>NC_067246.2:138172108-138475138 GCF_019359855.2 Lolium perenne
CATTTTAAGATGCAGATATCAGAGCAAGGTTAAAGCCCGGCACCGCATAACACTCTAAAGGCATTGTTGGTCACAGGATGTGGAAGAACTCGAGTGAACAACAGAGTTAGCAAGGACCCTCTCTACCTCTTGGCGGAAGTCAAGCTGCCCATGTATTACTTTTTCTATGTGAAGTGAATTGGAAAATAGAATTTACGTTTTTTTTTTTCTTTCTGAAAGATAGTTTGCTCTATGGTGTTCCCTGTTCCTCCACTCCGCATTGTGCTGGAAAGAGTCTTTCTACCTGAGATACTTGTGTGCCCGTTATTAGAATTGTAAAAGTGTTCCCTTTTAGATTAAAAAAGAGAAGCACAGTTGATCTAAAAAAGAGAAGCACAAGTTCCCACCAGACTATGTTACATGATGGTAGAATTATTTTTTGCTGGGAAGAATATTGTGTACAAACACGTACTCACATCAGTGTGAAATAAGAAATTGCTTGGTAGTTTGTGTTTATGTTTGACGAGAATCAGTGCAAAAATAAATTCATTTTTATTTGTTATGAACCAATTTACTACTATTTTCATGGGCCCTTTTATGTTTTATTCACCTGTAACAACACACAGGCATGTGACTAATCCGTTCCTAAATAGAGTAAAATATATTAGAGGTCGTTTGGTATCCATCATTTGGGCCTGGAATCCTGGAATTCATTTTGGAATTCCATAAGTGGGCTGTTTGGTTGCCACAGAATTGTGCTGTCATTTCATTTAGGAATTCTAGCAAAATGACTCCATGGGTAAACATGATTCCAAGCTGAAACCTGTCATTTGCAATTCTCTATGGAAGCCTCTACACATTCAATATTGAATTCTGCTGTCATTTGCAATTCCTGTGGCAACTAAACAAGTGTATATTTCTGAAATTACAATATAAATGAAATGAATACATGTATTCATTTTCAAATGCTACAAACGAAATGAAAGCCTGGCTTCCAAACGACCTCTTAGATGTTTTGGCAGGTTAAGGTAAGCAATTTGAGATCTTGCCGCTGCTCTTCCGAAATAACGGCTTTTGCTGTTGTTGGAACTACTAGCGAAGGCGTAAAGTAGCCAAAACGTTATACCCGGCCTGATACGTCTCCCTGTTGTGGAAACGTAATATACTCGTCGTTTTCACCGAGCAGGCAGAGTCTGAAAAGAAAACCTCCGCCAGCGGAAACAGAGCTCCGCATCAAAATCGCCGCCTCCAATTCGAACCTCCGCGGCCCCGGCCCCGGCCGGTCGATCCGCCGGCGGCGTGACCGACGAGGCGAGGGAGGCTCGGCCGCGTGGCAATTTTCTGGGAAGCTCCTGCGGCTGTGGGTGGCCGCCGCAGCGGTCATGGCGTTCGATCAGGCGCTCGGCTCCTGCGGGTAATCCCTCGTCTTAGCACACATTAGTGCGCATTAGCGAGTGTAATTAGTCCCACCTCGCCATTTCGGACGGAATCCGCGCGCTATAAAAGCGCCCCATTCGCGGGATCTCTCGCCGGGTCTAGTAGCGCAGGCCTGTAACTCCGGCTTCGGAGGGTAGAGTTGGCGGGGGTAAGGTTCGGCCCATGCGTGGCGCACCGCCGGTTGGTTACCCAACCGCGGTTGCGGGGTCGAGCTCGGGTCGCTGTGCTGTTGCGCTTGAGCCCGGGGGGACGCGGTTAGCGGCCTAGCCTCGCCGCTGGGTGGCATGCCGCCGGGTCACCGGCGGCGAACCCTTGTACTATTATAGCGCGCCTTGCCTCTGGGCTTTCTCCCTTGTACCATAATAAATAAAGGGGAGATCCTTGGGTTCGCGCGCGCACTTCAGCCCCTCCCGCCAGCATCTTTTGCACTTCCGCCATTACATTCAGTTCTGAAACGATTGCTCAAGTTTTCCTTTCATTCAGAACTTGTCCTGGCTAATAACTTCTCTTTGGGGTGCGCTAGGAACAGTTAACCTTCTTACTGCAGCAAGAGGAACAAGAAATTGTGTGCTTATTCTTCTCTCGAGCTCAAAATGATCTGCTCTGTCTTCTTCCATTGAATTGTCTTTCGAGCTGGGCTTCGTCCCGTAGGGGGTGAGCCTTGGGTCGCGCACTTCGGTTCCTCTCTCCTACTTCTTTTGCTTTTTAATTTGCAAGATTATGGTCCTAGCTATGAAGAGACGCACATCTTTCCTTATTTCTTTTCGGATTACGTGCTAAACATGCAATGCTCTGAATCAAATGATAAACATTAAAAGGCCGCATTCTGTAAAGTTTAGAAAGAAAATAACTATATCTGACATTCATTCCTGTCGACCTATTTTCGGTTCATAAAATGTATGGAGACAGCAATGGATAATCAAATTCCAGAACTATTTGGCCTAGAGATCTTGTAGTGCAAGTCTGAAGAATTTTCTGCTGATTTATCAGAAGCATATACTCTGCACCTTCGGAAAGCGATTGTGTACACATGAAAATTCCACCAGCAGACTAGGTCTACAACTCCTTTCGGGGATTGTCGTTGTACTTTTGATTCATTTCGTACCCTTATTCTTAATTGAGGAAACTGTTCATCTGCTTGGCTTAGCTTCTTTACATTTTTTGAGAGAACGCCTGACACTTTATTTATCGAATAACATCGCCATTACAAATAGTTAACCAGATAAGCTCCGAAATAACAACATTTAAAAAATAAAGGCTGGCTTGAATGAATGATGCTGAAGAGTGGAGAGAAGAAAGAAGCCTCCTGCTAAATCTCGTGGAGAACAACCTGGAAAACTCGTGATGCCATTGTTCTTGAGAAGAAAAGAACAATATCCTTGGTGTCATGTATTATATCTGTATTTTTCTGAAATATTGGGCACTCCTTTGTGCTGGGTATCTTTAAGAGGATCTGAACCGTGAGGGCAGTTCCATAAAGTTGGGTGCAAACTAAATTATTAAAGGAGGCGTCGAAGTAGAGTTCTGGTGTGCTAAGTTTTGAATCTGCTTCAACTCGCTGACGAAGACGTTGTCTGCACAAGCTTTCCGTGCGCAATGAAGTTCTATGTGAGGTGATGACTGTGCGCAATTAAGCTTCTGCAACTTTTTTGAAGGATTGTCGTTGGAGGGTGCATGATGGGAGCTTCTTAATTCCTGGATGCACTATTATATTTGTATTCATTTCTTATCCTTATTTCTTAATTGCAGAAATGTCCAGTTGCTTTGGAGTAGCTGTTTTATATTTCTTCAGAGAATGCCGGCACTTTATTTATCAAATAACATGTCGTTGCAAATAGTCTACAGGACGGAACAGCAAAATTATAAAACGAAGGGCCTGCATTTACTACTAGCTCTAGCTAATAGATGCTGTCACCTTCGTCGTCTGACTGACATAGATGAATGATACTGAAGAGAAAATGAAGCCTCCCGCTTAATGTCGCAGGGAGCAACCTGGAAAAATAGCAATGCCATTGTTTTTTATAAGAAGAAAAGAACAACATCCATGGTGTCATACATTATTTCTGTATATTTCGAAAATATTGGACAAGTCTCTGTGCTGGGTATGTTTAGGAGGATCAGAATTGTGATGGCCAGTTTCATCAAGTTCAGTGCAACTAAATTGCTAAAGGAGGCAAAGTAGAGCTATGGCCTGCAAACTTTTGAAGCTGCATCTGCAACTTGCTGACAAAGACATTGTCTGCGCTCTGGCCTGAAGTTTTCCATGCGCAGTTAAGTTGTTTCTGAGGTAATAACTGGTTTCCCCAGATGGTGGCTAACTTCAGTTTTTTCTATCTGAGCTGGTGATGCTAGCCTCTGTTAGTTCCAAATTATGGGCTGTAGAGTGCTGTTTTTATCAGTTATAAACAAATGCTAGTTCTTCCCTTAAAATTCTTCAAGTTAATGATGTATGTTGGGCAATTGGATTACTCGGAATGCCTTTGTAATTGAGGAGAAAGGAGCAAACAACACCAGTCGTGTCATGTGTTATCTCTGCATTTTTCCTGAAATATTTGGCAGGCTTGTATGCTAATTTCTGAAGCTGCCTCTTCAAGTGCATCTCGCTGGCGAACAGACTGCCTGCGATGTGTCCTGAAGCTTTCCCTCGCTTTCTTCAAGTTGAAGAATTTTAAGAAATAAGGGCGGCGCGGGGCAGGGCCGTGGCGGGGGTGGCGCGGGGCACGGCTTGGGCGGGCGCGCCCGTGGCCAGGAACGCGGCGAGGCTGTGGCTCGGCCATGGCAGGCTCGTTGGCGTCGAGTCCGGCGGTACCACCGCCATTTCAGCTCCGGCAACTTCCAGCAGGGATAAAAAAAGGAGGCAGCGGCGTCGAGGGCCTCCAGGCGAGGGCGACGGCGAAGCTTGGCCAGGCGAGCTCCAATCCGGTGGGGAGCGATGGAGGTGTCCATGGAAAAAAGCAAAATGTATCTATAATTTTTGATGCTCCATGCTTGTTTTACAACAATTCATATATGTTTTGCTTACACTTCCTTGCACTTTTACATGATTTTCGGCACTAACCTATTAAAAAGATGCCACATTGTCAGTCCCTGTTTTTTTTGCTGTTTTTGTATTTCATGAAAGTTGTACATAAAATATTCTCGGAATTGGACGAAATAAAAGCCGAAATCAGTATTTTAACGAAACAAAGACAAAGTCCAGAGGGGGGTCGAGGAAGTGCCACAGGGCGGCCAGACCTACCCTCGGCGCGCGGTCTAGCCTTGGCCCGCGCCGGGGGGGGGGGGGGGGGAGGCACCCCACCGACCTAAATTCTCCGCCTATTTATACATATTCTCGGGAAAACCCTGGATACCCGAGCCTCCATCCACGAAAAGTTTCGTCGTGGCCGTCATCGCAGAACCCCTCTCGGGGGTTCTGAAGCTCTTCCCGGCACCCTGCCGGAGGGGGAAATCATCGTCGGAGGCATCTACATCGCCATGCCCGCCTCCGAAGTGATGCGTGAGTAGTTCATCTCTGGACTATGGGTCCATAGCAGTAGCTAGATGGTTGTCTTCTCCACTTTGTGCTTCATGTATAGATCTTGTGAGCTGGCCTACATGATCAAGATCATCCTTATGTAACCCTACATGTTGTGTTTGCTGGGATCCGATGAATATTGTATACTATGTTGAGATTAATTATATATTCATGTCATATGTTATTTGTGATCTTGCATGCTCTCCGTTGCTAGTGGATACTCTGGCCAAGTGGATACTTGTGACTTCAAGAGGGGATATTTATGCTCGATAGTAGGTTCATGCCTCTAGTTTTCTTGGGGAGTGACAATAACTTCTAAGATTGTAGATGTGTTGTTGCTACTAGGGAGAAAACAAAAATGTTTTATCCAAGGATAATTCTATTGTTTACTTTATAGACATTGCTTAATACGATAATCTGTTGCTTGCAACTTAATACTGAAAGGGGTTGGAACAATAACCGGAAGGTGGATTATTAGTCATAGACGCAGTTGGATTATTGCCTATGTATTATGTTGTAATGTCCAATCAAATCTCATAGTAATCATCTTTTCATGTATGGTCGATATTCTATCATTTGACCAGCTGTAATTTGTTCACCCATCATGCTATTTATCTTTATGGAGAGACACCTCTAGTGAACTGTGGACTCCGGTCCTATTTCCTTTACATTGATAAATGCATCTACTGCAATCATGTTCTGTTTACTTTATGCAAACATCTCTTTCCACTCGATACGTCTAATCCTTTGTGTTCAGCAAACCAGTGAGATTGACAACCTCAGTGCAAGTTGGGGCAAAATACTTTGGTTGTGTTGTGTGCAGGTTTCACGTTGTTACTGGCGCGCCCTGCCACTAGTCAGCTAGCAACACCTTCAGAAGTCATGCATTTCTCTTACTGGTCGATTAAACCTTGGTTTCGTACTGAGGGGAAACTTGGTGATGTGCTCATCACACCCTCCTCTTGGGGTTTCCCAACCGCTTCCACAACAACTGCCAACAAGATTGTCTGGCGCCATCACCGGAGCACCATCAGAGGCAGAGGAGAGAGAAGATGTGGGGGCCTTGTGGTTCCATTTTCTATCACTGCCAAATGGGCCAGGTGTCGAGGGAACTCCTCGGCAATGCCCTCCATTTGGGGCTTAGGGTTAGCGGAATCCTGCAAGCTGACACGAGACATCGGTTCATAGACAAGCGGGGAGAGCGATTTACCCAGGTTCGGGGCCCTCGATGAGGTAAAACCCTTACGTCCTGCCTGTCTGTTCTTGATTATGATGATAATGGGTTACAATGGGGTGCCGAATAGTTCGGCTGAGATCTCGTCGAGAGGCTAAGTGCTATGGTGACCTAGCTCTGGACTTTCTGGTGGCTAGTATTGCTATGATTGGTTCTGTCCCTCGGCAGCCCCTCTCCTGGCCTTTATATAGGAGGCCAGGTCTCAAGAGGTCTAACCGAGTACGACTAGGTTTACAGTAGTTTTAGATATAATCTTTCCTTGTTCGGCTGCTTCCTTGCCTTGCCCGTCAAGGATTCCTCTGGTGCACCATCCAAGTGGCCCATCTTGCCTCCAGGTGTCTTCATGGGCCTCCGATTAGGCAATACAGGATAGGGCAATATCGGTTACCCGAAGGGTAATGCCCACCTCAGTAGCCCCCGAGTGTCTAGCCGAACATTGTTTGGGTAGAGACTGAAGCATGTCTTCTGTTGATTTTCTTCTCCTTGATTGTCCTTGTTCATCTTAAATCATCATCGTCCTTTTTATCGGGTGCGCGTCAGCGCTCCCGATGGGAGTAGCCCCCGAGTCTAGGTACGGATGCTTGTAATCCGTGCATAGACTCAAGTTGTACTACTCGAACATTCTTCTCTGCCGAAGTTTTTCGCAGGTCTTCATAGGTCATCCGATATATTTTCCACTTGCAAGGGATAATGAGTAACGTGCCCAACTTTTGTTGGTTAACTACCGATGGTAAAACAACGTTACTCTACACAGAATTAAGTCCCCGGGCATGATCCTGGAGTGTGAAAAAATTTATCGGGTGCGCTTCCGGCGCTCCCGATGGGAGTAGCCCCCGAGTCTGGGCACATGTGCTTGCAACTGGGTGCAGACTCGAGCTAAACAACCCTCTTTCTCCTCATCACCCTTCTGTTTTGTTCGAGTCCTCAATCATATCGGGTGCGCGTCAGCGCTCCCGATGGGAGTAGCCTCCAAGTCTAAGCGCAGATACTTTGTAATCTGTGCTTAGATTCAAGTCCACCATCCGATAGTTTTTCTTTTTTATTCCTTCGAGTGCCTCAAGTTTTTTTTATGACGTCACTGTTGACGTGTAACTGCTGTGGGCTGATTGACAGGACTTGACCGGAGGGGCCCACCCTAGCTCTGCGCAGGCAGTTTTTAGGGCTTGACCAGTGCACGCGTAGTGATCGAGGCATCTCCTCGATTTTCGCACATGGGAATAATGGGCCGCCGGTTCCACTCCTTCTTCAAGCGCCACGTGTACAGTCAGATCTGCTCCACCTCCCACGATGCCTGTGGAGTTATGGCCACGATTTGGCACAAATTCTTACAGCATAAATAGGGGGCCTCCTCTCTTTCACCCCGTTTACTGCTCATCTTCTCTCTCAAGCCTTCCTGTTCCTCTGCCCCTTCGTCAGAAACTCCGTTCACCATGGGCAAGAAGAAGAGCGGCAGTACCTCGGAGGCGGCCAAAGTTAGCCGTGATTGGAGCGCCTCCGCCATTTCCAACTGCGACATCAACAAGCTTCGCGCTCTCGGCTTCATCTCCGCATCTGAGGAGGACATTCGTCTCCCAGGTTCGGTTTCTCGCCCAAAGCCCCTGAAGGGCTTCACCGTCATGTTTGCTGCTTTCTTGTTTCGTGGCCTTTCTCTTCCGGCCCACGAGTTCCTTCGCTCCCTCCTTTTCTTCTATGGGATTCAGCTCTGGCAGCTGACCCCAAATTCCATCCTCCACCTCTCCATTTTTATTACCGTCTGCGAGGCCTTCCTCGGCATCGAGCCTCACTGGGGTCTTTGGAGGAAGATCTTCTACGTGAAGCGTCACAACGGCAGCAATGCCCCCCCCCCCCCCCGTCGTCGGTGGCGTTGGCTTCGTCGTCAGGAAGGAGGTCGACTACTTTGACTACCCAATGAAGGAATCCGTCCAGGGCTGGCGCAACAAGTGGTTCTACCTGCGTGATCCCGCCGTTCCTGGGCGAAGTTGAAATCTCCCTTCCTTTGATGACGTCTTGGTGGCTCAGAAGAAGAAGTCTTGGCAAAACGCCCTTTCTCCCGAAGAAAAGGCGACAGCCGACGAACTGTTCGAGCAGATAGTTGCTTTGAAGAATATAGGAGGCCTAACGATGTGCGGCACTGAAGTAGTTTCAGTGTTCCTACAACGTCGATTGCAGCCGCTAATGTCTCGCCCTCACCAGTTATGGCTTTATACTGGCAAAGGCGACAAGTCAAGGATCAACTCTGCCAACCTATCGGCAGATGAGCTTCGGGATGAGGTTCGTCGCCTGACATGCCTTAGTGCGAAGGACACCATCGTCTTGACATCGGCTCGTCCTCCCTACGATCTCGACCACCTCCCGTCTGAGGTAATCTTACTGCTCCTCGTTTGCTTTCACCTCTTTTTGCTTCGTCGTGCTTTACAAACTTCTTTACTCTTTTTGATAGGCCCCCATCGTCGTTCGATGCTATCCTCCTACACCAGAAAGTGGTGTGGAACCGGAGGACGATGACGATGATTATGAAGGAACTGAAGATGCCCAGCAGGTCCTCGAAGACAGCGGTGTTCAAGAGGGTGACACTGCCGAGGATGCCGCTTTTACCAGGAGCAAGCGCCGCTTGCAGATAGACGATGACTTCATCACGATGGCTGAATCTAGTCCCAGCGACCAAGATAATGATGCCGTTGGAACTCCTCCGCATTCTCCTGTTGACAAGGGGCCATCAGGCTTTTTCGCTGCCGAGGATGACTTGGAACTGTGAGCACCTTCACTCCTTTATGACTGAATTTTCGTTTCTTCTTTGTATACTAATCATTTTATTTCCTGAAGTAGCTCTGACGACGACCTCGTCCCTCTCGCAAAGAGGGCTAAGTTAACTACCGAAAGAACATCATTGGCCAAAGAGCCTATGCCTTCCTCTGCCAAGCAAACGCCTCCTACCAGGACGGCCGTGGAGAAGATTCCGGTGTCGAAGGTTATTCCTCCTGGCGATGCCCCTACATCGTCGGCCTCTCGTGATCACGTAAGTTTTCATGTTGCCTTGTTTTGCTGAATTTCTCCTTTTATCGACTGAGTCTCCCTTCTTCCTTGCTGCAGCCGATTTATGTCACAGTCGACGCTGTGGCAGATTTTGCCGAGCAGTTTACTCGACTGGAGGCTGAAAACGCCCAGCTTCGGAAGAGCGTCAAGTCCTCGGCTGATCAGGTGTTAGAAGCCAACAGGCTTGCCACCAATGCCAAGAACGAAAACGTCTCGCTGAAGAGGGAGCTGTCGAAGCTGAAGCAGCAAATGAAGGATGAACAGGAAGCCAGGCGAGCGGCAGCGATCGCAGTCGATAGGAAGGAAGGCATCCTCCGCGAGTCCATCAAAGGCTTATTGGGTGAGTTCTTTGACACGTAACTTCTTTTTTGGTATTTTTTACTGGCTGCTGACCTGTCTTTCCTTCAGAGGCTGCCAACATAACCGTTACCCGACGAGACCAGCTTCGGGAGGACTCCACATCCGATGCCTTGTCGCTCGCCGCCGAGTCAAACGTCCAAGTCCTTGGCCTTCTGCAAAAGACCAAGGGAGCTCTGTCGGGTTGTACTCGATGATCTTCCCGAAGGTGAAGCAGGACAAGACCCTTGGCGAGATGGCGGATGCTTTCCTTGATGACTCTTCAGAGCCAGTGGAGGTATTGAAACGCCGTTCCCGGTTATTCGGGGCGGTTCTTACTTTCCAGCTGCTAATGGGTCATGGGCCGGGGTCTGACTTGGAGAAGTTGTCTAAGGCATTGCCTGTGGATGATGACAACCACCTAGTCGACCTTGAACCTTTTAAAAGATCGGCAGTGACTTGTGCCAATCAACTGCTGAAGTTGGTAGACGAATCACAAGCCAAGCCTACTCCTGAAGCTGCCCCTGGCTCGTCGTCAGCGCCTCCTTGATTTTGTTTCTTCACTTAGTTGTAAACAAAGCCATTCGTGGCTGGACTTAGTCCTATTTATTTCGGCTCTGTTGCCAATTTCAAACAACCTTTTGGATGTAATATAACTACTGACACTCCCGATGGGAGTTTTATGTTAACGTCTTTCTGAATCGAAGATTGTGCTGCAGATTCCTTCATCTTCTTCTCGTGCCAAACTTTTCTTGAATCCTTCGGCTAACGACGAATCTGACCTTGTTCGCCGCTTACGTGATCAAGTATCCCGTTTAAACAAGGACATTGCTTCCATTCGGGCTATGGCAACGGTGGTGAAGAAAAAAGGAGAAATAGCGACTGCTATCGAACAATATGCTATTGATGGTCTTCAAGTTGCCACCGAAAGTTTGGGCTGTGAGTATTTTCATATCTCCTGCTTCCTGGCGTAGCTCGGATGCTCTTTTTATCTGATATTCGTTCCTTTCCAGTTGTGTCTTCAGACAAATCCGAGGAAGACAGGAAGATCCACGAGAAGGTCGAAGCAATGACTGATACTGCTCATCCGAAACACGATCTGTGGCTACATCGTCCGAAGGCCGTGATCATGGCGAAGTTTGAGCATCGGGTGGAGAAGGCGCATTACTACTTCGACAAGTTCCATGCCCATCTCACGATGGTCTGGAATACTTTGTTTCCCCTGGATCAAGCTCCCGAAACCTTATCTGCTCTGTTCACATGATTCAAGGCGCCAAAAAGAATTCGGCAGTTGGTGCGGAAAGAGCTTCTAGCCGGTGCTGAACTTGCCTTTGCTTCGGTATTGGCGTGTCACCCATCCTTAGATTTAAGGGCCGTAGCGAACACTGATAAGAGTTTGGGCCAATATTATGATATTGCTAGAGGCCCCGCATATACCATTATCTCTCAAATGGAGTCTTGTCTTGAAAAGGAAACGAGGGGTCAAGGGAGCCAGGGAGCCTAGCCCTGAATGTAACATCCTTGTACCTGCATGAAATTGTTTTTGTATAAGTTTACTGCGTGCGTTACACGCTATACCAGTTTGATAATTTATTGTCGAGGGCGGCTGAGTGATCAGTTCAACCTGCTCTCTCGACGACTTCGTTGAATTTTAGCAATGTTATTGCGAAGCCGATATGTAAATTTTTGTAAGAGCGAGACCCATCGACTTAGACGAGGGAATTAAACGCTTTGGCTTCGTCACACGGTGCACCGGTTTGAGCCTCATTTTGTGATAATGTAACCATCGACTGCAGCACTCGAAGCTTTTTCGAGGCCTGGATTGGTTGTTTTGGTTCATCATTAATCTTAGCTCTCGTTGAGAGTATTTAATCAATGTCGCTGTGTAAGCGTGTTCTTCAAGCCAACGCTCCCGATGGGAGTAAGAGCCGATTGTTTAGGGCCCTAAACGATATGGTCGGGTGATGGGGCCTGAATTAAGAAAAAAGATAGAAAATCTGATTAGACTTTATTCATAATGCAAAAGTAACCTTAAAGGCTATAGGATGAGTAGAAACAATTGCTTCCTATGTGTAGAACCGCCGCAACTGTGCGATGTTCCATGGATTCCCGATGTCTTTTCCCGAAGCTGAATTTTTGAGCCGGTATGCTCCTCCTGGTATCACTTCAGTGACGATGTATGGTCCTTCCCACGGGGATTCAAGTTTCAGGGGTCTTTCTTGCTTCAGCCGAAGCACCATATCTCCAACATTGAAGCTTCGGCTGCGTATTCGTCGGCTGTGATAGTTCCTCAATGCCTGTTGGTACACCGCCGTTCTTGCTAAGGCAATGTATCGTGCTTCGTCGAGAAGGTCCACATCGTCCTGCAGCGCGATGTTTGAAGAGGATTCTGTGTATGCTGTCACCCGAGGAGCTTCGAACCGAACGTCGGCTGGTAGGACTGCTTCGGCTTCGTGCACCAAGAAAAACGGGGTGTACTGAGTTGACCTGTTAGGTGTAGTGCGCAAACTCCATAGCACAGATGGTAGCTCCTCTTCCCAGGCTCCAGCCGCGCCTGTAAGGCGTTTCTTGAGGCCATCCCCTATTAAACCGTTGATCCTTTCTACTTGCCCATTGGTCTGAGGGTGGCTAACTGATGCAAACTTCAGTTTGATTCCTCCGTCGTCGCAGAACTTTCGAAATTCTTTGGAATCGAAGTTAGATCCATTGTCCGTGACGATGCTGTGGGGCATACCGAACCGACAAGTTATTCCTCTGAAAAACTGAACGGTTGTTTCAGCCTTTTGGTTTCGAACGGGCACTGCCTCGATCCACTTGGTGAACTTGTCGACTGTGACCAGTAAATACGTGTGCCCCCCAGGCGACGACCTCGGCAGTTGTAATGTCCCAGGTTTAGAGACGATCGAGGGGTAGATTTTAGAAAGGGATGTGCATTGCATCGTAAATTACGGGGAAATTTCGCGTTTTTAAAACAAAACTGCATCGAAGGGGAACAAGTTTCTCTCTCGACACCTTACAGGGTTAGGGTTTCGAGAGTGCGATGAACTTGTTCTTACTTAACTAGATTAGGGTTTTGAGAAGAGAGAAGAGAAGATGCATCACAATCTTAAGTTGCATGGTTGAATTCTAAAATAAAGTTGTATGATTGAATTCAAACCAAATTTGAAATTGAATTTCAAACTCAAACATCAAATGGTTATCACATAATTCAAACTTGAGATAAATTAATAAACAAGTATAAATAATCAAGATATAAATAGAACAATTATTATATAAAGCTCAATAGAGAAAATTGGAGCTTTATTGATAAACACACAAGATACATTGTCTTTACAATATCTAGAAATGAAATATGAAATATTACAACATATTACATGAATTGTATAAAAGGAAAAAGAAAGAGAAAGATTACAACTTAATAAAAATTTCCTAAACTACAATTGATCTCCATGAATTCCTTGATCAAGATGATCTTGATCAACATACTACCATATAAAAGCTTTTCCACAGTAAACCCTAAGCCAAATCCATCGACAGGCTGCATTGGGTAAGTCACCAACAAACCAAGAACAGGAAGAACAGCTTTACTGTTCAACCTGCTCAAGAACACCACAGAACCAAATCAAGCACCACCAGCTTGCAAGGAGGAGCAGGGCAAGCATAAGATCAACACAGCAGCTAAACCTCTACACCAACAACTTTTCTAGGAGCTGGAGTGAGGTATAAAGCAAATCAACCTGAGCAAAACACTGATCTGCTCATAAATAAGCATACATCTGCATCACAGAAGCAAAATGGGTGGAAAACCCTGTTTGTATCATCATATGGCTGCCAAGCCATTTGGTGCCAGCAAACCAGTGACCTAGCTAGAAGGAATTCATCAAGGGAACATTGGTCATATCCATACAGGGGTATAACCAAAGGAATCCATCATTGATGGATCGTGTCTAGTCAGCCAGATTTACAAAACACAACTATAGCTAGCTAAACCATCAGATAGATAGGCAACTTGTGCCTATCTTGTTTGTCAACACTAAAGCTCACTGGAAATCCAACAAGGGATTGTCCAGAGATGCATTCATCAAGCCACAGCTAGCCAACAGGGGTGGGAGCTTCCTGAACAGCAAGAACTGCTGTTGAGGCCACCTCAACCACTGCAACAAACCCAAATCACAAGCCTTGCACATTTATCATCACCAGAAGGGTTCAAATAATGGACTAGGGTACACAACCAAGGGTTGGCATCCAGCTAGCCCTTCACAAGTAAAAAGATGATCATAACTGCAAGCAGTTCACATCATTTATCCACTTAGCCAAACAAGACAACACAGATAAATGATTATACAAGCTATAGATTAACCAGAGCCTTGCAATTGATCCACTGGATCACTGCAAGCATCAACTGATGCTTAAGCAAGCACCAACACACACCAGGCCAAGCCTGTGTGATGCACACCCAACACAGAGAGAGAGCAATAGTGAGGCACAGTGATATAACAGCAACATATGCAAGCAACTGATGATCATGTGATCATCAGAAGCTTGCCAGAGCATGCCAGTACATGCTAAGGACAACCTAGCACCAAATCATGAATCATCTAACTTACACAGAACCAATTCATCAACAGTTGCTTCACAGATAATCAAATGGATGATTTATAATTGTATCCAGAAGCACATCAAATACATGATGTACCATTGGATCAAGATACACAAATAAAGCACACATCAGTCATCACTGGATAGCACTTTTAAGCCAACAATAAAGCTCAATTAAGCATGCTCATGGAATTAAGCATAAGATATAGCACCTCAGAGCTCTGGCACTTGCAAGTTTGCAAGAATTATACACAGTCATCAAGCCAGGGCAGCATAAATGAATACACTTGAGTGTCTAGCAAGAATAATAACAAGAACAGAGGCACAGAGATAGAATTAAGCAAGAATTTGCAAGTATGAGCAAGCACATAGCTTAGGAATCTTGCACAGAATCATGTACAACATAGAAGTGCAGCACAGCAGCAGTAACCATGGCAGTAGCAAAGCCAGCAGATACACAGCAGCAGCATAGCAACACAGCACAGCAGCACATGCGCGGGCTAGCGAGGCACAACAACAGAGCATCGGCATGACAGGCATCTCTACATGGAGATGCAAGCCAGTGACTGAGCAAGACGCAGAAGAGGAGGAGGAGAGAAGAGAGCAGAATAGAGAGGGAGAGGAGGAGGCGATGGTACTCACCAGTGAGGCGAAGCGAAGAGCACGGCCATGGCGGCCACGGCGGCACACGTCGGGGGCGCGGCAGCGCCTGGCCAGGCCAAGCCACGGCTGCGCCACAGCACCAGCACCACCACGGACGAGCCCGGTGGCGCCACGGCATCTAGAGCGTCGGCGGCGACGAGATCGCCACGGCACTCCACGCCAGGAGACCAGAGGCGAAGGGGGCGAGACGAGCAGGCGGCGCATCACAAATCGCCGCGGTGGATCTGAAGCGCCGTTGAACGGCGGTTCAGATGCGCCATACCTCGCCGGCGGCGACGGCCGGAGATGGCCGGAACAATTCTGAGAAGACGGCGGCGACGCGAATCGCCAGAGAGGGGTTAGGGTTAGGGTTCGGACACGCGTGCGAGAGAGAGAGAGAGAGTGAGGTGGTCGGGCCGGACCAGGTGGGTCGGCCGACCTAAACCGTTGGGCCACCCTGACAGGTGGGGGCCAAGGGCATTTTAGTCATTTCACAAAATTAGTTAAAAACAGAAACTTTGTAATTATATAAGAAATGTTTAAAGGCTCTAAAAAAATAATTAAAAATATGAAAATTGATCAGCATAAAATTCTCTATCTAAATAAAATATCAAAGAGAATTTTTGAAGACAATTAAGAATAAGTCTTAATTTGATGATTTAAATAATGATTTAAATCACACATATTATTTTCAATAATGAAAATAAGTCCATTAATGCAATTGGACTTTAAAAACACCTTGACAATATTTCAAGGTTGTATTTACCCTAAATAGAGTATCTCCAAATCTATCTTAGTACTAACCTCTTACATAAAATAATAATGTCATCGGAAGGGGGAACAAACCCTAAAACTGGAATCATGCATAATTGCTTCTTTAACCATTGCCCTTATCGGACAATGATGCTATTTTTTCAGAAACAGAGGACAAGGGTCAGTCCACACCATCCAACTGCAAAACTTTGCAGTGTTCAGGCAAGTTCATCACTTGCTCATATCATTTGAGTATCTTTATCAAATTACTTGCAAAGTACTATGGTTATCACTATTGCATAAAAACCAAAACCACTATTTTCATAACTATGAATATGACTATGTGGTTGGCAATGGAACCATGGATTGTGTTGATATGGTGGAGGTTCCATTGCAAGGGTTTATATCCATCTAGGACTAAACAACAAATGTCGTCCAGTGATTCTTGTGCCGTAATAACCGTGTTAACCATAAGATCCGGAGTGGGACGGAGTAGTCAAAAGTGTTGCCACCTCTCGTTCATCAACGGACGCGCTTTACCGTAGTACACTTGTAATCCAAGGGGGCAAGCTGGTGAGGCTGGGGAGTCCTAAGTCCCCACGGCATTGTCCGTAGTACACTTGTCGCCCGAAGGAGCAAGATGGTGAGGCTGGGGAGTCCTAAGTCCCCACGGTATTGCGGTCTAGGATGGGTTGCAGCTACCGGCGAAGGAGTTTGGTTCGATCCCAGACTATCGTCATGGTCGGGGTCCACCCTGAAATCTATGGGAATAATGGGACCGGCGAGGACCCAGGGTCGGGGCATGCAACAAAGGGTGGGTGTTCGAGGTAGCGGAGGAACATGATTGGCTAGACCTTATACCGGGCCTCACACCATAGGAAGTGTGGACGGGAAAGCTGCCCGGTTGGCACCAAGGTTAAGATCTCTTATGGGTAAAGCAACACACCTCTGCAGAGTGTAAAGAACCGTGACCTGTCACTCCCTGTTCCGGGATATGGAACTGCGAACGCGGCCGGAAAGGAGCTCCATGAAGTTCTAGTAAACCGGTGAAGGCTGACGGACATAGCTCTTTGAAATAAAAGCAATCTCTTGAAGAAATGTTTATCAAAACCTGCATTGGTATTAGACTCTCTGGTCTAGTATCGTAGCTAGTGCATTAAACACCTCTTATCTATAATGAACTTGTTGAGTACGCTCGTACTCATCCCACTCTTAAATCCCTTGCTTAGATTGTCTGAATCGTCTGGAGGAGGACTACGACAACTCTGAAGGAGCCGAGATCATCGGCTATGAAGAACCAGACCTCTTTGGAGGTGTTGAAGGCGTAGACTACCTTATAGTCTACGGAACCGGGGAGGCTTCCGGAGGAGATCAAGCCTAGAAGCACCAAATAGTAGTAGTAGCCGAGCAGTGCGAACTCTTAGTACTTAGCTGCTCGTTGAAATAAATGTATAACTTAATGAGACTTCTATATTGTAAGTTAAGTTGGGTTCGCCTCGAACCCAGGAGTATCCCTCTTAGGACCCAAGAGGAGCTCCAAGACGATATGTGTATTATGTTTGTAATAATAAATGAATGAGTTATGGACCTGCTATGTTCTGTTGTACTACTCTGAGGGATGTAATATTTGCGGAATGGTACTTCGTGAATGTTATATCAATGACTGGCATACTACAACATGCAGTGGTATGCAGGGTCACCACAGTTGGTATCAGAGCAAAAGCTTTGACCTTAGGTTGGAACCTAGTAAATGGGACCGAACATTAGGAGTCAAATAGGACTAGTAAAGAATTCTCTAAAAATATGGTGTATATTCAATTGAGAATACAACAATCATATCTTTTAGTGCGATAATTCTTTATTATCTCTTTTATGATGCATTATTACTAATCTTATATTCTTTCTATTTCTTCAGCCAACAATGGCAAGTTCACGTCCGGGACGAAACGTGAAAGTGATGGATTCAACACTGAGTGAATATGAAGGAGGACTTGCAGATATTCTACGTGCCATGTTACTTGAATTTGGGTGTGAACCCCAGATCCAAGTAAAGAAATACATGTACTACGATGGTACTGTATTGGCAAAGTGTAGGGTAGGGCTGCGACTTCCCGAATCTTTGGGAATGAGCGTAGTAATGCCAGCAGTGAAGCGTAACTATCAACACAGCCTACCATATAGCCGTTATGAGAGCCATAACCGATATTCGGGAGCATAAGACGAAAGAGCTTATGGGTTCCGAATTCACCCACATTCCTCATATGGAGGAGGAAGATGATCCCATGCTCAACCACTTCAAATATGCAAAATGCAAACCAGCAGAAGCCGCAAAATACATGGACAATAGCCGCAACTTACTATCATTGCTCTTTCAGTTGAACCGTCATTTGACGGGAGCAATTGATACAATGCTAGAGGAGTTTACTGAACCCAAGGAGGAGACTAGGGGGAAAGAACCTATGGAGAATGTGGTGCACACACCAGTTTATTCAGCTGGTGACTACATTAGTATTGATCCTCTTGAGCGTGAAACTACACCCGTTACACCTGGGAACTATCTCAGTAGTTCCTATAGGGGATATGAGGGTGGAGAGGAATCCGGAAACAATCAGCGTTCTGAGACTCCTATAGAAAACTCCACGGGTTGGCGTTGGGGGTCTGATACTAGAACTCATAGTACTTCAGTGTATTATGACGGGGAGATGAATGAGGACGCCACGACTCAGCACCAGAGTTATCCGTGGAATGGGGAAGAAGATGGAGGGTATCCGACACAGGTTGAGTCGGGTACGAATGTTAGAAACACCTATGGTGGAGCTACAGGGGAGTACACCCGATGGGTGGACTATGATGCACTGAATGACCAGTTTGTGAACACTGATTTCTCCCTAGGATCATCATCTGATTCCGACTACCAGCCGACGGGGAGACCTTATGTTCCAGGTTCTATCAGGAGGACGACACGTTCGACCGGATGGAAGCCTGGGATGTACCGGGAGTGAAGATCGACTAGAGTCCACCAAGGATGGCGGGACTACAATACACAAGTACCACGTGTATTGTAGTGTGTAATATTTGTAGAAATTTGTACATATACTTTAATAAGTGAGTTTGCATACTCACATCGACTTGAGTATTGTAATAAGACCACTTAAGTATGTATGTACATGGTATATGTTTTGTATGATTTGGATTTGCTTCTTGATTTCCATTGCGTGACTAGTTCTGTGCACAAAGTTGAGCTCAGAAAACTTGCGCATGGAGTAATTATGAGTATCATCTTGTGTTGCAGAACTAGGGGGTTATGTCGGGACCGGTAGGAGAGGAGACGGAAGCATAGCGCATGGAGCGCGAGGCGAAACAGAAGGAAGAGGCTGATGAAGCAGCCAGGAATCAGTTTCCACCACCACCACCCATGACGCAGCAGAATTTCATTCAGTACATGCAGATGGTGGAAGAGAGACAACGTGTAACGTTGGAGCAGCAGAATAAATTCTTCCAGGAGCTGCTGCAACAGAACAGGGTAGAGAGACCCGAGAATCAGGGAGTCACCTTAGTAGACTTCCAGAACACCAAGCCTATATCTTTCGCATACGCGCCCGAACCAATGGACGCGGAAGACTGGCTTATGGACACCGAGCGAAAGCTTAATACCGTTGGTTGCAACGACCAGGAGAAGGTTCGTTACGCTACACACTTGTTGTGTGGACCTGCCGCATCATGGTGGGACAACATCGTAGCCGTTTATCCGGCTGGAAAAGTGTTTACCTGGGAGGAGTTTGCGAGGAAGTTCAGGGAATCCAATGTCCCTGAGAGTATTGTGGAACTGAAGCGTCGAGAATTCGAAAGTCTCGAGCAGAAGGACAAGGCCATCCTGACTTATGTCAGGGAATTCTCAAAGCTGTCCCGGTACGCTGTTGAAGAAGTCAACACCGAGGACAAGAAAAAGAAGAGGTTCTTGTGGGGATTAAGTCCCCAGTTCAAGGTACAGCTCCGAATGATGAGAGCGACGGAATTCCAAGAGTTGGTGGATGCAGCCATCACTCTGGAAGATGATTTCAAGCAGCTGCAGGAGGAAAAGAGGAAAAAGGCCAAGTTTGAGCCTAAAAGGTTTTCCAGTAACAAGCCCAATACCAGCTTGAATTTCAAGCCAAGGTACAACAACAACAACAACAGCAACTATTACAGTAGCAGGAGGAACCAAGCGTTTCAGACAGCAAATCAAATAGTTTGCCGTATTTGTAAAATTAAAGGACATACTTCGAAGGATTGTCGTAAACCCAGAATCATTTGCTTCGGGTGTCATCAGGAGGGACACATGATGAAGGATTTCCCCTATAAGAAGAATGGAGGAGGTCAGTCAGGAGGAGGAGCAAGTCGAGGAGGAAACGCTGGAGGGAACTGGAAGAACATGAAACCCTTCGGCAAATTGAACTGCACCAGCCTGGAGGAGGTGGTTAACTCCGATCAGGCAGTGATAGGTACGCTCCAGATACTCACTCATTCTGGCAAAGTACTTTTTGATACTGGTGCAACTACAACATTCATTTCTCAGCAATTCATCATCAAATATGGGATTAGTTGCACTAAGTTAGATACACCCATAACTATACTTTCCGCGGGGGAACGATAGTAGTAACCCGTACCAAACAAAAACAAGTCATCATGATCAATAAGTGCGCGTTCGACGCAGGCCTGTTCATTTTACCGATGAAGGACATTGATGTCATTCTTGGTATGAACTGGTTAGAAGCTAACGGAGCATTGATCGACTGTGTGAACAAGACGGTGTCTTTGAAAAGCCCCGATGGAAGTAGAATGATCTACCAAGGAGACAAGCATACCCAGATAGAGGTCGAGCTACAGCTGAACAACATGAAGGAGGTGAAGTTGGAGGATATACCGATAGTAAATGAATTTCAGGATGTGTTTCCTAAGGAATTACCAGGAATGCCACCAGATAGGGAGATAGAATTCACTATCTACCTAATTCCAGGAATAGCTCCGATTGCTAAAGCACCATATAAGATGGGGCCTAAGGAGTTGAAAGAACTTAAGGAGCAATTGGATGACTTGGAACAGAAAGGATTCATACAAGAGAGTGTTTCACCATGGGGATCACCTGTGATCTTCGTAGATAAAAGAGATGGTGGTAGAAGGATGTGCGGAGACTACAGGAATTTGAACAATGTCACAATCAAGAACAAGTATCCACTTCCAAGAATACAAGATTTATTCGATCAAGTTAGAGGCACGGGAGTCTTTTCCAAAATTGATCTAAGATCCGGTTATCACCAGATAAAGATCAAGAAGGAAGACGTTCCAAAAACTGCCTTTGTTTCAAGGTATGGACATCATGAATACCTTGTAGTGCCTTTTGGATTAACCAATGCCCCAGCAATTTTCATGAATCTCATGAATAAGATTTTCATGCCATATCTAGACAAGTTTGTCATCGTATTCATTGATGATATCTTGATCTATTCCAAAGACAAAGCCGAACATGCTGAACATCTGAGGTTAGTGTTGCAAACACTAAGAGAACATCAACTCTATGCCAAGTTTAGCAAGTGTGAATTTTGGCTAGATCAAGTGGAATTTCTGGGTCATGTCATTAGTAAAGATGGAATAGCTGTTAACCCGGGCAAGGTAGCAGCAGTTCTAGAATGGGAAGCACCCAAGACTGTCAAGGAAATCCGAGGATTCCTAGGAATGGCAGGATATTATCGGAGATTCATTGAAAGATTCTCCAAGATAGCAGGACCAATGAAAAAGATGTTAAGAAAGAACACACCATTCGTGTGGCCAGAGGAGTGTGAGAAGAGTTTTCAAACTCTGAAAGAGAAACTCACCACGGCACCGGTGTTAGCAGTTCCTGAAGTTGGCAAGGATTACACCGTGTACTGTGACGCATCCAAGCATGGATTGGGTTGCGTACTCATGCAAGATCGGAAAGTAATATCTTATGGATCGAGGCAACTCAGACCTCATGAAGTGAACTATCCAACACGTGACTTGGAATTAGCAGCAGTTGTATTTGCACTTAAAACATGGAGACATTTTCTCTATGGAGCCAAGTGTGAGCTCTATACGGATCACAAGAGTCTCAAATACTTCTTCACTCAGAAGGAACTCAATATGAGGCAGAAAAGATGGCTTGAACTGATCAAGGATTATGATTTAACCATCAATTATACTCCAGGAAAGGCCAATGTTGTAGCAGATGCCTTAAGTAGGAAGAGCACCGGTGGAGTGGAACAAGAGTTATCACCGGAGTTGAGGAAGGAAATAAGTCAAACCCAGATACAACTTTGGGAGAAAGAAGCTCATGAAGGACTATCGGCTTTACAAGTAGCCGATGAGCTAAATGTCAACCTGAAAAATGAGATAATGATGGGTCAGTTGGACGATCCATTCATCGTGGAGGAGATGAGAAGGATAGATGAAGGAAGACCATCAGAATTTCACCGCGGAGAATCGGGATCATTATGGTTCCAGAAGAGAATTTGTGTTCCGGATATTGCTGAAATCAAGGAAGTAATACTCCGGGAAGCCCATCAAACACCATACTCCATTCATCCGGAAAGTACAAAGATGTACATGGATCTAAAGGAGCTATTCTGGTGGAACAACATGAAGAGAGAGATAGCACAATATGTGGCGGAATGCCATACCTGCCAAAGGGTGAAGGCTGAACACCAGAGTCCGGCAGGGAAATTACAACCTTTACCCATTCCAGAATGGAAATGGGAGGAGATAGGAATGGATTTCATCACCGGACTACCCATGACTAATAAAAAGAAGGACATGATATGGGTAATCGTGGACTGGTTGACGAAGAGTGCACACTTCTTAGCAGTAAACCAACAAGATAAAGGAGAAAAACTCATCGATCTTTACATCAAAGAGATCGTGAGTAAACATGGAGTGCCCAAGAAGATTGTGTCGGATCGAGGATCCGTGTTCACGTCAGCATTTTGGAAGCAATTACACGAAGCTTTAGGATTCAAGTTGGACTATAGCACTGACACGCGTACAGCACGCGCCCGTTGGGAACCCCAAGAGGAAGGTGTGATGCGTACAGCGGCAAGTTTTCCCTCAGTATGAAACCAAGGTTTATCGAACCAGTAGGAGCCAAGAAGCACGTTGAAGGTTGATGGCGGCGAGATGTAGTGCGGCGCAACACCAGGGATTCCGGCGCCAACGTGGAACCTGCACAACACAAACAAAGTACTTTGCCCCAACGAAACAGTGAGGTTGTCAATCTCACCGACTTGCTGTAACAAAGAATTAGATGTATAGTGTGGATGATGATTGTTTGCAGAGAACAGTGGAACAATTGCAGTAGATTGTATTTCAGATATAAAGAATGGACCGGGGTCCACAGTTCACTAGAGGTGTCTCTCCCATAAGATAAATAGCATGTTGGGTGAACAAATTACAGTTGGGCAATTGACAAATAGAGAGGGCATGACCATGCACATACATGATATGATGAGTATTGTGAGATTTAATTGGGCATTACGACAAAGTACATAGACCGCTATCCAGCATGCATCTATGCCTAAAAAGTCCACCTTCAGGTTATCATCCGAACCCCTTCCAGTATTAAGTTGCAAACAACAGACAATTGCATTAAGTATGGTGCGTAATGTAATCAATAACTACATCCTCGGACATAGCATCAATGTTTTATCCCTAGTGGCAACAGCACATCCATAATCTTAGAGGTTTCTCTCACTCCCCCAGATTCACGGAGACATGAACCCACTATCGAGCATAAATACTCCCTCTTGGAGTTACTAGCAAAAACTTGGCCAGAGCCTCTACTAATAACGGAGAGCATGCAAGATCATAAACAACACATAGATATAAATTGATAATCAACATAACATAGTATTCTCTATTCATCGGATCCCAACAAACACAACATATAGCATTACAGATAGATGATCTTGATCATGTTCGGCAGCTCACAAGATCCGACAATGAAGCATAATGAGGAGAAGACAACCATCTAGCTACTGCTATGGACCCATAGTCCAGGGGTAGACTACTCACTCATCACTCCGGAGGCGACCATGGCGGTGTAGAGTCCTCCGGGAGATGATTCCCCTCTCCGGCAGGGTGCCGGAGGCGATCTCCTGAATCCCCCGAGATGGGATTGGCGGCGGCGGCGTCTCTGGAAGGTTTTCCGTATCGTGGCTCTCGGTACTGGGGGTTTCGCGACGAAGGCTATTTGTAGGCGGAAGGGTAGGTCAAGGGGCGTCACGAGGGGCCCACACACTAGGTCGGCGCGGCCAGGGCTTGGGCCGCGCCGCCCTAGCGTGGCGCCGCCTCGTGGCCCCACTTCTTCAGCTCTTCGGTCTTCTGGAAGCTTCGTGTGAAAATAGGCCCCTGGGCGTTGATTTCGTCCCATTCCGAGAATATTTCCTTACTAGGATTTCTGAAACCAAAAACAGCAGAAAACAGCAACTGGCTCTTCGGCATCTCGTTAATAGGTTAGTGCCGGAAAATGCATAAATATGACATAAAGTATGCATAAAACATGTAGATATCATCAATAATGTGGCATGGAACATAAGAAATTATCGATACGTCGGAGACGTATCAGCATCCCCAAGCTTAGTTTCTGCTCGTCCCAAGCAGGTAAACGATAACAAAGATAATTTCTGGAGTGACATGCCATCATAACCTTGATCATACTATTGTAAGCATATGTAATGAATGCAGCGATCAAAACAATGTAAATGACATGAGTAAACAACTGAATCATATAGCAAAGACTTTTCATGAATAGTACTTTCAAGACAAGCATCAATAAGTCTTGCATAAGAGTTAACTCATAAAGCAATAATTCAAAGTAGAGGAATTGAAGCAACACAAAGGAAGATTAAGTTTCAGCGGTTGCTTTCAACTTATAACATGTGTATCTCATGGATATTGTCAATGTAAAGTAATATAACAAGTGCAATATGCAAGTATGTAGGAATCAATGCACAGTTCACACAAGTGTTTGCTTCTTGAGGTGGAGAGAGATAGGTGAACTGACTCAACAATAAAAGTAAAAGAAAGGCCCTTCGCAGAGGGAAGCATTGATTGCTATATTTGTGCTAGAGTTTTGATTTTGAAAACAAGAAACAATTTTGTCAACGGTAGTAATAAAGCATATGTGTTATGTAAATTATATCTTACAAGTTGCAAGCCTCATGCATAGTATACTAATAGTGCCCGCACCTTGTCCTAATTAGCTTGGATTACCGGGATTATCGCAATGCACATGTTTTAACCAAGTGTCACAAAGGGGTACCTCTATGCCGCCTGTACAAAGGTCTAAGGAGAAAGCTCGCATTGGATTTCTCGCTATTGATTATTCTCAACTTAGACATCCATACCGGGACAACATAGACAACAGATAATGGACTCCTCTTATATGCATAAGCATGTAGCAACAATTAATTTTCTCATATGAGATTGAGGATATATGTCCAAAACTGAAACTTCCACCATGATTCATGGCTTTAGTTAGCGGCCCAATGTTCTTCTCTAACATTATGCATGCTCTAACCATTTTAGTGGTAAATCTCCCTTACTTCAGACAAGACGAACATGCATAGCAACTCACATGATATTCAACAAAGAGTAGTTGATGGCGTCCCGAGGAACATGGTTATCGCACAACAAGCAACTTAATAAGAGATAAAGTGCATAAGTACATATTCAATACCACAATAGTTTTTAAGCTATTTGTCCCATGAGCTATATATTGCAAAGGTAGAGGATAGAAATTTAAAGGTAGCACTCAAGCAATTTACTTTGGAATGGCGGAGAAATACCATGTAGTAGGTAGGTATGGTGGACACAAATGGCATAGTGGTTGGCTCAAGTATTTTGGATGCATGAGAGGTATTCCCTCTCGATACAAGGTTTAGGCTAGCAAGGCTATTTGAAACAAACACAAGGATGAAGCGGTGCAGCAAAACTCACATAAAAGACATATTGTAAACATTATAAGACTCTACACCGTCTTCCTTGTTGTTCAAACTCAATACTAGAAATTATCTAGACCTTAGAGAGATCAATTATGCAAACCAAATTTTAGCATGCTCTATGTATTTCTTCATTAATAGGTGCAAAGTATATGATGCAAGAGCTTAAACATGAGCACAACAATTGCCAAGTATCACATTACCCAAGACATTTTAGCAATTACTACATGTATCATTTTCCAATTCCAACCATATAACAATTTAACGAAGAAGAAACTTCGCCATGAATACTATGAGTAAAGCCTAAGGACATAATTGTCCATATGCAACAGCGGAGCGTGTCTCTCTCCCACACAAAGAATGCTAGGATCCATTTTATTCAAACAAAACAAAAACAAAAACAAACAGACGCTCCAAGCAAAGCACATAAGATGTGATGGAATAAAAATATAGTTTCAGGGGAGGAACCTGATAATGTTGTCGATGAAGAAGGGGATGCCTTGGGCATCCCAAAGCTTAGACGCTTGAGTCTTCTTGATATATGCAGGGGTGAACCACCGGGGCATCCCCAAGCTTAGAGCTTTCACT
This sequence comes from Lolium perenne, assembly GCF_019359855.2. Lineage (NCBI taxonomy): Eukaryota > Viridiplantae > Streptophyta > Magnoliopsida > Poales > Poaceae > Lolium > Lolium perenne. Next base: position 138,198,213 of record NC_067246.2, read on the forward strand.
CTCCTTGATCATATTGTATCATCTCCCTCTCTTGATCCTTGAAAACTTCCTCCACACCAAACTCAAAACAACTCATTAGAGGGTTAGTGCACAATCAAAATATACATGTTCAGAGGTGACATAATCATTCTTAACACTTCTGGACATTGCACAAAGCTACTGAAAGTTAATGGAATCGAAAAATCCATCGAGCATAGCAAAATAGGCAATGCGAAATAAAAGGCAGAATCTGTCGAAACAGAACAGTTCGTAAAGACGAATTTTATTGAGGCACCAGACTTGCTCAAATGAAAATTCTCAAATTTAATGAAAGTTGCGTACATATCTGAGGATCACTCACGTAAATTGGCATAATTTTCTGAGTTACCTACAGAGAATTAGGCCCAGATTCGTGACAGCAAAGAAATCTGTTTCTGCGCAGTAATCCAAATCTAGTATGAACCTTACTATCAACGACTTTACTTGGCACAACAATGCACAAAACTAAGATAAGGAGAGGTTGTTACAGTAGTAACAACTTCCAAGACTCAAATATAAAATAAAAGTACTGTAGTAAAATAAACATATGGGTTATCTCCCAAGAAGTTCTTTCTTTATAGCCATTAAGATGGGCTCAGCAATTTTAATGATGCACTCGCAAGAAATAGTATTTGAAGCAAAAGAGAGCATCAAGAAGCAAATTCAAAACACATTTAAGCCTAACATGCTTCCTATGCATAGGAATCTTGTAAATAAACAAGTTCATGAATAGCAAAGTGACAAGCACAGGAAGATAAAACAAGTGTAGCTTCAAAAATTTCAGCACATAGAGAGGTTTTTTAGTAACATGAAAATTTCTACAACCATATTTTCCTCTCTCATAATAACTTTCAGTAGTATCATGAGCAAACTCAACAATATAACTATCACATAAAGCATTCTTATCATGAGTCTCATGCATAAAATTATTACTCTCCACATAAGCATAATCAATTTTATTAGTTGTAGTGGGAGCAAATTCAACAAAGTGGCTATCATCATATATAGGAGGCATATTGTAATCATAAAAGAAAATTTTCTCCTCAATGCTTGGGGGACTAAAAAGATCATGTTCATCAAAGCCAGCTTCCCCAAGCTTAGAATTTTCCATAGCATTAGCAACAATGGTGTTCAAAGCATTGATAGTAATAACATTCCCATTAGCATGCATATAAAGTTCCATGGGTTTTTTAATTCTCTCTTCAAACACATCATGTCCTAATTCAAGATAAAGTTCACAAAGATCTCTCATATTTTTGTTGTTTTCCATTATGCTTAACTAGTGAAATAAAAACATGCATGATATTAAGTAAAGTAAAACAAGTAACTAATTTTTTTGTATTTTTAATATGGAGAACAAGATAGTAAGTAAAATAAATCTAGCAACTAATTTTTTTGTGTTTTGATTTAGTGCAGCAAACAAAATAGTAAATAAAATAAAGCAAGACCAAAACAAAGTAAAGAGATTGGGATGTGGAGACTCCCCTTGCAGCGTGTCTTGATCTCCCCGGCAACGGCGCCAGAAAATCTGCTTGACACGCGTACAGCACGCGTCCGTTGGGAACCCCAAGAGGAAGGTGTGATGCGTACAGCGGCAAGTTTTCCCTCAGTATGAAACCAAGGTTTATCGAACCAGTAGGAGCCAAGAAGCACGTTGAAGGTTGATGGCGGCGAGATGTAGTGCGGCGCAACACCAGGGATTCCGGCGCCAACGTGGAACCTGCACAACACAAACAAAGTACTTTGCCCTAACGAAACAGTGAGGTTGTCAATCTCACCGGCTTGCTGTAACAAAGGATTAGATGTATAGTGTGGATGATGATTGTTTGTAGAGAACAGTAGAACAATTGCAGTAGATTGTATTTCAGATGTAAAGAATGGACCGGGGTCCACAGTTCACTAGAGGTGTCTCTCCCATAAGATAAATAGCATGTTGGGTGAACAAATTACAGTTGGGCAATTGACAAATAGAGAGGGCATGACCATGCACATACATGATATGATGAGTATTGTGAGATTTAATTGGGCATTACGACAAAGTACATAGACCGCTATCCAGCATGCATCTATGCCTAAAAAGTCCACCTTCAGGTTATCATCCGAACCCCTTCCAGTATTAAGTTGCAAACAACAGACAATTGCATTAAGTATGGTGCGTAATGTAATCAATAACTACATCCTCGGACATAGCATCAATGTTTTATCCCTAGTGGCAACAACACATCCATAATCTTAGAGGTTTCTCTCACTCCCCCAGATTCACGGAGACATGAACCCACTATCGAGCATAAATACTCCCTCTTGGAGTTACTAGCAAAAACTTGGCCAGAGCCTCTACTAATAACGGAGAGCATGCAAGATCATAAACAACACATAGATATAAATTGATAATCAACATAACATAGTATTCTCTATTCATCGGATCCCAACAAACACAACATATAGCATTACAGATAGATGATCTTGATCATGTTCGGCAGCTCACAAGATCCGACAATGAAGCATAATGAGGAGAAGACAACCATCTAGCTACTGCTACGGACCCATAGTCTAGGGGTAGACTACTCACTCATCACTCCGGAGGCGACCATGGCGGTGTAGAGTCCTCCAGGAGATGATTCCCCTCTCCGGCAGGGTGCCGGAGGCGATCTCCTGAATCCCCCGAGATGGGATTGGCGGCGGCGGCGTCTCTGGAAGGTTTTCCGTATCGTGGCTCTCGGTACTGGGGGTTTCGCGGCGAAGGCTATTTGTAGGCGGAAGGGCAGGTCAAGGGGCATCATGAGGGGCCCACACACTAGGTCGGCGCGGCCAGGGCTTGGGCCGCGCCGCCCTAGCGTGGCGCCGCCTCGTCAGCTCTCCGGTCTTCTGGAAGCTTCGTGTGAAAATAGGCCCCTGGGCGTTGATTTCGTCCCATTCCGAGAATATTTCCTTACTAGGATTTCTGAAACCAAAAACAGCAGAAAACAGCAACTGGCTCTTCGGCATCTCGTTAATAGGTTAGTGCCGGAAAATGCATAAATATGACATAAAGTATGCATAAAACATGTAGATATCATCAATAATGTGGCATGGAACATAAGAAATTATCGATACGTCGGAGACGTATCAAGCACCTCTTATCATCCTCAGACAGGTGGACAAACGGAAAGAACTAACATGATCCTAGAGGATATGCTTAGGGCTTGTGCCCTAGACTTCGGAGGATCATGGGAGGAGCACTTGCCACTAGCAGAGTTTTCATACAATAATAGCTATCAAAGCAGCATCAAGATGGCACCGTTCGAAGCTTTGTATGGAAGGAAGTGTAGATCACCCATATGTTGGTATGAAGCTGGAGCAAGTAAAGAGTTCAATCCTGATTATGTCAAGGAAAAGCAACAAATCATCGCCATTATAAGAGATAGGTTGAAGATAGCTCAAAGTCGGCAAAAGAGTTATGCCGATCAGAAGAGAAGAACATGGTAGCCACAAGTGTGAGACATGGTATATCTCAAGGTGAGCCCGATGAAAGGACTTCAGAGATTTGGAGTAAAGGGAAAGTTAAGCCCTAGGTACATCGGACCTTTCAAGATTCTGAGTCAAAACCGAGGGTTAGCCTTTGAATTGGAACTACCAGGGAGGTTATCTCAGGTTCACAACGTATTCCATGTGTCGCAACTCAGAAAATGTTTAAAGACCCCAGATGAACCAGTATCATATGAAGAGCTCGAGTTACAACCAGATTTGACCTACATCGAGAAGCCAGCGAAGATTCTCGAGGAAAACTGGAAACAACTCAGGAATCGAGCTATAAAATACTGCAAGATACAATGGAAGCATCATCCCGAGAGGGAAGCCACCTGGGAAAAGGAGGAAGACCTGAGGAAAACATACCCCGAACTCTTCAGGTATTACAACCACAACTTCGGGACGATGTTTTCTTTAAGAAGGAAAGGCTGTAATGTCCCAGGTTTAGAGACGATCGAGGGGTAGATTTTAGAAAGGGATGTGCATTGCATCGTAAATTACGGGGAAATTTCACGTTTTTAAAACAAAACTGCATCGAAGGGGAACAGGTTTCTCTCTCGACACCTTACAGGGTTAGGGTTTCGAGAGTGCGATGAACTTGTTCTTACTTAACTAGATTAGGGTTTTGAGAAGAGAGAAGAGAAGATGCATCACAATCTTAAGTTGCATGGTTGAATTCTAAAATTAAGTTGTATGATTGAATTCAAACCAAATTTGAAATTGAATTTCAAACTCAAACATCAAATGGTTATCACATAATTCAAACTTGAGATAATTTAATAAACAAGTATAAATAATCAAGATATAAATAGAACAATTATTATATAAAGCTCAATAGAGAAAATTGGAGCTTTATTGATAAACACACAAGATACATTGTCTTTACAATATCCAGAAATGAAATATGAAATATTACAACATATTACATGAATTGTATAAAAGGAAAAAGAAAGAGAAAGATTACAACTTAATAAAAATTTCCTAAACTACAATTGATCTCCATGAATTCCTTGATCAAGATGATCTTGAGTCTCATCTTGATCATCTCCAAGTCCCTGCACATAATCACAACAAAAAGAAGTTATGCCAAGTGGCATAGCCACTTGGCAGGTTAAAAGAAAGTTGAAATGGAGCAGATATGGATCAGCTCTGCCGAGCTGATCATCTCACAGCCAAGGTCCAAGTCCAAGTGCACAACATCAGTATACACACACACACAGCCTGCTCACAGGGCTGTGTGCATGCAGCACACACACACAGTGAGTCACCAAAGGGGAAAGGTGGAGCTGTCGACCAGAGAAGCAAGGGCCAACCATATAAAAGCTTTTCCACAGTAAACCCTAAGCCAAATCCATCGACAAGCTGCATTGGGTAAGTCACCAGCAAACCAAGAACACAAGAACAGGAAGAACAGCTTTACTGTTCAACCTGCTCAAGAACACCACAGAACCAAATCAAGCACCACCAGCTTGCAAGGAGGAGCAGGGCAAGCATAAGATCAACACAGAAGCTAAACCTCTACACCAACAACTTTTCTAGGAGCTGGAGTGAGGTATAAAGCAAATCAACATGAGCAAAACACTGATCTGCTCATAAATAAGCATACATCTGCATCACAGAAGCAAAATGGGTGGAAAACCCTGTTTGTATCATCATATGGCTGCCAAGCCATTTGGTGCCAGCAAACCAGTGACCTAGCTAGAAGGAATTCATCAAGGGAACATTGGTCATATCCATACAGGGGTATAACCAAAGGAATCCATATTGATGGATCCTGTCTAGTCAGCCAGATTTACAAAACACAACTATAGCTAGCTAAACCATCAGATAGATAGGAAACTTGTGCCTATCTTGTTTGTCAACAGTAAAGCTCACTGGAAATCCAACAAGGGATTGTCCAGAGATGCATTCATCAAGCCACAGCTAGCCAACAGGGGTGGGAGCTTCCTGAACAGCAAGAACTGCTGTTGAGGCCACCTCAACCACTGCAACAAACCCAAATCACAAGCCTTGCACATTTATCATCACCAGAAGGGTTCAAATAATGGACTAGGGTACACAACCAAGGGTTGGCATCCAGCTAGCCTTTCACAAGTAAAAATATGATCATAACTGCAAGCAGTTCACATCATTTATCCACTTAGCCAAACAAGACAACACAGATAAATGATTATACAAGCTATAGATTAACCAGAGCCTTGCAATTGATCCACTGGATCACTGCAAGCATCAACTGATGCTTAAGCAAGCACCAACACACACCAGGCCAAGCCTGTGTGATGCACACCCAACACAGAGAGAGAGCAATAGTGAGGCACAGTGATATAACAGCAACATATGCAAGCAACTGATGATCATGTGATCATCAGAAGCTTGCCAGAGCATGCCAGTACATGCTAAGGACAACCTAGCACCAAATCATGAATCATCTAACTTACACAGAACCAATTCATCAACAGTTGCTTCACAGATAATCAAATGGATGATTTATAATTGTATCCAGAAGCACATCAAATACATGATGTACCATTGGATCAAGATACACAAATAAAGCACACATCAGTCATCATTGGATAGCACTGTTAAGCCAACAATAAAGCACACAATTAAGCATGCTCATGGAATTAAGCATAAGATATAGCACCTCAGAGCTCTGGCACTTGCAAGTTTGCAAGAATTATACACAGTCATCAAGCCAGGGTAGCATAAATGAATACACTTGAGTGTCTAGCAAGAATAATAACAAGAACAGAGGCACAGAGATAGAATTAAGCAAGAATTTGCAAGTATGAGCAAGCACATAGCTTAGGAATCTTGCACAGAATCATGTACAACATAGAAGTGCAAAGACAACAAAGAAGAACCATGGCGTAGCAAAGCCACGGATACACAAGAAGAAGCATAGCAACACAAAGACAAAGAAAGACATGCGCGGGCTAGCGAGGCACAACAACAGAGCATCGGCATGACAGGCATCTCTACATGGAGATGCAAGCCAGTGACTGAGCAAGACGCAGAAGAGGAGGAGGAGAGAAGAGAGCAGAATAGAGAGGGAGAGGAGGAGGCGATGGTACTCACCAGTGAGGCGAAGCGAAGAGCACGGCCATGGCGGCCACGGCGGCACACGCCGGGGGCGCGGCAGCACTTGGCCAGGCCAAGCCACGGCTGCGCCACAGCACCAGCACCACCACGGACGAGCTCGGTGGCGCCACGGCATCTAGAGCGTCGGCGGCGACGAGATCGCCACGGCACTCCACGCCAGGAGACCAGAGGCGAAGGGGGCGAGACGAGCAGGCGGCGCATCACAAATCACCGCGGTGGATCTGAAGCGCCGTTCAACGGCGGTTCAGATGCACCATACCTCGCCGGCGGCGACGGCCGGAGATGGCCGGAACAATTCTGAGAAGACGGCGGCGACGCGAATCGCCAGAGAGGGGTTAGGGTTAGGGTTCGGACACGCGCGAGAGAGAGAGAGAGAGAGTGAGGTGGTCAGGCCGGACCAGGTGGGTCGGCCGACCTAAACCGTTGGGCCACCCTGACAGGTGGGGCCCAAGGGTATTTTAGTCATTTCACAAAATTAGTTAAAAACAGAAACTTTGTAATTATATAAGAAATGTTTAAAAGCTCTAAAAAAATAATTAAAAATATGAAAATTGATCAGCATAAAATTCTCTATCTAAATAAAATATCAAAGAGAATTTTTGAAGACAATTAAGAATAAGTCTTAATTTGATGATTTAAATAATGATTTAAATCACACATATTATTTTCAATAATGAAAATAAGTCCATTAATGCAATTGGACTTTAAAAACACCTTGACAATATTTCAAGGTTGTATTTACCCTAAATAGAGTATCTCCAAATCTATCTTAGTATTAACCTCTTACATAAAATAATAATGTCATCGGAAGGGGGGAACAAACCCTAAAACTGGAATCATGCATAATTGCTTCTTTAACCATTGCCCTTATCGGACAATGATGCTATTTTTTCAGAAACAGAGGACAAGGGTCAGTCCACACCATCCAACTGCAAAACTTTGCAGTGTTCAGGCAAGTTCATCACTTGCTCATATCATTTGAGTATCTTTATCAAATTACTTGCAAAGTACTATGGTTATCACTATTGCATAAAAACCAAAACCACTATTTTCATAACTATGAATATGACTATGTGGTTGGCAATGGAACCATGGATTGTGTTGATATGGTGGATGTTCCATTGCAAGGGTTTATATCCATCTAGGACTAAACAACAAATGTCGTCCAGTGATTCTTGTGCCGTAATAACCGTGTTAACCATAAGATCCGGAGTGGGACGGAGTAGTCAAAAGTGTTTCCACCTCTCGTTCATCAACGAACGCGCTTTACCGTAGTACACTTGTAATCCAAGTGGGCAAGCTGGTGAGGCTGGGGAGTCCTAAGTCCCCACGGCATTGTCCGTAGTACACTTGTCGCCCGAAGGAGCAAGATGGTGAGGCTGGGGAGTCCTATGTCCCCACGGTATTGCGGTCTAGGATGGGTTGCAGCTACCGGCGAAGGAGTTTGGTTCGATCCCAGACTATCGTCGTGGTCGGGGTCCACCCTGAAATCTATGGGAATAATGGGACCGGCGAGGACCCAGGGTCGGGGCATGCAACAAAGGGTGGGTGTTTGAGGTAGCGGAGGAACATGATTGGCTAGACCTTATACCGGGCCTCACACCATAGGAAGTGTGGACGGGAAAGCTGTCCGGTTGGCACCAAGGTTAAGATCTCTTATGGGTAAAGCAACACACCTCTGTAGAGTGTAAAGAACCGTGACCTGTCACTCCCTGTTCCGGGATATGGAACTGCGAACGCGGCCGGAAAGGAGCTCCATGAAGTTCTAGTAAACCGGTGAAGGCTGATGGACATAGCTCTTTGAAATAAAAGCAATCTCTTGAAGAAATGTTTATCAAAACCTGCATTGGTATTAGACTCTCTGGTCTAGTATCGTAGCTAGTGCATTAAACACCTCTTATCTATAATGAACTTGTTGAGTACGCTCGTACTCATCCCACTCTTAAATCCCTTGCTTAGATTGTCTGAATCGTCTGGAGGAGGACTACGACAACTCTGAAGGAGCCGAGATCATCGGCTATGTAGAACCAGACCTCTCTGGAGGTGTTGAAGGCGTAGACTACCTTATAGTCTACGGAACCGGGGAGGCTTCCGAAGGAGATCAAGCCTAGAAGCACCAAATAGTAGTAGTAGCCGAGCAGTGCGAACTCTTAGTACTTAGCTGCTCGTTGAAATAAATGTATAACTTAATGAGACTTCTATATTGTAAGTTAAGTTGGGTTCGCCTCGAACCCAGGAGTATCCCTCTTAGGACCCAAGAGGAGCTCCAAGACGATATGTGTATTATGTTTGTAGTAATAAATGAATGAGTTATGGACCTGCTATGTTCTGTTGTACTACTCTGAGGGATGTAATATTTGCGGAATGGTACTTCGTGAATGTTATATCAACGACTGGCATACTACAACATGCAGTGGTATGCAGGGTCACCTCAGCAGTGGTCCGACCTGGTCGAGTCCCCACTGAGCAAAGGGCTAGGCTAGAGGTATTGTCATTAGATCTGTTGCGGGGGAGTGCGGTTTTGTGGAAAAGCGCTGGCAGGGGTCACATTTCATGACTAGGTCTCGAGCATCCGACGCTGCTGTTGGCCAGTAAAATCCTGCCCTGAAGGCTTTTGCTACGAGGGCCCTGCTTCCTGCATGGTGTCCGCAGGTTCCTTCGTGTATCTCGCGTAGCAGTGCTTTTCCATCGTCAATGGCGATACACCTTTGGAGGACACCCGAGATGCTGTGCTTGTAAAGCTCGCCATTTATCACGGTGAAGGCCTTTGACCGCCTGACGATCCGCCTTGCTTCCACAGAATCCTCTGGCAGCTCTTGCTTCGTTAGGTATGCTAGTAAAGGTTTGGTCCATAGCGGCTCAAGGAGGAGGACCTGCTCTGCTGACGATGGTGAAGGTTCTTCGGCGGTTTGTTGCTGGCCCGCCGCTGGTTCGGCAGTCGATGGTTTTGGAGGTGCCGAAGCTTTCTCCTTTATCGATCGTTGGGTAATGACTTCGTAAAAAACTCCGTCTGGAATGAGGGAGCACGTGGACCCTATATTTGCCAGAGTATCGGCTTCTTCGTTGCTGGCTCTGCCGATATGTTTGAGCTCGCATCCTTCAAACTTGGCTTCCATATTTTGGTACAACTGTCGATAGGCGATCATGTTGTCGCTGACCGCGTCGCACAGGTTCATTGACTGCTGCACCACTAAGTTTGAATCTCCATAGATTTCTAGGCGAGTTGCCCCGCATGCTTTCGCCATCCTCATTCCGTGCAGCAACGCTTCATACTCTGCTTCATTGTTTGTCGGCAGAGGGAAGTCCATACGTAGTACGTATTTCATTTTATCTCCCTGCGGTGATATCAATATCACTCCTGCTCCCGCGCCTGTGCTCCGCTTTGACCCGTCGAAGTACAGTGTCCACGATCCCGACATGTCGGGTGCTGCTGGCGTCTGCGACTGGATCCAATCTGCCACAAAATCTGGGAGGATTTGGGACTTTTATCGCCGTTCGGTTAACGTAAGTTATGTCGTGCGGCGCTATCTCGATGGCCCATTGGGACACCCGACCTGTGGCTTCTGGGTTGGTCATTATGTTTTTCAACAGTGCTTCACTTACGACAACGATCGGGTGCTCCGTGAAATAATGACGCAGCTTACGAACCGACTTCCAAACCGCATATGCCAGCTTCTAGTGATGAGGATATCTCTGTTTTGCGGGTGTGAGCACTTCACTGAGGTAGTAGACGGGCCTTTGAACACCGTGGACGTGTCCTGCCTCTTCCCGTTCCACAACCAAAACACTGCTAAAGACTTGTGCTGTTGCGGCTATGTACATAAGCAGTTTTTCCCTTTCGCGCGGGGTGACGAGGACCGGGGACGTCGATAAGATTTTCTTCAGGTTGTCGAAGGACTCTTGCGCTTCTTTGGTCCACTCGAACTTCTCTGACTTTTTCATCAGGTTATAAAAAGTCAAAGCTTTTTCTCCCAGCTTGGCGATAAACCTGCTGAGCGCTGCCAGTCGTCCTGCCAACTGCTGCACTTGGTGCAGATTCTTTGGTGGCTCCATGTCGAGAATAGCTTTGATCTTCAAAGGATTAGCTTCAATCCCCCTGGCCGAAATAAAGTACCCAAGCACTTGTCCCCCTGGCACTCCGAAGAAACATTTTTTGGGGTTCAGCTTAATTTTGTACTTGTCCAAGTTGTCGAAGGTTTCCCGTAGGTCGTCGATGAGGGTGGCGGCATGCTTTGTTTTCACCACAATGTCGTCGATGTAAACCTCGATGTTCCTCCCAATTTGCTCCCCAAGGCAAGCCTGCATGCAACGTTGATACGTTGCTCCCGCGTTTTTCAACCCGAATGTCATGACGTTGTAACAGAAAATGCCGTGCGGGGTGATGAACGCGGTTAGCTCCTAGTCTTCTTTCTCCAGTTTGATCTGATTATACCCGGAGTATGCGTCAAGGAAGGAGAGGCGATCGCATCCAGCTTTAGAATCGACTATCTGGTCAATGCGGGGCAGCGGGAAGTGGTCCTTTGGGCAGTGCTTATTAAGGCTGGTGTAATCGATGCACATGCGTAGAGCGGTGGTGTCCTTTTTAGGTACCATGACGGGGTTAGCTACCCACTTGGCGTCCTTGAGCTCCCGAATGAATCCTGCTTTACGGAGCCGACTGATTTCTTCGCCAATTGCTCTTCTCTTTGGTTCGGAAAAATGACGCATTGACTGCTGCACTGGTTTGGCTGTAGGATCAACGTTAAGGGTGTGCTCAGCGAGTTCCCTGGGGATACCTGGCATGTCGGATGGCTCCCATGCAAATATCTCCCAGCGCTCACGGAGGAACTCGATGAGCGCGCCTTCCTATGCGCCAATAAGGTCAGCCGACGTGTTGACAGTTTTCTTCGGGTCCGTCGGGTGCACCTGTAGCTTCTTGACTTCCTTTGCAGCGTGAAACTCATCGGATCTCTCGTTTCGATTGTCGGCTGGTGGTTGCGTGTGATGTGTAACGGTGTCAATTGCGTTGAGCTCTTCCCTGACTCCGAATTTCGAGGCTATCTTCTGGAACTCCCGGTCGCAGTTGTCCGATCGGGCAAAGCTTCCATGGATAGTTATTGGGGTCCCGTTGTTGCCTGGCATCTTCAGCTTCAAGTATGCATAGTGGGGTACGACCATAAATTTGGTGAACGCGGGCCTACCAAGGATGGCGTGATACTGTGACTCCCAGTCGACTACTTTGAACTCGATCTTCTCTTTCCTGAAGTTGCTAGGCGTGCCGAAGACCACGTCCAATGATGTTTTTCCAAGAGAATAAGCGGGTCGAGTCGGTATAATGTCGTGAAATCCTGTATCGGATTCTCTTAACATATCGACTGTTAAGCCCATTGCTCTCATGGTGCTGGCGAACAATAAGTTCAAGCCGCTTCCTCCATCCATGAATACTTTGCTCATATTGTATCCTCCGATCTGTGCTTCGAGTACAAGGGCTGCGTGGCCAGGCCTCGGCGGCTTTCGGGTGATCCGCCATGCTGAAGGAAATACTCTGATCTGACCAGTCGATGAAGTCGGGTGTGTCAACCATGGCGACCTCCGCATACTTTACTTCTCGAGAGAATTTCTTGATCTCTCTCTTTGAAAAGCTGGTTTTGTGGATCATATTAACTTGCCCGCATGGTTCCGGGAACACCTCTGCGGTGCGCCCATCCCGAAGCTCGTCTTCTCCTGCTGGTACGTATGGCTCTGGTACGTACGGCTCCGGTGCATAGCTGTAAGATCTTGCCCTTCTCTCCATTGCATGAACTCTTGACATGGCCTCGGCTCTGAGATCATCGCAGAACTGCCGAATCTCCAGAAAATGTCGACAATTCCTTAACAGGTGGCTAGACTTCTCTCGACCGTCCTTCGGATCAATGTAAGAATGGAGGTAACATGGTGCCTCGAGCTGCTCTGTAGCCGATAGATACGGCGAACGGGTGCGTCCCTTGATTGATAATGTATCGTGGTATCCTTGCTCGACCTGCCGAAGGTGAGGTACTGTTCGTCTTTCCTCCCCATGGTTCGAGTCCCTACGTCTTTTCCTTCGCCCTGCTGCGACGTCGAGACCTCCTTGGTGGTTTTCTTGTACGATCCTAGATGGAATCCTTACGGTTGCCACTGGAGGGATGCTTTCTGGGGCTGCGGCCTTCAGGCCGGATACGCTGGCCCCGGGGAGGCGAAGGAAACCTTCAGAGTCGATGATGAAGTGAACACCACTGAAAGTAGCATCCATATCGCCAGTCGATCCTGCAGGGATCAAGTGAGGCACTTCGCGGTGCGGCACGAATTCGAAAGATCCGCAGCGGATTGGATCCCTTGGTTCCGCTGGCGTTGGCGACTCGAGCACGAACGCTGCGGACATGACTGGTACTGCCGATGAATTGCCTGGTGCTGACAGGGTTTCCACAGACGGCGCCAATTGTAGAGGGTACTCCTCGGCAATGCCCTCCGTTTGGGGCTTAGGATTGGCGGAATCCTGCAAGCTGACACGAGACATCGGTTCACAGACAAGCGGGGAGAGCGATTTACCCAGGTTCGGGGCCCTCCATGAGGTAAAACCCTTACGTCATGCCTGTCTGTTCTTGATTATGATGATAATGGGTTACAATGGGGTGCCGAATAGTTCGGCTGAGATCTCGTCGAGAGGCTAAGTGCTATGGTGACCTAGCTCTGGACTTTCTGGTGGCTAGTATTGCTATGATTGGTTCTGTCCCTCGGCAGCCCCTCTCCTGGCCTTTATATAGGAGGCCAGGTCTCAAGAGGTCTAACCGAGTACGACTAGGTTTACAGTAGTTTTAGATCTAATCTTTCCTTGTTCGGCTGCTTCCTTGCCTTGCCCGTCAAGGATTCCTCTGGTGCACCGTCCAAGTGGCCCATCTTGCCTCCAGGTGTCTTCATGGGCCTCCGATTAGTCAATACAGGATAGGGCAATATCGGTTACCCGAAGGGTAATGCCCACGTCACCAGGAGCGGATATGAAGGGACATAGAAGCACATCCGAGGTCGTCCGATTTGGGCTGGTTTTGGGTCCTGCAGGACACCGCAGCCGTCCGTTTTTAATATAAGTCCCTCCATTGGGAGCTGGTTTTACCCAAACGGAAAAGGGTGGACAGTTTGGGTCGGGTTTGAATCTCCTGTTGAAGGTGGCCTAACCTTGGTGCCTAGCTCCCCTTGCTTTCCTCTTAGATGGCGACGCTATGCTCTTTTGGACTGAGTGAAACCGTGTTTCGGTCTTTTTGCGGTGGCCCTCGGGACACAAAAGAGACCGCGTCCGTTTGCGGTTGCCAATGGCCTTAAACGGTAAAAAAGTCAACATGAACACAAACATAATTTACGTATTATAGGGCCCAATAATGGGCCCAAAAGTCCACGGTTTAACATGGAAAAAATGGATAATGCCTCCTCACTGGTAGCTTCTAGTCCTCCTCGCCTAGGTCGATGATGTCCTGCGGTCGCGGCACACATTGGCCATCGGAGGAGGAGGTGGCAGCTGCGCCGGTGCAGGCACTGCCTCCTGATGTGAGCGGTGGATGGCCTCCTCGAGGCCAATCCACTTGGCGCGCTCCTCCGCCTCGAAGGTGGCCATGACGCGCTCCAAGGCCTCTTCCTTCGTGAGTTCGACGTCGTCCATCGACTCGTAGTCGAGGTCGTCGTCCTCCAACGGGTCCTCGAAAGGGACCCTTTAGCAGGTCCTCGGCAACACCCTCGAAGAAGGGTCACTGCAGGAATGTGGACAGCCACAAGAGCGGATCGATGTAGTTGGTGCTAGCCCCGCGATACTAGTTCAGGTGGCCTGGTCGCAGCATGGGGAAGACATACCCGACCACTCCTCTAACACGACGTCATCCTCGCAAGGGGACGCCCGCTTTTTGAACAATTATATATAAGGGCACGCCCGCTTAGGCGTACTGACGCGCGGGTCCAAGAAAATCTTTGGAGGATACACACGGACGCGTGCATTGTGTGCGGAACCGCAAACCCAATCCAAATTTGGGCTGAAAAGATCATACGGACGCGATTCGTTTGTGATAAGCCATTGGGCCTCATGACCTTCTTTCTACTCGCCCAGGCGAGCAAGAGCAAGGCGGCGGATATTTTGTCCCACATCGCCTAGGCGTAGAGATCCTGCGCGGTTTATACGATGCATAGTTCCCGTTTTGCATCACCGGGCCTAGTAGCATAGGTCTATCACTCCTGCTCCGGAGGGTAAGATGGCAAGCGAAAGGGTGAGGCCCACCACGGCACCGTATCATGTACGGTCGGGGCGAGCTCAGGTTGGCGCTTGAGTCCATGGTACTGAAGGTGCGTCCTTGTATGTACGGCTCTGGCCCAGCCGTGTGTATCTGGACTGTACTCTCTGGCCTGGGGCGTATTGTGAGGGGCACCGGCCAGCTCCTATGTTCCGGCACAGGAGAAGCCTCACGGCTCTGGGGTCCTTCGGCGCCCGGTTCCTATGCTGCTTCGGCATAGGTGAAGCCTCTCACAGCTCTGGGGTCCTTGGGCTCATGCTCTAGCCTCTCTTGTCAACTTCTTCTTTGCGTATTTTTAAGTGAACTATTTACACGAAGTGAATGATCAGATAGGTACATCAATGTTCCCCATTGTTGTTGAGGAATTCCGTCTCTTCTTCCCTTCACTAACATTGGTGGTGTCCTTCTTTTTTAACCTAATAAAATATAAAGAAGAATGAAAAACACAATCGATGGGTAGACACTTTGTTTGTTTTTAATCTATATATACTTAATAATAAAGAGGGGGGTTGTTTTCTCTGTACATCAGAAGTTTTTGTAGTTTAGCCCTCCTATTTCTTAGAAATCAACTGCGGTCCAACTTTTTGTACAACCGCATCATTCCGAGGAAACTGGTTGGGTCCGTCCACTACAAGAGATGATGACACCCACTTCGATGGCAACCTTGCTATCAACATGACATGAGATAAACACCCAAACATTATTTTTTTTACCCCTTAAAACACGAGTAGACGGCCCTGTATTCACTTTTCGCTGGCCGAAAACTCGTCCGAGCTAGCAGACCCCGTATCCCCACCCCGTAAAATAGAATCCTATGAAATATTCTGTTTTCAGCGGCGGCGCGCGGGTGGCTATGGCGGCGGTGTGGGGAAAACGGTTGGGAATTCTGAAATGTCCGCGCGCCCTAGTGAAATGGGATGAGGGGTTGGCCCTGTATTCAGCCTCCCGCCCCGTACAAGTAAGGGGCGAAGAGCCGCCCCGTAGCCAAAATTGTAAAAAATCGACGCGGGGGCCTGTTTTACGGGGTCTGCTAGACCGCTGGGTAGCGCACAACCCCTTATTTCGGCGGTTATTGTACGGGTTTGGCCCTTTTAAGGGGTCTGTTAGACATGCTCTTAGAGAACATACATGGTAGTGGCTCCTATTTTCCGGCATAGGAGAAGCTTCTCACGGCTCCCTATCTATAAGTTGGCAGTGTTTGGTTTTTCTAAACTGGGATAGATGTTTTGTTTGTTTTTAATCTATACTTGATAATAAAGGGAGGATTGTTTGCTCTATACATCATGAGTTTTGCAATTTAGCCCTCTTGTTTCTTAGAAATAAACTCGTGGTCCAATTTTTGTTCAACCGATGGCAGCTGCCATGCGATCAACACCCAAAAACTTCTTCGAGCATGGGCAAGACAAAGTACTGGTGCCTAAGACGCTATTTTTCTGATAAGTTGCAATACAAATTCATTTGACATAAAGCGTCACGACGACAACAAACCCGAACAACAACTAGGACAGGAATAAGTGGGGAAGCGAGCGGGAAAAACCTATAGGGCCAACCTATGTAGATATCAAGGACCAATATTTATATTATGCAAATTAAAAGGGTTTTGTGAAAGACTATGGGGCCCTCAAAATAAGGATACCCTAAAAATAATAATTATTGCAAATGGGGTTTATATTACTCAAGCTTCAGGAGAACAATCTTGTTGCCACAAGGATATTACATCATCCGAACCATATGTACCCCAGGTTATAGTATGTTTGGTCGAACAATTTCCTAAAGTATGCTAGCTCTAAAATTAAAAATATATTATTCAAACCTACAAATACCCGTGTGCAAACCCGTGTTCTTTTTCTCGGAAGAACGTAAATTCAATTATGAAAGTCTAATACTCCCTCATATCCAAAATAAGTGACCGGGATTCAGTTTAATTCAGTCTAAATTTAAAATAAAACTTCGACACTAATTATAGAACGGAGGGGGTATAGTATTTTTACACATCAGATAGGGCATTTTTATTGTAAAGAAACAACGTTCCACAAGTCAAAATAATGATGCTTGACAAAAAAAAAGGACTAGCATAGAGCATACAACACGAAACCCTATAATGGCTGCCGAGGTCAAGGTGCAGCAATACATCAACACAACATAATGTTGAGCAACAATCATAGCAGCGAACATGAGCCGTATTACACTGGTGGAAAAAGGGCCTTTGGTCGCGGTTCGCAACTGCCATTAGTCGCGGTTGCGCAACCGCGACCAAATTAGCGCGACTAAAGCCCCCCCCCCCCCCCCCGCCTTTTAGTCGTGGTTGCTTACGAACCGCGACTAAAGGCCCGTCCACGTGGGCGCCAGGCGACCGTCGGGGCGGAGGACCTTTAGTCGCGGTTCTTCTGGCCAACCGCGACTAAAGGCCGCCGCAGGTTTAGGGTTTTAGGCCCCCCTTAAACCTGCCCCCCCCCCCCTAAACCTGTTTTCTGTTTAATTTGTATTGTTTTATTTCTTTTGTGCTTTATTGTAATTTTGAAGGAGTTTCACATATTCTACGGTACTACATACATGCATATGAATGTACAATTTCAAACAAATTTGAAATTAGAACCAAAAAGAATTCAAGAGGAATATACAATATATATTCAATATCATCGGATGACCATATACAAGTTTGAACAAGTTTCCATACATAATTTAATGCATGTATAGTTCTACGTCCTCGTAATGGTGT
The DNA here is from genome assembly GCF_019359855.2 of Lolium perenne. Lineage (NCBI taxonomy): Eukaryota > Viridiplantae > Streptophyta > Magnoliopsida > Poales > Poaceae > Lolium > Lolium perenne. The sequence goes on from NC_067246.2 coordinate 138,215,826, forward strand.
TCTCCTTTAGGATCGAGGACTTCCCTCCTGAACCATCCAGCTAGTTCCTCTTGAAGTGGTCGGAAGCGAGCTTCTGGACTAAGCATCATCCGGAGGTTATTCCTCTGAGCATTGGTATCACTCGGAACGCGCTCAGAGGTGTATCTCCGGATCATCTCACAGACATAGTATCCACATAGATTGGTCCCCGGTGACTGAATATCGCCACCATTCTTAGCCTTTGACCGCATGAAATGTAGCTCTTTTTTGAATTCACCGACCTTTGTATCTGAGAACCGTCTCCAAACCCTACGAGGCAAAGAAAATTAAATGAACAAGAGAGTTATTAGTTAATTACTTGAAGCTTAATTAGGAAATGAACGAAATAGGCCGATCGATATAGAGCGCAAATGAATGAAAACAATTACTTTTGAATCATTTTTCTCATGTCGGCCCAACGCGCCGAATCCATATTCAGAGAGTCGTGGACGAGACATTCTGATTTGTCAACTTTAATTACTAGCAGAATCCAGTGGAACCTGCGGACACGATACATGCACAGTACGTCATGCATAACTCATCGATTAGCCGGCCACATACCATGCATGGAGTAAACAAAAGAGAATGTGCTCAAGACATAAACACTCACCCAAAATGGTAAGGAAATAGAATATCACTTTTGAGTTCCTGCTTTGTAAGAAACTGCCACAGGTCTACCTCCACGTCGGCGGGGTGATGCTGTAACGTATATCCATTAACGATGTGTGGGTCAATGAACCCAACATCATGGATGTTCCTTACTCTGCATTCCTTAATCTTCATTCTGCATGTATAATAGCGGACACAACAATATAGTTAGGACATATATATATATATATAGTGCAGGCAATATGAACGAGATGGGGAAGAAATAAATCACTTACAGAACGTAGCAACTGATGATAGATTTGTCGAGCTCGCGCAGATTGAAAAGCTGGAACAATTCACTCAGATGAATTTGTACAGTAGTACGTTTGAAGTGATGCTCATATCCAACTTCCGCATAAATATATTCTTTGGCGTTTTTATTTTCTATGTAACCCTTGTACCATTTCAGCAGACCTTTCATTTGTGGAGGTAGATCCTCTTCCTGCGTAGGCTCGACGAGAGGCCCATTCTTCACATATGTAAGTACTACCTCCTTCACTGGCGCCTCATCAAGGCCTAACAGTTCACGAAGAGTAATACCTAAGTTGGCCGCTTGTTCTCTGGCACTCGTTACAGTCAATCCCTGTGCTGCCGCAGCTTCTATGATATCGGGGGCATCCGGACCGGCGGCTGTCACTATAAGCGGGGCAATCGATTGTTTACTTTGTTCCCCGAGCTGGGCAACTCATTTCCCGCTTTTTTTACTTTCTAATTCCGCTTTCTCGGCCTCCTCTTTCTTCTCCTTGAACATGCGTGCCTGATTACGAAGTTCACGTGCATAGTCGTCAGGCAGATTCTTCGCGGCTTGGGACGGTGTGTTCAAAAATGACTTAGCCCACTTCTTTTGCTCATCAGAAAATACTGGCTTGGGCTCGGGCTCTCTTTTCTTCTTGCAGTCCGCCTTCCATTTATCATATTCAGCAGTCGCGGCCGCCTCGACTTCCTCGGCACTACGTTCCCAAGGCCTCGTGGGGAGAGGCTTCAGTGATGGCTCCGGTACCTTTGTTATCTTAGGTACATAAGGGTCCGGGTTAATACTCCAGGACTGCCGTACGCTTCTTTGCCGGAGGTGGATTGGGGGCGGCGTCGCACCCGCCGGGCGGACTAGGGCGGCGGCTGCTTACCCGCCGGAGGTGAATTGGGGGCGGCGTCGGGCCGACGTGAAGGAGGTGTAGGTGAAGCACCACCACCACCACCGCCACCGCCACCACCACCACCGTAGGGGGTGGACTTGTTGGCGCCTCGCCGGAAACTTGATAAACTTCTTTTGCCATAGAATGAACTGGCGCTTGACATCTCCAAGTCTTCTCGCCCCTTCAGGTGTAGCAATGTCAATGTCCAGGTCCTCAAACCCTTGGACTATGTCCTCCACCGTGACACGAGCATAGCCATCTTGAATGGGGTTGTTGTGGTGTAGTGCTCCAGGTAAACATGGTAAAGCACTGCCGATGGCTACCTTCATGGACATGTTCCCGATAGGATAATACAGATGACATTCTTTCATCTCCTTTATATCGTCCACGGGGTAGCGAGGAGGCTCCAGTGCAGTAATTTCGACCACCAGAGGCTCCGGTGCAGTAATTTCGATCGTCGGTGCACCAGCCGGTGGGGCCTCCGTGGAAGCCACGCTGCTTCTCCGCTGCTGGCTTCCGAGATCCAATGGATGATCTTCATGCTGCGCCCGAGCTGCATCTCTTTCGGCTACTAGTACACTCACGGTTTTCTTCATCACATCCATTTCCGATGCCAACTGCGCCACAACATCTGCTTCCCGATCCATCTTTCTCTTACGGCTTCTGTAACCGTACGGGTCATCGTTACGGGGAACCCTATTTTCCACGGAATGTGCCCCATGCCTCGTACACGTCCTCCGTGTTCGGGATTCCCGAGGGCTTTTGTCGCCGCGTCGTTCTCTGTTGAACTTGATCCTCCCCTCTTGAGCATCCCTCATTGCCTCAATAAGCTTTTGGGTGGGTTTAATTATTTTGCCCCGGTAAACACACTCCCCTGTCTCCGGGTTCAGCGATCCCCCATGCCCGTACCACCAGCTTTTGGCCCTTGGGTCCCATCCCTCTGTACCTGGACGGATTCCTCACGCCCTCAGCTCGTTCTCCATCTTCTCCCACCTAGGCTCCCAAAGGCGATACCCTCCTGGCCCCATAATATGATTGTACTCCTTCTTAGCCGCATTTTCCTTATTTTTTTCGATATTTGAATGAACTGCTCCGATTTCTTTTGCTTCACAAATTCTGGCTAATCATGTTGCAGTTTCTCATATTGTCCTTTGAAATCCGGAGTCTTGTTCTGCTTGACAAAGTCATGGGTTAGATTTTGCTTGTATTTCTGGAATGCGTCGGACATCTTATGAAGAGCGAACTGTTTGACTAGCCTCCTCCTCTCCTTGTTTTCCTCAATCTTGTTACCCTCCTCATCGTATTTGTTGTATTCCGGAGGTAGAACGAAATGTTCCATAAGCTTCTTAAAGCAATCTTTTTTTGTTCTCTTATCGACAAAAGTGAAACCAAGACGTGCCTTCTTTGGCTGATTCCACTCCTGGACGGTGATCGGGATGTTGTCTCTAACAACGGCTCCGCATTGGCTGACAAACTTGGTGGCGTTCTTGCGGGGCTCCAGCGGCCTGCTGGTTGCTTCCTCGACAACCTCGATGGTGCATGTTTCTCCTTGTTTCATCGTCTTGGTTGCGCCACGCTTTGACGACGTACTCGATTGTTTCGACGATCAGGCTGAGGGCTAAAATAAGAAAGAGAGTCGCACGCGTTAGTACACACATATTTATTCAAATCAGTTAGTTTGTATCACCAGAGGCTCAATGTATATATATACCTCGGCGCCGGAGGTGGTTGCTACTTCCAATTGAAGATCGTCGTTTATCGACGTTTCTTCGGCATCATCTTGCTGACGGCGCCCTTCATCTTCACCGTCAAGGTTCAGATAAGAAGAGATATCATCTTCTTCTTGTCCGGTCGGCACATATAGAATATCGCCGTTTATGATGCCGAACATATGGTCTTCAAGGTCCGGGTCATAGTTGTCCATAATCGGGTCAGCTCTATCGTCCTCCATATGTCAGTCCTGAAAACATGTAGTAAAAACAAATTAATTGTGTATATGCATTATCACATCTCTTCTACATATAAAGAGAGAGGGCGACGAGGGAGGCGAGAGGGGGGACGCAGTGACCGCGTGACCGAGAGACCGGTGGTGGTGGCGAAAGGGCGGTGGCGAAAGGGCGGTGGCGGTGCTGAGGACACATAACCCTCGCCGCCCCCTCTCGATCCCAAAAAAAACACCGCGCGTATACGGAGGGGGCGACGAGCGCTGCCCCCTCTGTATACACTTTAAGGGACGCGACCGGAGATGCTCCGTATACAACTAGTTAGGGCAATAATTGGGATCTTTGCGGTAATCGTGAAAACAAGACGCTCTGCAATGGCGGCGGCGCGGCGAGGGCGAGGTCTTTGGCGAGAGCTAGCGAGGCGGCGACGAGGGCGAGGTCGATCTTTGGCCGGCGCGCGCGGCGGGGCGAGGTCTTTGGCGCGCGCGCGCGGTCTTTGGCGAGAGCGAGAGGCAGCGGCGCGGCGAGGGACATACGGCGAGTCGACGGCGAGGCGGCGGGCAGCGGCGTCCTTGGCGTCGTCGTTGGCGGCGTGCGTCTGCGTCGTCGTTGATCGAACGCGGGCGTCGGAGCGAATGAACCAAGGAATTTTAAGTTTTCAAAATTTTAAGTTTTCAAATTGTTAAGTTTATAAAATTTTAAGTCAATTTTGTATAACAAATTATTTGTGAGGGCCACCGGTCAATTTTGTTTAATGTTAAGTCAATTTTGTTTAACAAATTTTGTTTAACAAATTTTAAGGCAATTTTGTTTAACAAATTTTAAGGCAATTTTGTTTAACAAATTTTAAGGCAATTTTGTTTAATTTTAAGTCAATTTTGTTTAATAAATTTTAATGCAATTTTGTTTAAGTAAACAAAAAACAAAAAAAGGGCCGCCGCGGGCCGGCCGTCTCTCCTTCTCGCCTCTCCCTCTCCTCTCTCGTAACGACCGCGCCGGTGCGGGCGGCAGCGAGGGTGACGCGGGCGCCGGCGAGCGGCGCGGGCGGCATGCTTTGGGCGGCGAGGGCGGCGCGGGCGGCGGGCGAGGGCGGCAGCCGCGCGCGGCGCGTAGTGGCGGAAGAGTGTACTGGCGGCGACGTACGGCGACGGGGCGACGGCGAGCGCGGCGCTCTCGGGCAGCCTAACGGCGACGAGGGCGACGACGCGGGCGGCGCGGCTGCAGGCGGAGAAGAAGCAGAGTGGCGCGGCGGAGAAGAAGAATGGCGCGTCGGTTCACGCCGCGCGAATTTATAGGACCCCCTTTAGTCGCCAACCGCGACTAAAGGTATACCCCTTTAGTCGCGGTTGGCGACCCCAACCGCGACTAAAGGCTTTTTTCGTCGGGTTTTTCGTTCCCGCGCGCACAGACCTTTAGTCGCTGTTGGCGTGGCCAACCGCGACTAAAGGTATTTTTCAAATTACTTTTTGTTTTTCAAAATGTTAAAAATACAGAAAAACTCAGAAAAATAAAACTAATTCATTTCAAAATGTTTAAAATACATATAATATATCAATAAATTTAGAAAAATAAAACTAATTCATTTCATAAATCATAAAATACAAATAATATATCAAAAAATTCAGAAAAATAAAACTAATTCAATTCAAAATTTTAAAAATATAAATAATATATCAAAAAATTCATAAAAATAAAACTAATTCAATTCAAAATTTTAAAAATACAAATAATACATCAATAAATTCAGAAAAATAAAACTAATTCAATTCAAAATCTTAAAAATACAAATAATATATCAAAAAATTCAGAAAAATAAAACTAATTCAATTCAAAATTTTAAAAATACAAATTATCAAAAAATTCATAAAAATAAAACTAATTCAATTCAAAATTTCTTCCCGGCCGCCTCTATCTTCTCGTTGGCCCCCTCTTCCCGCCTCTGTCTTTCCGTCGACCCCCTCTTCCCGCCATTTCTTCCCTGTCTTCCCGCCTCTTTCTTCCCGCCAATTTTTTCCCGCCAATTTCTTCCCGCCTCTTTCTTCCCGCCACTTTCTTCCCGCCTCCTGTCTTCCCGCTCCCATTTTTCCCGCCATTTGTCACTACATATATGTAGCCCGGCTTGGCCAGCATTATCACATCTCTACAATCTCTCATCACTCTCTCATGGCTTCCACCGCACCCACTCTAACCTACCAGTAGGTGGAGGAGCTTTGCGCCTCGAACTACCCTTGCCCACCGGGCTACCGCGTCCCCGCCGGCTGGAGCCTAAGCGCCGGCGGCGTGCCGGTCCCTCCCATCCCTCAGGGTACCGCGCGCCGGGCGGCCATCACGAACCACTACTACCTCGACCTCACGCCGGAGCAGCGGATGAATCCCCGCTGGCATCCCGATAACCAGCATACTTGGGACGCCTTCTTCATCAATCGGCGTGAGAGGGCGCTCGCCAGGTATGAGGAGGACGGTCTGCCTCCTGGGAACTTCCACGAGGCCGGCCGTCGGCTATGGTGGTACGGCCGGACTCTGCAGAGCGTCATGGACTACATCATGGCCGGCGATATCCCCCGCCTGCGCTATGATACGTCTCCGACGTATCGATAATTTCTTATGTTCCATGCCACATTATTGATGATATCTACATGTTTTATGCACACTTTATGTCATATTCGTGCATTTTCTGGAACTAACCTATTAACAAGATGCCGAAGTGCCAGTTGCTGTTTTCTGCTGTTTTTGGTTTCAGAAATCCTAGTAACGAAATATTCTCGGAATCGGACGAAATCAACGCCCAGCATCCTATTTTTCCACGAAGCTTCCAGAACACCCGGGAAGGACCAGAGGGGGGCCACAGGCCACCCAGACCATAGGCCGGCGCGGCCCAGGCCCTGGCCGCGCCGCCTTATGGTGTCGTCGCCCCTTCGACCTTCTGACGCCGCCTCTTCGCCTATATAAAGCCCCTGGACCTAAAACCTCGAGACGAAAAAGCCACGGTACGAGAAACCTTCCAGAGCCGCCGCCATCGCGAAGCCAAGATCTGGGGGACAGGAGTCTCTATTCCGGCACGCCGCTGGGACGGGGAAGTGCCCCCGGAAGGCTCCTCCATCGACACCACCGCTATCTTCATCAACGCTGCTGTCTCCCATGAGGAGGGAGTAGTTCTCCATCGAGGCTCGGGGCTGTACCGGTAGCTATGTGGTTCATCTCTCTCCTATGTACTTCAATACAATAATCTCATGAGCTGCCTTACATGATTGAGATTCATATGATGATGCTTGTAATCTAGATGTCGTTATGCTAGTCAAGTGAATTTTACTTATGTGATCTCCGGAGACTCCTTGTCCCACGTGTGTAAAGGTGACAGTGTGTGCACCGTGTGGGTCTCTTAGGCTATATTTCACAGAATACTTATTCACTGTTATGAATGGCATAGTGAAGTGCTTATTTATATCTCTTTATGATTGCAATGTGTTTTGTATCACTATTCATCTATGTGCTACTCTAGTGATGTTATTAAAGTAGTTTTATTCCTCCTGCACGGTGTAATGGCGACAGTGTGTGCATCCGTGTTAGTACTTGGCGTATGCTATGATTATGATCTCTTGTAGATTATGAAGTTAACTATTGCTATGATGGTATTGATGTGATCTATTCCTCCTACATAGTGTGAAGGTGACAGTGTGCATGCTATGTTAGTACTTGGTTTAGTCGTATTGATCTTTCATGCACTCTAAGGTTATTTAAATATGAACATTGAATTGTGGAGCTTGTTAACTCCGGCATTGAGGGTTCGTGTAATCCTACGCAATGTGTTCATCATCCAACAAGAGTGTAGAGTATGCATTTATCTATTCTGTTATGTGATCAATATTGAGAGTGTCCACTAGTGAAAGTCTGATCCCTAGGCCTTGTTCCTAAATACTGCTATCGCTGCTTGTTTACTTTGTTTCTTGCGTTACTATTATTGTCAAGTATCTGCTGCTTGTTTATCTGGGCAAAGCACTTTTCTGGTGCCGTTGCTACTACTTATTTATACCACCTGTATTTCACTATCTCTTCGCCGAACTAATGCACCTATTAGGTGTGTTGGGGACACAAGAGACTTCTTGCTTTGTGGTTGCAGGGTTGCATGAGAGGGATATCTTTGACCTCTTCCTCCCTGAGTTCGATAAACCTTGGGTGATCCACTTAAGGGAAACTTGCTGCTGTTCTACAAACCTCTGCTCTTGGAGGCCCAACACTGTCTACAGGAAAAGGAGGGGGCGTAGACATCAAGCTATTTTCTGGGGCCGTTGCCGGGGAGGAAAGGTAAAAGGTACTCACACTCCGGATCCCGGCTACTAAGCTATTTTTGCCGTTGTAAGTACTCGAAGCTATTTCCTTTAGATCCTGCAATTGCATCTTTTTGTTTCTTGTTTACACTAGTTAGGCATAATGGACAACAATGAGCTTCTTATTCTATTTCCTGATTTAAGACATGGATGGTTTGATGCGAAAATTAAAAAACCTATGGAACATATTAGTATGAATGCTTTGAACACCATTGTTGCTAATGATATGGAAAATTCTAAGCTTGGGGAAGCTGGCTTTGATGAGCATGATATTTTTAGTCCCCCAAGCATTGAGGAGAAAATTTACTTTGATGATACTTTGCCTCCTATTTATGATGATTATAATGATAGTAGTCTTTTGTTACCACCTGTTATGGAGGATGAATTTGATTATGATTACGATATGCCTCCTATATTTGACGATGAGAATAATAATGATAGCTACTTTGTTGAATTTGCTCCCACTAGTACTAATAAAATTGATTATGCTTATGTGGAGAGTAATAATTTTATGCATGAGACTCATGATAAGAATGCTTTATGTGATAGTTACATTGTTGAATTTGTTCATGATGCCACTGAAAGTTATTATGAGAGAGGAAAATATGGTTGTAGAAATTTTCATGTTACTAAAACACCTCTCTATGTGCTGAAATTTTTGAAGCTACACTTGTTTTATCTTTCTATGCTTGTTGCATTATGCTTCTTGAACTTGTTTATTTACAAGATTCCTTTTCATAGGAAGCATGTTAGGCTTAAATTTATTTTGAATTTGCTTCTTGATGCTCTCTTTTGCTTCAAATACTATTTCTCGCGAGTGCATCATTAAAACTGCTGAGCCCATCTTAACGGCTATAAAGAAAGAACTTCTTGGGAGATAACCCATGTGTTATTTTGCTACAGTACTTTGTTTTATATTTGTGTCTTGGAAGTTGTTTACTACTGTAGCAACCTCTCCTTATCTTAGTTTTGTGTTTTGTTGTGCCAAGCGAAGCCTCTAATCGAAGGTTGATACTAGATTTGGATTTCTGCGCAGAAACAGATTTCTATCTGTCACGAATCTGGGCTGTTTTCTATGTAGGTAAATCAGAAAAATATGCCAATTTACGTGCGTGTTCCTCAGATATGTACGCAACTTTCATTAGTTTTGAGTTTTCTGATCTGAGCAACGGAAGTATTTATTAAAAATTCTTCTTTACGGACTGTTCTGTTTTGACAGATTCTGCCTTTTATTTCGCATTGCTTCTTTCGCTGTGTTGGGTGGATTTCTTTGTTCCATTACCTTCCAGTAGCTTTGAGCAATGTCCAGAAGTGTTAAGAATGATTGTGTCACCTCTGAACATGTGAGTTTTTGATTATGTACTAACCCCTCTAATGAAGTTTATGAGAAGTTTGGTGTGAAGGAAGTTTTCAAGGGTCAAGAGAGGAGGATGATATACTATGATCAAGAAGAGTGAAAGCTCTAAGCTTGGGGATGCTCCGGTGGTTCACCCCTGCATATATCAAGAAGACTCAAGCGTCTAAGCTTGGGGATGCCCAAGGCATCCCCTTCTTCATCGACAACATTATCAGGTTCCTCCCCTGAAACTATATTTTTATTCCATCACATCTTATGTGCTTTGCTTGGAGCGTCGGTTTGTTTTTGTTTTTTTTGTTTTGTTTGAATAAAATGGATCCTAGCATTCACTTTGTGGGAGAGAGACACGCTCCGCTGTAGCATATGGACAAGTATGTCCTTAGGCTTTACTCATAGTATTCATGGCGAAATTTCTTCTTCGTTAAATTGTTATATGGTTGGAATTGGAAAATGATACATGTAGTAATTGCTAAAATGTCTTGGATAATGTGATACTTGGCAATTGTTGTGCTCATGTTTAAGCTCTTGCATCATATACTTTGCACCCATTAATGAAGAAACACCTAGAGCTTGCTAATTTGGTTTGCATATTTGGTCTCTCTAAAGTCTAGATAATATCTAGTATTGAGTTTTGAACAACAAGGAAGACGGTGTAGATTCTTATAATGTTTACAATATGTCTTTTATGTGAGTTTTGCTACGCCGTTCATCCTTGTGTTTGTTTCAAATAACCTTGCTAGCCTAAACCTTGTATCGAGAGGGATTACTTCTCATGCATCCAAAATCCTTAAGCCAACCACTATGCCATTTGTGTCCACCATACCTACCTACTACATGGTATTTCTCCGCCATTCCAAAGTAAATTGCTTGAGTGCTACCTTTAAATTTCCATTCTTCACCTTTACAATATATAGCTCATGGGACAAATAGCTTAAAAACTATTGTGGTATTGAATATGTACTTATGCACTTTATCTCTTATTAAGTTGCTCGTTGTGCGATAACCATGTTCACTGGGGACGCCATCAACTACTCTTTGTTGAATTTTATGTGAGTTGCTATGCATGTTCGTCTTGTCTGAAGTAAGAGCGATCTACCACCTTATGGTTAAGCATGCATATTGTTAGAGAAGAACATTGGGCCGCTAACTAAAGCCATGATCCATGGTGGAAGTTTCAGTTTTGGACATATATCCTCAATCTCATATGAGAATAATAATTGTTGCCACATGCTTATGCATTAAAGAGGAGTCCATTATCTGTTGTCTATGTTGTCCCGGTATGGACGTCTAAGTTGAGAATAATCAATAGCGAGAAATCCGATGCGAACTTTCTCCTTAGACCTTTGTACAGGCGGCATAGAGGTACCCCTTTGTGACACTTGGTTAAAACATGTGCATTGCGATGATCCCGGTAGTCCAAGCTAATTAGGACAAGGTGCGGGCACTATTAGTATACTATGCATGAGGCTTGCAACTTGTAAGATATAATTTACATGATACATATGCTTTATTACTACCGTTGACAAAATTGTTTCTTGTCTTCAAAATCAAAGCTCTAGCACAAATATAGCAATCGATGCTTTTCCTCTATGGAGGACCATTCTTTTACTTTTATGTTGAGTCAGTTCACCTATTTCTCTCCACCTCAAGAAGCAAACACTTGTGTGAACTGTGCATTGATTCCTACATACTTGCATATTGCACTTATTATATTACTCTATGTTGACAATATCCATGAGATATACATGTTACAAGTTGAAAGCAACCGCTGAAACTTAATCTTCCTTTGTGTTGCTTCAATACCTTTACTTTGATTTATTGCTTTATGAGTTAACTCTTATGCAAGACTTATTGATGCTTGTCTTGAAGTACTATTCATGAAAAGTCTTTGCTTTATGATTCACTTGTTTACTCATGTCATATACATTGTTTTGATCGCTGCATTCACTACATATGCTTTACAAATAGTATGATCAAGGTTATGATGGCATGTCACTCCAGAAATTATCTTTGTTATCATTTTACCTGCTCGGGACGAGCAGAACTAAGCTTGGGGATGCTGATACGTCTCCGACGTATCGATAATTTCTTATGTTCCATGCCACATTATTGATGATATCTACATGTTTTATGCACACTTTATGTCATATTCGTGCATTTTCTGGAACTAACCTATTAACAAGATGCCGAAGTGCCGATTCTGCTGTTTCTGCTGTTTTTGGTTTCAGAAATCCTAGTAACGAAATATTCTCGGAATCGGACGAAATCAACGCCCAGCATCCTATTTTTCCACGAAGCTTCCAGAACACCCGGGAAGGACCAGAGGGGGCCACAGGCCACCCAGACCATAGGCCGGCGCGGCCCAGGCCCTGGCCGCGCCGCCTTATGGTGTCGTCGCCCCTTCGACCTTCTGACGCCGCCTCTTCGCCTATATAAAGCCCCTGGACCTAAAACCTCGAGACGAAAAAGCCACGGTACGAGAAACCTTCCAGAGCCGCCGCCATCGCGAAGCCAAGATCTGGGGGACAGGAGTCTCTGTTCCGGCACGCCGCCGGGACGGGGAAGTGCCCCCGGAAGGCTCCTCCATCGACACCACCGCTATCTTCATCAACGCTGCTGTCTCCCATGAGGAGGGAGTAGTTCTCCATCGAGGCTCGGGGCTGTACCGGTAGCTATGTGGTTCATCTCTCTCCTATGTACTTCAATACAATAATCTCATGAGCTGCCTTACATGATTGAGATTCATATGATGATGCTTGTAATCTAGATGTCGTTATGCTAGTCAAGTGAATTTTACTTATGTGATCTCCGGAGACTCCTTGTCCCACGTGTGTAAAGGTGACAGTGTGTGCACCGTGTGTGTCTCTTAGGCTATATTTCACAGAATACTTATTCACTGTTATGAATGGCATAGTGAAGTGCTTATTTATATCTCTTTATGATTGCAATGTGTTTTGTATCACTATTCATCTATGTGCTACTCTAGTGATGTTATTAAAGTAGTTTTATTCCTCCTGCACGGTGTAATGGTGACAGTGTGTGCATCCGTGTTAGTACTTGGCGTATGCTATGATTATGATCTCTTGTAGATTATGAAGTTAACTATTGCTATGATGGTATTGATGTGATCTATTCCTCCTACATAGTGTGAAGGTGACAGTGTGCATGCTATGTTAGTACTTGGTTTAGTCGTATTGATCTTTCATGCACTCTAAGGTTATTTAAATATGAACATTGAATTGTGGAGCTTGTTAACTCCGGCATTGAGGGTTCGTGTAATCCTACGCAATGTGTTCATCATCCAACAAGAGTGTAGAGTATGCATTTATCTATTCTGTTATGTGATCAATATTGAGAGTGTCCACTAGTGAAAGTCTGATCCCTAGGCCTTGTTCCTAAATACTGCTATCGCTGCTTGTTTACTGTTTTACTGCGTTACTATTGCTGCGTTACTGCTGCTTGTTTACTGTCCTGGGCAAAGCACTTTTCTGGTGCCGTTGCTACTACTTATTTATACCACCTGTATTTCACTATCTCTTCGCCGAACTAGTGCACCTATTAGGTGTGTTGGGGACACAAGAGACTTCTTGCTTTGTGGTTGCGGTGGTTGCATGAGAGGGATATCTTTGACCTCTTCCTCCCCGAGTTCGATAAACCTTGGGTGATCCACTTAAAGGAAACTTGCTGCTTGTTCTACAAACCTCTCGCTCTTGGAGGCCCAACACCGTCTGAGGAAAAGGAGGGGCGTAGACATCAAGCTATTTTACGGGGCCGTTCTTGGAGGAAAGGTAAAAGGTACTCACACTCCGGATCCCGGCTACTAAGCTATTTTTGCCGTTGTAAGTACTCGAAGCTATTTCCTTTAGATCCTGCAATTGCATCTTTTTGTTTCTTGTTTACACTAGTTAGGCATAATGGACAACAATGAGCTTCTTATTCTATTTCCTGATTTAAGACATGGATGGTTTGATGCGAAAATTAAAAAACCTATGGAACATATTAGTATGAATGCTTTGAACACCATTGTTGCTAATGATATGGAAAATTCTAAGCTTGGGGAAGCTGGCTTTGATGAGCATGATATTTTTAGTCCCCCAAGCATTGAGGAGAAAATTTACTTTGATGATACTTTGCCTCCTATTTATGATGATTATAATGATAGTAGTCTTTTGTTACCACCTGTTATGGAGGATGAATTTGATTATGATTACGATATGCCTCCTATATTTGATGATGAGAATAATAATGATAGCTACTTTGTTGAATTTGCTCCCACTAGTACTAATAAAATTGATTATGCTTATGTGGAGAGTAATAATTTTATGCATGAGACTCATGATAAGAATGCTTTATGTGATAGTTACATTGTTGAATTTGTTCATGATGCCACTGAAAGTTATTATGAGAGAGGAAAATATGGTTGTAGAAATTTTCATGTTACTAAAACACCTCTCTATGTGCTGAAATTTTTGAAGCTACACTTGTTTTATCTTTCTATGCTTGTTGCATTATGCTTCTTGAACTTGTTTATTTACAAGATTCCTTTTCATAGGAAGCATGTTAGGCTTAAATTTATTTTGAATTTGCTTCTTGATGCTCTCTTTTGCTTCAAATACTATTTCTCGCGAGTGCATCATTAAAACTGCTGAGCCCATCTTAACGGCTATAAAGAAAGAACTTCTTGGGAGATAACCCATGTGTTATTTTGCTACAGTACTTTGTTTTATATTTGTGTCTTGGAAGTTGTTTACTACTGTAGCAACCTCTCCTTATCTTAGTTTTGTGTTTTGTTGTGCCAAGCGAAGCCTCTAATCGAAGGTTGATACAAGATTTGGATTTCTGCGCAGAAACAGATTTCTATCTGTCACGAATCTGGGCTGTTTTCTATGTAGGTAAATCAGAAAAATATGCCAATTTACGTGCGTGTTCCTCAGATATGTACGCAACTTTCATTAGTTTTGAGTTTTCTGATCTGAGCAACGGAAGTATTTATTAAAAATTCTTCTTTACGGACTGTTCTGTTTTGACAGATTCTGCCTTTTATTTCGCATTGCTTCTTTCGCTGTGTTGGGTGGATTTCTTTGTTCCATTACCTTCCAGTAGCTTTGAGCAATGTCCAGAAGTGTTAAGAATGATTGTGTCACCTCTGAACATGTGAGTTTTTGATTATGTACTAACCCCTCTAATGAAGTTTATGAGAAGTTTGGTGTGAAGGAAGTTTTCAAGGGTCAAGAGAGGAGGATGATATACTATGATCAAGAAGAGTGAAAGCTCTAAGCTTGGGGATGCTCCGGTGGTTCACCCCTGCATATATCAAGAAGACTCAAGCGTCTAAGCTTGGGGATGCCCAAGGCATCCCCTTCTTCATCGACAACATTATCAGGTTCCTCCCCTGAAACTATATTTTTATTCCATCACATCTTATGTGCTTTGCTTGGAGCGTCGGTTTGTTTTTGTTTTTTTTGTTTTGTTTGAATAAAATGGATCCTAGCATTCACTTTGTGGGAGAGAGACACGCTCCGCTGTAGCATATGGATAAGTATGTCCTTAGGCTTTACTCATAGTATTCATGGCGAAATTTCTTCTTCGTTAAATTGTTATATGGTTGGAATTGGAAAATGATACATGTAGTAATTGCTAAAATGTCTTGGATAATGTGATACTTGGCAATTGTTGTGCTCATGTTTAAGCTCTTGCATCATATACTTTGCACCCATTAATGAAGAAACACCTAGAGCTTGCTAATTTGGTTTGCATATTTGGTCTCTCTAAAGTCTAGATAATATCTAGTATTGAGTTTTGAACAACAAGGAAGACGGTGTAGATTCTTATAATGTTTACAATATGTCTTTTATGTGAGTTTTGCTGCGCCGTTCATCCTTGTGTTTGTTTCAAATAACCTTGCTAGCCTAAACCTTGTATCGAGAGGGATTACTTCTCATGCATCCAAAATCCTTAAGCCAACCACTATGCCATTTGTGTCCACCATACCTACCTACTACATGGTATTTCTCCGCCATTCCAAAGTAAATTGCTTGAGTGCTACCTTTAAATTTCCATTCTTCACCTTTACAATATATAGCTCATGGGACAAATAGCTTAAAAACTATTGTGGTATTGAATATGTACTTATGCACTTTATCTCTTATTAAGTTGCTCGTTGTGCGATAACCATGTTCACTGGGGACGCCATCAACTACTCTTTGTTGAATTTTATGTGAGTTGCTATGCATGTTCGTCTTGTCTGAAGTAAGAGTGATCTACCACCTTATGGTTAAGCATGCATATTGTTAGAGAAGAACATTGGGCCGCTAACTAAAGCCATGATCCATGGTGGAAGTTTCAGTTTTGGACATATATCCTCAATCTCATATGAGAATAATAATTGTTGCCACATGCTTATGCATTAAAGAGGAGTCCATTATCTGTTGTCTATGTTGTCCCGGTATGGACGTCTAAGTTGAGAATAATCAATAGCGAGAAATCCGATGCGAACTTTCTCCTTAGACCTTTGTACAGGCGGCATAGAGGTACCCCTTTGTGACACTTGGTTAAAACATGTGCATTGCGATGATCCCGGTAGTCCAAGCTAATTAGGACAAGGTGCGGGCACTATTAGTATACTATGCATGAGGCTTGCAACTTGTAAGATATAATTTACATGATACATATGCTTTATTACTACCGTTGACAAAATTGTTTCTTGTCTTCAAAATCAAAGCTCTAGCACAAATATAGCAATCGATGCTTTTCCTCTATGGAGGACCATTCTTTTACTTTTATGTTGAGTCAGTTCACCTATTTCTCTCCACCTCAAGAAGCAAACACTTGTGTGAACTGTGCATTGATTCCTACATACTTGCATATTGCACTTATTATATTACTCTATGTTGACAATATCCATGAGATATACATGTTACAAGTTGAAAGCAACCGCTGAAACTTAATCTTCCTTTGTGTTGCTTCAATACCTTTACTTTGATTTATTGCTTTATGAGTTAACTCTTATGCAAGACTTATTGATGCTTGTCTTGAAGTACTATTCATGAAAAGTCTTTGCTTTATGATTCACTTGTTTACTCATGTCATATACATTGTTTTGATCGCTGCATTCACTACATATGCTTTACAAATAGTATGATCAAGGTTATGATGGCATGTCACTCCAGAAATTATCTTTGTTATCGTTTTACCTGCTCGGGACGAGCAGAACTAAGCTTGGGGATGCTGATACGTCTCCGACGTATCGATAATTTCTTATGTTCCATGCCACATTATTGATGATATCTACATGTTTTATGCACACTTTATGTCATATTCGTGCATTTTCTGGAACTAACCTATTAACAAGATGCCGAAGTGCCGATTGTCGTTTTGCTTTTTTGGTTTCGAAATCCTAGTAACGAAATATTCTCGGAATCGGACGAAATCAACGCCCAGCATCCTATTTTTCCACGAAGCTTCCAGAACACCCGGGAAGGACCAGAGGGGGGCCACAGGCCACCCAGACCATAGGCCGGCGCGGCCCAGGCCCTGGCCGCGCCGCCTTATGGTGTCGTCGCCCCTTCGACCTTCTGACGCCGCCTCTTCGCCTATATAAAGCCCCTGGACCTAAAACCTCGAGACGAAAAAGCCACGGTACGAGAAACCTTCCAGAGCCGCCGCCATCGCGAAGCCAAGATCTGGGGGACAGGAGTCTCTGTCCCGGCACGCCGCCGGGACGGGGAAGTGCCCCCGGAAGGCTCCTCCATCGACACCACCGCTATCTTCATCA
Source organism: Lolium perenne (assembly GCF_019359855.2). Lineage (NCBI taxonomy): Eukaryota > Viridiplantae > Streptophyta > Magnoliopsida > Poales > Poaceae > Lolium > Lolium perenne. The sequence continues at coordinate 138,233,024 of NC_067246.2, forward strand.
ACGCTGCTGTCTCCCATGAGGAGGGAGTAGTTCTCCATCGAGGCTCGGGGCTGTACCGGTAGCTATGTGGTTCATCTCTCTCCTATGTACTTCAATACAATAATCTCATGAGCTGCCTTACATGATTGAGATTCATATGATGATGCTTGTAATCTAGATGTCGTTATGCTAGTCAAGTGAATTTTACTTATGTGATCTCCGGAGACTCCTTGTCCCACGTGTGTAAAGGTGACAGTGTGTGCACCGTGTGTGTCTCTTAGGCTATATTTCACAGAATACTTATTCACTGTTATGAATGGCATAGTGAAGTGCTTATTTATATCTCTTTATGATTGCAATGTGTTTTGTATCACTATTCATCTATGTGCTACTCTAGTGATGTTATTAAAGTAGTTTTATTCCTCCTGCACGGTGTAATGGTGACAGTGTGTGCATCCGTGTTAGTACTTGGCGTATGCTATGATTATGATCTCTTGTAGATTATGAAGTTAACTATTGCTATGATGGTATTGATGTGATCTATTCCTCCTACATAGTGTGAAGGTGACAGTGTGCATGCTATGTTAGTACTTGGTTTAGTCGTATTGATCTTTCATGCACTCTAAGGTTATTTAAATATGAACATTGAATTGTGGAGCTTGTTAACTCCGGCATTGAGGGTTCGTGTAATCCTACGCAATGTGTTCATCATCCAACAAGAGTGTAGAGTATGCATTTATCTATTCTGTTATGTGATCAATGTTGAGAGTGTCCACTAGTGAAAGTCTGATCCCTAGGCCTTGTTCCTAAATATCGCTATCATTGCTTGTTTCTTGTTTCTTTGCGTTACTACGCTGCGTCACGCTGCTTGTTTACTGTCCTGGGCAAAGCACTTTTCTGGTGCCGTTGCTACTACTTATTTATACCACCTGTATTTCACTATCTCTTCGCCGAACTAGTGCACCTATTAGGTGTGTTGGGGACACAAGAGACTTCTTGCTTTGTGGTTGCAGGGTTGCATGAGAGGGATATCTTTGACCTCTTCCTCCCTGAGTTCGATAAACCTTGGGTGATCCACTTAAGGGAAACTTGCTGCTGTTCTACAAACCTCTGCTCTTGGAGGCCCAACACTGTCTACAGGAAAAGGAGGGGGCGTAGACATCACGCTACCCTCAGTTCGAGCCACGAGCGCCGCCCGACGACATCGACGACAGCAGCGACGACGACGGCGGCAACTTAGAAGGCGACGACTACCAGTACAACGACGGCGGCTATGAAGACTACGAGTATGCATATTATACGCCTAGGCAGGAGTATGACTGAATCACTCCAAATTTCATGTATCATCAGTGCTATCTCGAGTCAATTGAATCATTCGAAAATGGACACCAAACACATCACGGGTAATATAATTCACATGATCCATTCAACATAGTTTGGTACAATAAATTATTACACATCATTTCTTTCCTTGTGTCCCTGCTTGCTTACGATTGTGCCGTATCCATGGCGCATCCTCATCATTTAACTTAATGCTTGGGTCGGTGTTCACTTTGAAGGGCGGAATTTCAGCAAACATATTATAATCTTCTGACATGTCTGTCTTGTCCTCCACTCCCACGATGTTTCTTTTCCCTGAAAGAACAATGTGGCGCTTTGGATCATCGCATGATGTACTGATCGTTTTCTTATCTTTCCATTTCCTCGGTTTGCTACTCATGTCCTTCACATAGAAAACCTGAGCGACATCTTTCGCTAGGACGAATGGTTCGTCAAGGTAACCAAGATTGTTGAAATCCACCATTGTCATTCCGTATTCCTGGTCCACCTTTACCCCACCTCCTGTTAGCTTGAACCATTTGCACCGGAACAAAGGGACCTTAAAGGAGGGTCCATAGTCAAGTTCCCATATCTCCTCTATGTAACCATAATATGTGACCTTTTGCCCATTCTCGGTCGCTGCATCAAAGCGGACACCACTGTTTTGGTTGGTGCTCTTTTTATCTTGGGCGATCGTGTAAAATGTATTCCCATTTATCTCGTACCCTTGGAAAGTCGTTATAGTCGAAGATGGTGTCTTGGCCAACATGTACAGCTGATCTACAACATGATCGTCATTCATTAAATGTTTTCTCAACCAAGCCGAAAGTCTCCATGTGGGCCTTCCTAATCCAGGATTCGGGCTTCCTGGGGTTGTCCGAGCGTAAAATATTCTTGTGTTTCTCAAAGTACGGAGCCACCAAGCTGGAATTGGTCGAAGCGTGTGGTGTGCTTCAGTCAGAGAATGGCCGTCCATACATATCGTTGATTTCCTTCCGATAGTGCCTTTTCCACTTAGTCTCCCCTCGTGCCGCGATCGAGGAAGACCAATCGGCTTAAGGTCAGGAACAAAGTCAACACAAAACTCAATTACCTCCTCATTTCCATAGCCCTTGGCGATGCTTCCTTCTGGCCTAGCATGGTTACGAACATATTTCTTTAATATTCCCATGAACCTCTCGAAGGGGAACATATTGTGTAGAAATACAGGACCGAGAATGGAAATCTCTTCGACTAGGTGAACCAGGAGGTGCGTCATAATATTGAAGAAGGATGGCGGGAACACCAACTCGAAACTGACAAGACATTGGATCACATCGTTCTGTAACCGTGGTAGAACTTCTGGATTGATTACCTTACGAGAGATTGCATTGAGGAATGCACATAGCTTCACAATGGCTACTCGAACATTTTCCGGAGAGCCCCCTCAAAGCAATCGGAAGCAATTGCGTCATAATCACGTGGCAGTCGTGAGACTTCAGGTTTTGGAACTTTTTCTCCGCCATGTTTATTATTCCCTTTATATTGGACGAGAATCCAGACGGGACCTTCATACTGCTCAGACATTCAAAAAAGATGACATTCTCTTCTTTGGTCAGAGCGTAGCTGGCACGACCTTGAAACTATTCCGGATGCCGGTCATCAGGGTCTTTCAAACGTTGCTGGTCCTGACGTGCTTCCTTTGTATCATTTGTCTTCCCATACACGCCCAAGAAGCTTAGGAGGTTCACGCAAATATTCTTCGCAACGTGCATCACGTCGATTGCAGAGCGGACTTCTAGGACTTTCCAATATTCTAGCTCCCAGAATATAGATTTCTTCTTCCACATGGCTGCGTGCCCGTCAGCTCCTTCGAATCGATTGTCCGCCGGGACCCTTTCCAAAGATGACTTTCAAATCCTTGACCATATCAAATACCTCAGCACCAGTGTTCCGCAGGCTTCGGCCGGTGATCTGCCTTGCCGTTGTAATGCTTGCCTTTCTTTCTTACTGGATGAATTTTCGGAAGAAATCGACGATGCCCAAGGTACACCTTCTTCTTACAATTTGGCAAATGTACACTTTCAGTCTCATGTAAGCAGTGCGTGCATGCATTGTATCCCTTATTTGGCAGTCCCGAAAGGTTACTAAGAGCAGGCCAATCGTTGATGGTTACGAAAAGCAACGCTCGTAGGTCAAATTCCTCTTCTTTGTGCTCATCCCACACACGGACACCAGGTCTGCCCCACAGCTGTAAAAGTTCATCAACTAATGGCCTTAGGTACACATCGATGTCGTTGCCGGGTTGCTTCGGACCTTGGATGAGCACTGGCATCATAATGAACTTCCGCTTCATGCACAACCAAGGAGGAAGGTTGTAGATGCATAGAGTCACGGGCCAGGTGCTATGGTTGGAGCTCTGCTCACCAAAAGGATTCATGCCATCTGTACTTAGACCAAATCTTATGTTCCTTGCGTCAGCTGCAAAATCTTTGAATTCTCTGTCGATCTTTCTCCATTGTGTTCCATCTGCGGGGTGTCTCAACTCCCCGTCCAACTTACGGTCCTCTTTGTGCCATCGCAACAACTTGGCATGCTCTTTGTTCCTGAACAGACGTTTCAACCGTGGTGTTATAGGAGCATACCACATCACCTTGGCGGGAACCCTTTTCCTGGGTTTCTGGCCCTCAACATCGTCACCAGGGTCATCGCCTCTGATCTTATAACGCAATGCAGTGCATACCGGGCATTCATTCAAATTCTCGTATTCACCGCGGTAGAGGATGCAGTCGTTGATGCATGCATGTATCTTCGAACCTCTAAACCTAGAGGGCAGACAACCTTCTTTGCTTCGTACGTGCGGCGGGCAACTCGTTATTCTTTGGAAACATATTCTTCAACATTTTCAGCAAGTTTTCAAATGCCGAGTCAGCTACACCTGCCTGTGCCTTCCATTTCAGCAAATCCAGTGTACAGCCCAGCTTTTTCAGACCATCATCGCATCCGGGGTACAGCGCCTTTCTGTGATCCTCTAACATGCGATCCAAATTCTCCCTCTCCTTTTCAGTTTCGCAGCGTCTCCGTGCATCAGCAATGGTCCGACCAAGATCATCAACGGGATCATCACGTGCCTCTTCTTCACCTTCCCCTTCACCTTCAGCATCCTCCATTAAAGTATCACCGAAATGAGCAAGATAGCTTTCATCGATGAAATCATCCCCTTCTTCATCTTCTTCCATTATAACCCCTCTTTCTCCATGCTTGGTCCAACAATTATAGCTTGGCATAAAACCGTGCCGAAGCAGGTACATGTGAACATCTTTTGAGGAAGAGTAACCCTTCTGATTCTTACAGTTAACACATGGACAGATAACAAAACCCCCCTGCTTGTTCGCATTAGCCACTACGAGGAAATCTTTCAAACCCGTAGTGAACTCGCCGGAGAGTCGGTTACCGTACATCCATTGCCGATTCATCTGCATTATTATAATATAAAATATATAATTAACCATCATGCATTTGTTAAACTAATTAGCTACACACATGCATATTTTATCAATGACACATATGAAAGGTTCAAGTTGCTAACCGCGATCGAGGAGGAAAAAATAAATGAGGAAGCTCAAGTGTGGCTCCGACACTTCATATCATGTGTGTTTCATGCTCTTGGGATTTCATCAAACACCTTGTGTGCATAAGAGGAGCCAAAACCAAACCTACACCCCCTTGTGAAGTTTGTGAAGAGAAGTGGCACCAAATGACTAAGTGCTGTGGACTGAACGGTATATATAGGGGTGGGGCTTTAGTCGCGGTTGGCCTGGCCAACCGCGACTAAAGGCATTCGGACAGCTTTAGTCGCGGTTGGCCAGGCCAACCGCGACTAAAGCTCCTCCCGTCCACCAGCTGACCAGCGAGCGCTCTGGACCCAGGCCTTTAGTCGCGGTTCGCCTCCCGAATCGCGACTAAAGACTCTGTTAGTCGCGGTTCCTATACTTTCGCGACTAATGGGGCTGGACGGAAGCCTCTTTTTCTACCAGTGTTAATGGTACATCTGGTGTTTGGTTGTATACTAGCCCTCTTGATATACCTGTACTCTGTAAGGAGAATTGTAAGGTTGGTGTTTGAGTAATATAAGCAAGCACGTATTCGCAGAAAAAAAAAAATCATAGCAGCGGATGCAACTGCAAACTTGCAATGCATGATTAATCATGTGGTGTAGAACCGGTTATGCAGTAAAACATAGAGCTTCTCAGATTTGTGCATATCATTCCAGAAGAATAAAACGCGGCCTAAATTCTCGAAGCATACCTCCTGAAGAAAAAAAAATCGATGCTCTGCTCTTCCGAAATAGCCGCTTTTGCTGTTGTTGAAACTAGTAGTGAAGGCGTAAAGTCGCCAAAACGTAACGAACGTTATACTCGAATACGCCTCGCCGATGTTGAAACGTAATCGGAGAAATCTAACCTTCCACGAGAGCGTAAATATACACTCGTCGTTTTCGTCGTCTTCCGCGCTCTCCACCTGCGCAAACAGAGCGCCGCCTCCAATTCGAACCTCCGCGGCCCCGACCGGTGGATCCGCCGCCGGCGTGACCGACGGAGGAGGCGAGGGAGGCTCGGCTGCGTGGCAATTATCTGGGAAACTCCTGCGCGCGGCAGCGGTCATGCCGTTCCCTTCCCGCAGGCGCGCGGCTCCTGGTGGCTCCGGCAGGCGGGTAAGCTCTCGTCTTAGTACGCATCAGCGAGTGTAATTAGCGAGTGTGATTAGTCCCACCTCGCCATTCCGGACGGAATCCGCGCGCTATAAAAGCGGGCCATTCGCCGGTTCTCTCGCCGAGTCTGGTAACGCGGACCTGTAACTCCAGTTTCGGAGGGCGGAGTTGGCGAGGGGGTTAACCGGGCAAGGCCGTGCGTGAGCGAGCTTGCCGGCAACGGCGGGTTCGACGGCCGAGCTCGGGTCGCTGTGTTTGTGCGCTTGAGCCCCCATGGCCAGGCACCTGTAAACAGTTACACTACATCTACGGGCAAATTTCTACGGGATGTCTCTTACGGGCTGACCTGGAAACACATAATTTGTTCACAGTCCGAGAATCATGGATGGGAAAATCAACTGAACCAACCGGCTACTTGCACGTCCTCCCGTAGCACTTTTCCGTAAGTTTCATCCCGTGAGTCTAGCTTTATTGACCTGTAAAAGCACGGTAGACGCTATCCGGTGTTGAAGCCAGCCTGTAGGCTCCGCCGTGGATGGGCATACAAAATGGCCACGGCCTAGCCCCTGAAGTTAGCGCTGCTCGTGCTGTGCCTCCCCTTAGCAGGGGTGAGCCTTGGGTTCGCGCGCACACTTCGACCCCTCTCGCCAGCTTTTTTGATTTTTAATTGACACAAGATTATGTTCCTTCGTAGAGACAGCAGGTTTCAGTTCTTCTGTAGACTGTAAATCAAGGTGGCAGCAATTGTTTTGTTGCGTTCTGCAACCTCACTAGCTCTAGCTCTAGCTCTAGCTAGCAGATGCTGCTACTTTCTTGTCCGACCGACATGGATGAATGACCCCGAAGAGCTTAATGTCGCGGAGAGCAAGCTGGGAAAATAGTAATGCCATTGTTTTTTGATAACAAGAAAAGAACAGAATCCATGGTGTCATGCATTGTTTCTTTATTTTTCGAAAATATTGGGCAGGTCTCTGTGCTGGGTGTCTTTAGGAGGATCAGAATGGTGAAGGCCAGTTTCATCAAGCTGGCTGCAAACGAAATTGCTAAAGGAGGCGTCCAGGTAGTGCTGAGCTCTGACCTGCTAACTAATGAAGTATTGCAATTGGTTAAGCAAGGCATTATATAGCTTGACTACTTTGAATTGGTATATAATTTACACATGTATGGAATTGGAATGATGAGATTGTTAGGACTTGACTTTTTTCACAGCTAGGCTCAAATGGTATTATGCGGGCATTTCCATGACTGAGGTACAAACCCTGCTTGAGGTTTCAGTTCTTCTGTAGACTGTAAATCAAGGTGGCGGCAATTGTTTTGTTGCGTTCTGCAACCTCACTAGCTCTAGCTCTAGCTCTAGCTAGCAGATGCTGCTACTTTCTTCATACGACTGACATGGATGAATGACTCCCAGGAGCTTAATGTCGCGGAGAGCAAGCTGGGAAAATAATAATGCCATTGTTTTTTGATAACAAGAAGGGTTGTGAACACTCCTTCAGCTATTCCCTTAGGAATTATAACAGAGTTATCAGTAAGAGTTATTCCTTCTCCACCTTCTATTATGAGGAATTGGTCCTGCACTTGTCCTATCATACCTTTTTCGTGTATAAGATCATTTGCTCTTACCTCAACAAGGGAAGTGTAGGATAACGTTGCATAGAAAACAAAATTTTTCCTACCGCGAACACGCAATCCAAGCCAAGATGCAATCTAGAAGACGGTAGCAACGAGGGGATTATCGAGTCTCACCCTTGAAGAGATTCCAAAGCCTACAAGATGAGGCTCTTGTTGCTGCGGTAGACGTTCACTAGCCGCTTGCAAAAGCGCGTAGAAGATCTTGATCACGGCGCCACGAACGGGCAGCACCTCCGTACTCGGTCACACGTTCGGTTGTTGATGAAGACGACGTCCACCTCCCGTTCCAGCGGGCAGCGGAAGTAGTAGCTCCTCTTGAATCCGACAGCACGACGGCGTGGTGTCGGTGGCGGTGGAGAACTCCGGCGGAGCTTCGCTAAGCGTGCGGGAGCTATGGAGGAGAGAGGGGGCGGCTAGGGTTTGGGAGGGGGTGGCCGGCCACTATAGGGGTGCGGCCAGGCTGTGGTCTTGGGGTGGCCGGCCCCCTCCCCTTGGCCCCTCATTATATAGGTGGAAGCCCCAAGTGTTGGACTACAAGTCTCCGAATAAGACCCGAACCCAAAACCTTCCATGTGATAGGGAAACCTACCCAAGGTGGGAGGTGGGATTCCCCCCTTCCATGTGGGGGGGTGGCCGGCCCCCATAGGGGGAGTCCACTTGGGACTCCTCCCCCTCTAGGGTTGGCCGGCCATGGAGGTGGAGTCCCTTTGGGACTCCACCTTCCTTGTTGGTTTCTTCCGGACTTTTCTAGAACCTTCTAAAACCTTCCATAGAACCTTCCGGATCATTTTAAATCTCATAAAATGACTTCCTATATATGAATCTTATTCTCTGGACCATTCCGGAACTCCTCGTGATGTCCGTGATCTCATCCGGGACTCCGAACAAATATTCGAACTCCATTCCATATTCAAGTTCTACCATTTCAACATCCAACCTTAAGTGTGTCACCCTACGGTTCGCGAACTATGCGGACATGGTTGAGTACTCACTCCGACCAATAACCAATAGAGGGATCTGGAGATCCATAATGGCTCCCACATATTCAACGATGACTTTAGTGATCGAATGAACCATTCACATACGATACCAATTCCCTTTGTCACGCGATATTTTACTTGTCCGAGGTTTGATCATCGGTATCACTCTATACCTTGTTCAACCTCGTCTCCTGACAAGTACTCTTTACTCGTACCGTGGTATGTGGTCTCTTATGAACTCATTCATATGCTTGCAAGACATTAGACGACATTCCACCGAGAGGGCCCAGAGTATATCTATCCATCATCGGGATGGACAAATCCCACTGTTGATCCATATGCCTCAACTCATACTTTCCGGATACTTAATCCCACCTTTATAACCACCCATTTACGCAGTGGCGTTTGGTGTAATCAAAGTACCTTTCCGGTATAAGTGATTTACATGATCTCATGGTCATAAGGACTAGGTAACTATGTATCGAAAGCTTATAGCAAATAACTTAATGACGTGATCTTATGCTACGCTTAATTGGGTGTGTCCATTACATCATTCATATAATGACATAACCTTGTTATTAATAACATCCAATGTTCATGATTATGAAACTAATCATCCATTAATCAACAAGCTAGTTAAGAGGCATACTAGGGACTCTTTGTTGTTTACATATCACACATGTACTAATGTTTCGGTTAATACAATTATAGCATGGTATATAAACATTTATCATAAACATAAAGATATATAATAATAACCACTTTATTATTGCCTCTAGGGCATATCTCCTTCAGTCTCCCACTTGCACTAGAGTCAATAATCTAGATTACATTGTAATATACCTAACACCCATGGCATTCTGGTGTTGGTCATGCTTTGCCCTAGGGAGAGCTTTAGTCAACGGATCTGCTACATTCAGATCAGTGTGTACTTTGCAAATCTTTACTTCTCCATCTTCGATGTACTCGCGAATCGAGTGGTAACGCAGCTTGATATGCTTCAGCCTCTTGTGTGACCTCGGTTCTTGTGCATTGGCGATGGCACCCATGTTATCACAGTAAATGATTAATGGGTCCAATGCACTAGGAACCACACCGAGCTCTACAATGAACCTCTTCATCCATACCGCTTCTGATGAAGCCTCTGAAGCCGCTATGTACTCTGATTCTGTTGAAGACTTCGCCACCGTGCACTGCTTCGAGCTTGCCCAGTGATACGTCTCCGATGTATCGATAATTTCTTATGTTCCATGCCACATTATTGATGATATCTACATGTTTTATGCACACTTTATGTCATATTCGTGCATTTTCTGGAACTAACCTATTAACAAGATGCCGAAGTGCCAGTTCTGTTTCTGCTGTTTTGGTTTCGAAATCCTAGTAACGAAATATTCTCGGAATCGGACGAAATCAACGCCCGGTTCCTATTTTTCCCGGAAGCATCCAGAACACCCGAGAGCCGCCAGAGGGAAGCCCTGGGGGCCCCACACCACACCCTGGCGCGGCCAGAGGGGGGGCCGCGCCGCCCTATGGTGTGGTGGCCCCAGGCCCCCTCCGAGGCTGCCCTTCCGCCTATTTAAAGCCTCCGTCGCGAAAACCCTATCAAGTTCGACGAAACCCGCAGAAACCTTCCAGAGCCGCCGCCATCGCGACGCCAAGATCTGGGGGACAGGAGTCTCTGTTCCGGCACGCCGCCGGAACGGGGAAGTGCCCCCGGAAGGCTCCTCCATCGACACCGCTGCCATCTCCACCGCCATCTTCATCACCGCTGCTGCTCCCATGAGGAGGGAGTAGTTCTCCATCGAGGCTCGGGGCTGTACCGGTAGCTATGTGGTTCATCTCTCTCCTATGTACTTCAATACAATAATCTCATGAGCTGCCTTACATGATTGAGATTCATATGATGATGCTTGTAATCTAGATGTCGTTATGCTAGTCAAGTGAATTTTACTCATGTGATCTCCGGAGACTCCTTGTCCCACGTGTGTAAAGGTGACAGTGTGTGCACCGTGTGGGTCTCTTAGGCTATATTTCACAGAATACTTATTCACTGTTATGAATGGCATAGTGAAGTGCTTATTTATATCTCTTTATGATTGCAATGTATTTTGTATCACAATTTATCTATGTGCTACTCTAGTAATGTTATTAAAGTAGTTTTATTCCTCCTGCACGGTGTAATGGTGACAGTGTGTGCATCCGTGTTAGTACTTGGTTTATGCTATGATTATGATCTCTTGTAGATTATGAAGTTAACTATTGCTATGATAGTATTGATATGATATATTCCTCCTACATAGTGTGAAGGTGGCAGTGTGCATACTATGTTAGTACTTGGTTTAGTCGAATTGATCTATCTTACACTCTAAGGTTATTTAAATATGAACATTGAATTGTGGAGCTTGTTAACTCCGGCATTGAGGATTCGTGTAATCCTACGCAATGTGTTCATCATCCAACAAGAGTGTAGAGTATGCATTTATCTATTACATTATGTGATCAATGTTGAGAGTGTCCACTAGTGAAAGTCTAATCCCTAGGCCTTATTCCTAAATATCGCTATCGCTGCTTGTTTCTTGTTTCTTTGCGTTACTACTGCTGCAATACTACCACCATCAACTACACGCCAGCAAGCTATTTTCTGGCACCGTTGCTACTGCTCATATATATTCATACCACCTGTATTTCACTATCTCTTCGCCGAACTAGTACACCTATTAGGTGTGTTGGGGACACAAGAGACTTCTTGCTTTGTGGTTGCAGGGTTGCATGAGAGGGATATCTTTGACCTCTTCCTCCCTGAGTTCGATAAACCTTGGGTGATCCACTTAAGGGAAAACTTGCTGCTGTTCTACAAACCTCTGCTCTTGGAGGCCCAACACTGTCTACAGGAAAAGGAGGGGGGCGTAGACATCAAGCTATTTTCTGGCGCCGTTGCCGGGGAGGAAAGGTAAAAGGTACTCACACTCCGGATCTCGGCTATCAAGCTATTTTCGCCGTTGTAAGTACTCGAAGCTATTTCCTTTAGATCCTGCAATTGCATCTTTTTGTTTCTTGTTTACACTAGTTTGGCATAATGGACAAGAATGAGCTTCTTATGCTATTTCCTGATTTAAAACATGGATTGTTTGATGCGAAAATTAAAAAACCTATGGAATCTTATTTGCATGCTGGTAGTAATATTAGTATGAACGCTTTGAACACCATTGTTGATAATGATATAGAAAGTTCTAAGCTTGGGGAAGCTGGTTTTCATGATCTTTTTAGTCCCCCAAGCATTGAGGAGAAAATTTACTTTGATGATACTTTGCCTCCTATTTATGATGATTATAATGATAGTAGTCTTTTGTTACCACCTGTTATGGAGAGTAAATTTGATTATGATTACAATATGCCTCCTATATTTGATAGCTACTTTGTTGAATTTGCTCCCACTACAACTAATAAAATTGATTATGCTTATGTGGAGAGTAATAATTTTATGCATGAGACTCATGATAAGAATGCTTTATGTGATAGTTATATTGTTGAGTTTGCTCATGACACTACTGAAAGTTATTATGAGAGAGGAAAATATGGTTGTAAAAATTTTCATGTTACTAAAATGCCTCTCTATGTGCTGAAATTTTTGAAGCTGCACTTGTTTTATCTTTATATGCTCGTTGCATTATGCTTCTTGAACTTGTTTATTTACAAGATTCCTTTGCATAGGAAGCATGTTAGGCTTAAATGTGTTTTGAATTTGCCTTTTGATGCTCTCTTTTGCTTCAAATACTATTTCTTGCGAGTGCATCATTAAAACTGCTGAGCCCATCTTAATGGCTATAAAGAAAGAACTTCTTGGGAGATAACCCATGTGTTATTTTGCTACAGTACTTTGTTTTATATTTGTGTCTTCTAAGTTGTTTACTACTGTAGCAACCTCTCCTTATCTTAGTTTTGTGTTTTGTTGTGCCAAGTGAAGCCTCTAATCGAAGGTTGATACTAGATTTGGATTTCTGCGCAGAAACAGATTTCTATCTGTCACGAATCTGGGCTGTTTTCTCTGTAGAAAAATCAGAAAACTATGCCAATTTACGTGCGTGTTCCTCAGATATGTACGCAACTTTCATTAGTTTTGAGTTTTCTGATTTGAGCAATGGAAGTATTTATTAAAAATTCGTCTTTACGGACTGTTCTGTTTTGACAGATTCTGCCTTTTATTTCGCATTGCTTCTTTCGCTGTGTTGGGTGGATTTCTTTGTTCCATTACCTTCCAGTAGCTTTGAGCAATGTCCAGAAGTGTTAAGAATGATTGTGTCACCTCTGAATATGTGAGTTTTTGATTATGTACTAACCCCTCTAATGAAGTTTATGAGAAGTTTGGTGTGAAGGAAGTTTTCAAGGGTCAAGAGAGGAGGATGATATACTATGATCAAGAGAGTGAAAGCTCTAAGCTTGGGGATGCCCCGGTGGTTCACCCCTGCATATTCTAAGAAGACTCAAGCATCTAAGCTTGGGGATGCCCAAGGCATCCCCTTCTTCATCGACAACATTATCAGGTTCCTCCCCTGAAACTGTATTTTTATTCCATCACATCTTATGTGCTTTTCTTGGAGCGTCGGTTTGTTTTTGTTTTTTGTTTTGTTTGAATAAAATGGATCCTAGCATTCACTTTATGGGAGAGAGACACGCTCCGCTGTAGCATATGGACAAGTATGTCCTTAGCTTCAACTCATAATATTCATGGCGAAGTTTCTTCTTCGTTAAATTGTTATATGGTTGGAATTGGAAAATGATACATGTAGTAATTGCTATAAATGTCTTGGGTAATGTGATACTTGGCAATTGTTGTGCTCATGTTTAAGCTCTTGCATCATATGCTTTGCACCCATTAATGAAGAAATACATAGAGCATGCTAAAATTTGGTTGCATATTTGGTCTCTCTAAGGTCTAGATAATTTCTAGTATTGAGTTTGAACAACAAGGAAGACGGTGTAGAGTCTTATAATGTTTACAATATGTCTTTTATGTGAGTTTTGCTGCACCGGTTCATCCTTGTGTTTGTTTCAAATAACCTTGCTAGCCTAAACCTTGTATCGAGAGGGAATACTTCTCATGCATCCAAAAAACTTGAGCCAACCACTATGCCATTTGTGTCCACCATACCTACCTGCTACATGGTATTTTCCGCCATTCCAAAGTAAATTGCTTGAGTGCTACCTTTAAAATTCCATCATTCACCTTTGCAATATATAGCTCATGGGACAAATAGCTTAAAAACTATTGTGGTATTGAATATGTACTTATGCACTTTATCTCTTATTAAGTTGCTTGTTGTGCGATAACCATGTTCACTGGGGACGCCATCAACTATTCTTTGTTGAATTTCATGTGAGTTGCTATGCATGTTCGTCTTGTCTGAAGTAAGAGCGATCTACCACCTTATGGTTAAGCATGCATATTGTTAGAGAAGAACATTGGGCCGCTAACTAAAGCCATGATCCATGGTGGAAGTTTCAGTTTTGGACATATATCCTCAATCTCATATGAGAAAATTATTAATTGTTGTCACATGCTTATGCATAAAAGAGGAGTCCATTATCTGTTGTCTATGTTGTCCCGGTATGGATGTCTAAGTTGAGAATAATCAATAGCGAGAAATCCAATGCGAGCTTTCTCCTTAGACCTTTGTACAGGCGGCATAGAGGTACCCCTTTGTGACACTTGGTTAAAACATGTGCATTGCGATGATCCGGTAGTCCAAGCTAATTAGGACAAGGTGCGGGCACTATTAGTATACTATGCATGAGGCTTGCAACTTGTAAGATATAATTTACATGATACATATGCTTTATTACTACCGTTGACAAAATTGTTTCTTGTTTTCAAAATAAAAGCTCTAGCACAAATATAGCAATCAATGCTTTCCTCTATGGAGGACCATTCTTTTACTTTTATTGTTGAGTCAGTTCACCTATTTCTCTCCACCTCAAGAAGCAAACACTTGTGTGAACTGTGCATTGATTCCTACATACTTGCATATTGCACTTATTATATTACTCTATGTTGACAATATCCATGAGATATACATGTTACAAGTTGAAAGCAACCGCTGAAACTTAATCTTCCTTTGTGTTGCTTCAATACCTTTACTTTAATTTATTGCTTTATGAGTTAACTCTTATGCAAGACTTATTGATGCTTGTCTTTAAGTACTATTCATGAAAAGTCTTTGCTATATGATTCATTTGTTTACTCATGTCATTTACATTGTTATGATCGCTGCATTCATTACATATGTTTACAATATGATCAAGTTTATGATGGCATGTCACTCCAGAAATTATCTTTGTTATCGTTTACCTGCTCGGGACGAGCAGAAACTAAGCTTGGGGATGCTGATACGTCTCCGACGTATCGATAATTTCTTATGTTCCATGCCACATTATTGATGATATCTACATGTTTTATGCACACTTTATGTCATATTCGTGCATTTTCTGGAACTAACCTATTAACAAGATGCCGAAGTGCCAGTTCTGTTTCTCGCTGTTTTTGGTTTCAGAAATCCTAGTAACGAAATATTCTCGGAATCGGACGAAATCAACGCCTGTGTTCCTATTTTGCCCGGAAGCATCCAGAACACCCGAGAGCCGCGGAGGGAAGCCCCCGGGGGCCCCACACCACACCGGCGCGGCCGGAGGGGGCCGCGCCGCCCTATGGTGTGGTGGCCCTGTGCCCCTCCGAGGCTGCCCTTCCGCCTATTTAAAGCCTCCGTCGCGAAAACCCTATCAAGTTCGACGAAACCCACAGAAACCTTCCAGAGCCGCCGCCATCGCGACGCCAAGATCTGGGGGACAGGAGTCTCTGTTCCGGCACGCCGCCGGAACGGGGAAGTGCCCCCGGAAGGCTCCTCCATCGACACCGCTGCCATCTCCACCGCCATCTTCATCACCGCTGCTGCTCCCATGAGGAGGGAGTAGTTCTCCATCGAGGCTCGGGGCTGTACCGGTAGCTATGTGGTTCATCTCTCTCCTATGTACTTCAATACAATAATCTCATGAGCTGCCTTACATGATTGAGATTCATATGATGATGCTTGTAATCTAGATGTCGTTATGCTAGTCAAGTGAATTTTACTCATGTGATCTCCGGAGACTCCTTGTCCCACGTGTGTAAAGGTAACAGTGTGTGCACCGTGTGGGTCTCTTAGGCTATATTTCACAGAATACTTATTCACTGTTATGAATGGCATAGTGAAGTGCTTATTTATATCTCTTTATGATTGCAATGTATTTTGTATCACAATTTATCTATGTGCTACTCTAGTAATGTTATTAAAGTAGTTTTATTCCTCCTGCACGGTGTAATGGTGACAGTGTGTGCATCCGTGTTAGTACTTGGTTTATGCTATGATTATGATCTCTTGTAGATTATGAAGTTAACTATTGCTATGATAGTATTGATATGATATATTCCTCCTACATAGTGTGAAGGTGACAGTGTGCATACTATGTTAGTACTTGGTTTAGTCGAATTGATCTATCTTACACTCTAAGGTTATTTAAATATGAACATTGAATTGTGGAGCTTGTTAACTCCGGCATTGAGGATTCGTGTAATCCTACGCAATGTGTTCATCATCCAACAAGAGTGTAGAGTATGCATTTATCTATTCTGTTATGTGATCAATGTTGAGAGTGTCCACTAGTGAAAGTCTAATCCCTAGGCCTTGTTCCTAAATACTGCTATCGCTGCTTGTTTCTTGTTTTTCTGCGTTACTCTCTGCAATACTACCACCATCAACTACACGCCAGCAAGCTATTTTCTGGCACCGTTACTCTTTGCTCATATATATTCATACCACCTGTATTTCACTATCTCTTCGCCGAACTAGTACACCTATTAGGTGTGTTGGGGACACAAGAGACTTCTTGCTTTGTGGTTGCAGGGTTGCATGAGAGGGATATCTTTGACCTCTTCCTCCCTGAGTTCGATAAACCTTGGGTGATCCACTTAAGGGAAAACTTGCTGCTGTTCTACAAACCTCTGCTCTTGGAGGC
The DNA here is from genome assembly GCF_019359855.2 of Lolium perenne. Taxonomy (NCBI): domain Eukaryota; kingdom Viridiplantae; phylum Streptophyta; class Magnoliopsida; order Poales; family Poaceae; genus Lolium; species Lolium perenne. The sequence continues at coordinate 138,249,674 of NC_067246.2, forward strand.
CCAACACTGTCTACAGGAAAAGGAGGGGGGCGTAGACATCACCCAGCTTACTGCAGCACCATTCAATATAAACACGTACCCAGACTGTGACTTAGAGTCATCAGGATCGGTGTTGCAACTTGCATCGGTGTAACCGTTTACAACGAGCTCTTGGTCACCTCCATAACAAAGAAACATATCCTTAGTTCTTTTCAAGTACTTCAGGATATTCTTGACCGCTGTCCAATGTTCCATTCCTGGATCACTTTGATATCTGCTAGTCAAACTAACAACATGTGCTATATCCGGTCTAGTACATAGCATGGCATACATGATAGATCCTACTGCCGAGGCATAGGGGATATTACTCATCCTTTCTCTTTCTTCTGCCGTAGCCGGTCCTTGAGTCTTACTCAAGACCTTGCCTGGTAACATAGGTAAGAATCCTTTCTTACTTTCGTCCATTCTAAACTTCTTTAGAATCTTGTCCAGGTATGTACTCTGTGATAGCCCTATTAGGCGTCTTGATCTATCTCTATAAATCTTGATGCCTAATATATACGATGCTTCACCAAGGTCTTTCATTGAAAAACTATTATTCAAATAACCATTTACACTGCTTAATAGTTCTATATCATTTCCGATCAATAATATGTCATCTACATATAATATCAGGAATGCTACAGAGTTCCCACTCACTTTCTTGTAAATACAGGCCTCTCCATGACACTGTATAAACCCGAAGTCTTTGATCACCTTATCAAAGCGTCGGTTCCAACTTCTTGATGCTTGCTTCAGTCCATAGATTGAACGCTGAAGTTTGCATACTTTGTCAGCATTTTTAGGATCGACAAAACCTTTGGGTTGTACCATATACAACTCTTCCTCAATGTCTCCATTAAGGAACGCCGTTTTGACATCCATCTGCCAAATCTCATAATCGAAAAATGCAGCTATTGCTAACAAAATCCTCACAGATTTTAGCTTCGCTATAGGTGAGAAAGTCTCATCGTAGTCAACTCCTTGAATTTGTCGGAAACCCTTTGCGACAAGTCGAGCTTTATAGACAGTAATATTACCATCAGCATCTGTTTTTCTCTTGAAGATCTATTTATTCTGGACAGCCTTTCGGCTATCAGGTAAGTCTACCAAAGTCCATACTTTGTTATCATACATGGATCCCATTTCGGATTTCATGGCTTCTTGCCATTTGTTGGAATCTGGGCTCATCATCGCTTCTTCATACGTCGCAGGGTCCTCATCATTATTATCCACAATCATGACATTTAGACAAGGATCATACCAATCAGGAGTGGCACGTTCCCTTGTCGATCTGCGAGGTTCAGTAGTTTCCTCGTTCGAAGTTTCATGATCATTATCATTAGCTTCCTCTGTTGCCGGTGTAGGCGGTACAGGTACAACTTCCGATCTTGCGCTACTCGATCAACGAGTATAGATTCATCAATCTCATCGAGTTCTACTTTTCTTCCAGTCACTTCTTTAGTGAGAAATTCTTTCTCAAGAAAGGTTCCGTTCTTAGCAACAAAGATTTTGCCTTCGGATTTGTGATAGAAAGTGTACCCTATAGTTTCCTTAGGGTATCCTATGAAGACGCATTTCTCCGCTTTGGGTTCTAGCTTGTCCGGTTGTAACTTTTTTACATAGGCTTCGCAACCCCAAACTTTCAGGAACGACAGCTTAGGTTTCTTATTAAACCATAATTCATACGGTGTCGTTTCTACGGATTTTGATGGTGCTCTATTTAAAGTGAATGCGGCTGTCTCTAATGCATAACTCCAAAATGATAACGGCAAATCAGTAAGAGACATCATAGAACGAACCATATCTAAGAGAGTTCGATTACGACATTCGGACACACCGTTTCGTTGTGGTGTTCCTGGCGGTGTCAATTGTGAAAGTATTCCGCATTTCTTTAAATGCATGCCAAACTCATAACTCAGATATTCACCTCCACGATCAGATCGTAGAAACTTAATCTTCTTGTTACGTTGATTTTCTACTTCACTTTGGAATTCCTTAAACTTCTCGAAAGTTTCAGATTTATGTTTCATGAAATAGATATACCCATATCTACTCAGATCATCTGTGAAGGTTAGAACATAACGATAACCACCACGCGATGCTACACTCATTGGTCCGCACACATCGGTGTGTATGATTTCCAATAAGTCAGTAGCTCGCTCCATCATACCAGAAAATGGAGTCTTAGTCATTTTTCCCATTAGACATGCTTCGCATCTATCAAGTGACTCAAAGTCAAGTGATTCAAGTAATCCATCTGTATGGAGTTTCTTCATGCGTTTCACTCCAATATGACCAAGACGACAGTGCCACATATAAGTAGAATTATCATTCAATTTAATTCGCTTAGCATCAATGTTATGTATATGCGTATCACTACTATCGAGATCTAACAGAAATAAGCCATTCTTTTCAGGTGCTCGACCATAAAAGATATTATTCATAAAAATAGAACAATCATTATTCTCAGACTTGAATGAATTACCGTATTGCATTAAACAAGATCCAGATATAATGTTCATGCTCAACGCGGGTACAAAATAACAATTATTTAGGCTTAAAACTAATCCTGAAGGTAGATGTAGAGGAAGTGTGCCGACAGCGATCACATCGACTTTGGATCCGTTTCCAACGCGCATCGTCACTTCATCTTTCAGTAGTCTTCGTTTATTCTTTAGTTCCTGTTTCGAGTTACAAATATGAGCAACCGAACCAAGATCAAATACCCAGGTACTAGAACGAGAACCAGTGAGATAAACATCTATAACATGTATATCAGATATACCTTCTTTCTTCTTCTTGACAAGGCCGCTCTTCAGATCAGCCAGATACTTGGAGCAATTACGCTTCCAGTGTCCCTTCTCCTTGCAGTAATAGCACTCAGCATCAGGCTTAGGGCTGTTCTTAGGTTTCATAGGAGGCGTGGCAGCTTTCTTGCCACCCTTCTTGAATTTTCCCTTAGACTTGCCCTGTTTCTTGAAACTGGTGGTCTTGTTGACCATCAACACTTGGTGCTCTTTCTTGATCTCAATCTCAGCAGCTTTTAGCATGCCAAAGAGTTCAGGTAACTCCTTGTTCATGTTCTGCATATTGTAGTTCATCACAAAGTTCTTGTAACTTGGTGGCAGTGATTGAAGGACACGATTAATCCCCAGTCTGTTAGGAATCAATATTCCCAAGTCACTGAATTTCTTCGCATGCCCGGTCATGGCGAGCATGTGCTCACTAACGGAGCTTCCTTCTTCCATCATGCAGCTGAAGAAATGTTTCGATGCTTCATAGCATTCCACGGCCGCATGAGTCTCAAAAATAGCTTTCAGCTCTTTCATCAACTCATGAGGATCGTGGTGCTCAAAACGTTTTTGAAGATCGGATTCCAGACTGCACAGGATGGCACACTGAACTTGAGAGTACCGAGTTTTCCGAGTCTCGTAAACAGCTTTTACTTCATCGGTTTCAGTTTCTGCAGGAGGGTCACCTAGCGGTGCATCAAGCACATATTGCAGATTTCCGCCGAGAGGAAGATCCTCACATGACGGAACCAGTCGGTGAAGTTGCTACCGTTGCTCTTAAGTTTTTCTTTCTCTAGGAACTGGTTAAAATTGATTGGGGACGCCATCTCTACAACATATATTTGCAAAAGTTTAGACTAAGTTTATGACAAATTGAGTTCAAATTTTAATTCAACATAATTAAAAATCTAGGTGAACTCCCACTCAAAACAATATCCCTCGCATTGTCTTAGTGATCACACGAACCAAATCCACCGCACCTAAGTCCGATCATCACGAGACAAGGTGTGATTTCAATGGCGAACACTCAAAGTGTTCATCATATCAACCATATGATTCATGCTCTACCTTTCGGTATCACGTGTTCCGAGACCATGTCTGTACATGCTAGGCTCGTCAAGGCCACCTTAGTATCCGCATGTGCAAAACTGTCTTACACCCGTTGTATGCACTTGTTGATTCTATCACACCCGATCATCACGAGATGCTTCGAAACGACAAGTCTTGGCAATGGTGCTACTAAGGATGAACACTTTATTATCTTGAGATTTTAGTGAGGGATCATCTTATAATGCTACCGTCGCGATCTAAGCAAAATAAGATGCATAAAAGGATTAACATCACATGCAGTTCATATGTGATATGATATGGCCCTTTTGTCTTTGCGCCTTTGATCTTCATCTCCAAAGCACGGACATGATCTCCATCATCTTCGGGCATGATCTCCATCATCGTCGGCGTAGCGTCAAGGTCAATGGCGCCGTCTTCATGATTGTCCTCCATGTAGCAACTATTACAACTACTTTGAAATACTACTCAACATGAAATTTAAAGACAACCATAAGGCTCCTGCCGGTTGCCACAATACAATAATGATCATCTCATACATATTCATCATCACATTATGGCCATATCACATCACCAAACCCTGCAAAAACAAGTTAGACGTCTCTAATTTGGTTTGCATATTTTACGTGGTTTAGGGTTTTTCGAGAGAGATCTAATCTACCTACGAACATGAACCACAACGTTGATACTAATGTTGTCAATAGAAGAGTAAATTGAATCTTCACTATAGTAGGAGAGACAGACACCCGCAAAGCCTCTTATGCAATACAAGTTGCATGTCGAACGAGGAACAAGTCTCATGAACGCGGTCATGTAAAGTTAGTCCGAGCCGCTTCATCCCACTATGCCACAAAGATGCAAAGTACTCAAACTAAAGACAACGAGAGCATCAACGCCCACAAAACCATTGTGTTCTACTCGTACAACCATCTATGCATAGACACGGCTCTGATACCACTGTAGGATAACGTTGCATAGAAAACAAAAAATTTCCTACCGTGAACACGCAATCCAAGCCAAGATGCAATCTAGAAGACGGTAGCAACGAGGGGATTATCGAGTCTCACCCTTGAAGAGATTCCAAAGCCTACAAGATGAGGCTCTTGTTGCTTCGGTAGACGTTCACTTGCCGCTTGCAAAAGCGCGTAGAAGATCTTGACGGTGCCACAATCGGGCAGCACCTCCGTACTCGGTCACACGTTCGGTTGTTGATGAAGACGACGTCCACCTCCCGTTCCAGCGGGCAGCGGAAGTAGTAGCTCCTCTTGAATCCGACAGCACGATGGCGTGGTGTCGGTGGCGGTGGAGAACTCCGGCGGAGCTTCGCTAAGCGTGCGGGAGCTATGGAGGAGAGAGGGGGCGGCTAGGGTTTGGGAGGGGGTGGCCGGCCACTATAGGGGTGCGGCCAGGATGTGGTCTTGGGGTGGCCGGCCCCCTCCCCTTGGCCCCTCATTATATAGGTGGAAGCCCCAAGTGTTGGACTACAAGTCTCCGAATAAGACCCGAACCCAAAACCTTCCATGTGATAGGGAAACCTACCCAAGGTGGGAATCCCACTTGGGGTGGGATTCCCCCCTTCCATGTGGGGGGGTGGCCGGCCCCCATAGGGGGAGTCCACTTGGGACTCCTCCCCCTCTAGGGTTGGCCGGCCATGGAGGTGGAGTCCCTTGTTGGTTTCTTCCGGACTTTTCTAGAACCTTCTAGAACCTTCCATAGAACCTTCCGGATCATTTTAAATCTCATAAAATGACTTCCTATATATGAATATTATTCTCTGGACCATTCCGGAACTCCTCGTGATGTCCGGGATCTCATCCGGGACTCCGAACAAATATTCGAACTCCATTCCATATTCAAGTTCTACCATTTCAACATCCAACCTTAAGTGTGTCACCCTACGGTTCGCGAACTATGCGGACATGGTTGAGTACTCACTCCGACCAATAACCAATAGCGGGATCTGGAGATCCATAATGGCTCCCACATATTCAATGATGACTTTAGTGATCGAATGAACCATTCACATACGATACCAATTCCTTTTGTCACGCGATATTTTACTTGTCCGAGGTTTGATCATCGGTATCACTCTATACCTTGTTCAACCTCGTCCCCTGACAAGTACTCTTTACTCGTACCGTGGTATGTGGTCTCTTATGAACTCATTCATATGCTTGCAAGACATTAGACGACATTCCACCGAGATGGCCCAGAGTATATCTATCCGTCATCGGGTTGGACAAATCCCACTGTTGATCCATATGCCTCAACTCATACTTTCCGGATACTTAATCCCACCTTTATAACCACCCATTTACGCAGTGGCGTTTGGTGTAATCAAAGTACCTTTCCGGTATAAGTGATTTACATGATCTCATGGTCATAAGGACTAGGTAACTATGTATCGAAAGCTTATAGCAAATAACTTAATGACGTGATCTTATGCTACGCTTAATTGGGTGTGTCCATTACATCATTCATATAATGACATAACCTTGTTATTAATAACATCCAATGTTCATGATTATGAAACTAATCATCCATTAATCAACAAGCTAGTTAAGAGGCATACTAGGGACTCTTTGTTGTTTACATATCACACATGTACTAATGTTTCGGATAATACAATTATAGCATGGTATATAAACATTATCATAAACATAAAGATATATAATAATAACCACTTTATTATTGCCTCTAGGGCATATCTCCTTCAGGAAGCACCAGCCTTCTCTTTTTTTTTCTTGTTCCCAATTCACTACTAAGCAAGTTCTAACAAATTGACTATTTGTGTGATAAATTCTTTGAGTTAACTTGCTATTTTCATGAGAAATAAAATTGACAAGCCCAGAGTGTCAAAGATTCATAAATACTTTCAGGCATAAGGCAAAATTCAGTCATAATATCACAACGGGCATTAAAAAATTTACCATCAATAGTAACTTTAATAGTAGGGTCCCACATTGAAGGTTTAGAGTTTATGGGAACATAATCAAAATGCTCACGAATCCGACCATACCCTTCTTTTAAGCAAGATACACTTGTCTCAAGAGTGTTCAATCTATTATAAATACTAACAAGAGATGGATCAAAATTATTAGCGGAGCTAGATGATGTAACCAATTTTTTTATGGCATTAAAAGCTTGATCCCCATCACAGTGAAGGAAATCTCCTCCCACTACAGCATCTAAGGCATATCTATAACGAAGAATAAGCCCAAAATAAAAAATTACTAAGAAGCAAACTTAGCGTTATTTTAGGTTCAGTTTTACTATAAGAATCAAAAATTCTAGACCAAGCTTCTTTAAAACTCTCTTCACCACCTTGTTTAAAAGTGAAGATCGATTTCCCAGGTGATAGAGTAACAACTACAGGACTAGTCATGATAATAAAATAAAGTAAATGCAAGTAACTAATTTTTTTTGTGTTTTTAATATAGAGAACGCAAACAAGATAGTAAATAAAGTAAAACAAGTAACTAATTTTTTGTATTTTTGATATAAAGCAAACAATGCAGCAAACAAAGAAGTAAATAAAATAAAGCAAGACAAAAACAAAGTAAAGAGATTGGAAGTGGAGGCTCCCCTTGCAGCGTGTCTTGATCTCCTCGGCAACGGCGCCAGAAATTTAGCCTTGATACGCGTACAGCACGCGTCCGTTGGGAACCCCAAGGGGAAGGTGTGATGCGTACAGCGACAAGTTTCCCTCAGTAAGAAACCAAGGTTTATCGAACCAGTAGGAGCCAAGAAGCACGTTGAAGGTTGATGGTGGCGGAGTGTAGTGCGGCGCAACACCAGGGATTCCGGCGCCAACGTGGAACCTGCACAACACAACCAAAATACTTTGCCCCAACGTGACAGTGAGGTTGTCAATCTCACCGGCTTGCTGTAACAAAGGATTAGATGTATAGTGTGGATGATGATGTTTGCAGAGAACAGTAAGAACAAGTATTGCAGTAGATTGTATTCGATATAAAGAATGGACCGGGGTCCACAGTCACTAGTGGTGTCTCTCCGATAAGAAATAGCATGTTGGGTGAACAAATTACAGTTGGGCAATTGACAAATAAAGATGGCATGACAATGCACATACATGTTATGATGAGTAGTGTGAGATTTAATTGGGTATTACGACAAAGTACATAGACCGCTATCCAGCATGCATCTATGCCTAAAAAGTCCACCTTCAGGTTAGCATCCGCACCCCTTCCAGTATTAAGTTGCAAACAACAGATAATTGCATTAAGTATGGTGCATAATGTAATCAACACAAATATCCTTAGACAAAGCATTGATGTTTTATCCCTAGTGGCAACATCACATCCACAACCTTAGAACTTTCTATCACTTTCCCAGATTTAATGGAGACATGAACCCACTATCGAGCATAAATACTCCCTCTTGGAGTTTGATACGTCTCCGACGTATCGATAATTTCTTATGTTCCATGCCACATTATTGATGTTATCTACATGTTTTATGCACACTTTATGTCATATTCGTGCATTTTCTGGAACTAACCTATTAACAAGATGCCGAAGTGCCGATTCTTTGTTTTCTGCTGTTTTGGTTTCAGAAATCCTAGTAAGGAAATATTCTCGGAATTGGACGAAATCAAAGCCCAGGGGGCCTATTTTCTCACGAAGCTTCCGTAAGTCCGAAGGAGAGACGAAGAGGGGCCACGGAGGGGCCACACCCTAGGGCGGCGCGGCCCCCCCTTGGCCGCGCGGCCCTGTGGTGTGGGGCCCCCGTGCCGCCTCTTGACCTGCCCTTCCGCCTACAAATAGCCTCCGTGACGAAACCCCCAGTACCGAGAACCACGATACGGAAAACCTTCCAGAGACGCCGCCAACGCCGATCCCATCTCGGGGGGTCCAGGAGATCGCCTCCGGCACCCTGCCGGAGAGGGGATTCATCTCCCGGAGGACTCTACGCCGCCATGGTCGCCTCCGGTGTGATGTGTGAGTAGTCTACCCCTGGACTATGGGTCCATAGCAGTAGCTAGATGGTTGTCTTCTCCCCATTGTGCTATCATTGTCGGATCTTGTGAGCTGCCTAACATGATCAAGATCATCTATCTGTAATTCTATATGTTGCGTTTGTTGGGATCCGATGAATAGAGAATAATTGTTATGTTGATTATCAAAGTTATGCTTATGTGTTGTTTATGATCTTGCATGCTTTCCGTTACTAGTAGATGCTCTGGCCAAGTAGATGCTTGTAACTCCAAGAGGGAGTACTTATGCTCGATAGTGGGTTCATGCCTGCATTAACACCTGGGACAGTGACAGAAAGTTCTAAGGTTGTGTTGTGCTGTTGCCACTAGGGATAAAACATTGATGCTATGTCTAAGGATGTAGTTGTTGATTACATTACGCACCATACTTAATGCAATTGTCTGTTGCTTTGCAACTTAATACTGGAGGGGGTTCGGATGATAACCTGAAGGTGGACTTTTTAGGCATAGATGCAGTTGGATGGCGGTCTATGTACTTTGTCGTAATGCCCAATTAAATCTCACTATACTCATCATGATATGTATGTGCATTGTCATGCTCTCTTTATTTGTCAATTGCCCAACTGTAATTTGTTCACCCAACATGCTGTTCGTCTTATGGGAGAGACACCTCTAGTGAATTGTGGACCCCGGTCCAATTCTCTTTACTGAAATACAATCTACTGCAATACTTGTTCTACTGTTTTCTGCAAACAATCATCTTCCACACAATACGGTTAATCCTTTGTTACAGCAAGCCGGTGAGATTGACAACCTCACTGTTTCGTTGGGGCAAAGTACTTTGGTTGTGTTGTGCAGGTTCCACGTTGGCGCCGGAATCCTTGGTGTTGCGCCGCACTACATCTCGCCGCCATCAACCTTCAACGTGCTTCTTGGCTCCTCCTGGTTCGATAAACCTTGGTTTCTTTCTGAGGGAAAACTTGCTGCTGTGCGCATCATACCTTCCTCTTGGGGTTGCCCAACGAACGTGTGAAATACACGCCATCAAGCATATTTTCTCGGCGCCGTTGTCGGGAGATCAAGACACGCTGCAAGGGGAGTCTCCACTTCTCAATCTCTTTACTTTGTTTTTGTCTTGCTTAGTTTTATTTACTACTTTGTTTGCTGCACTAAATCAAAATACAAAAATTAGTTGCTAGTTTTACTTTATTTGCTATCTTGTTTGCTATATCAAAAACACAAAAAAATTAGTTTACTTGCATTTACTTTATCTAGTTTGTTTTATTTACTGTTGCTAAAATGGCCAACGCTGAAAATACTAAGTTGTGTGACTTCACAACCACAAATAATAATGATTTCTTATGCACACCTATTGCTCCACCTGCTACTACAGCAGAATTCTTTGAAATTAAACCTGCTTTACTGAATCTTGTTATGCGAGAGCAATTTTCTCAGTGTTAGTTACGATGATCTTGCTGCCCATCTTAATAATTTTGTTGAACTATGTGAAATGCAAAAATATAAAGATGTAGATGGTGATATTATTAAACTAAAATTGTTCCCTTTCTCATTAAGAGGAAGAGCTAAAGATTGGTTGCTATCTCTGCCTAAGAATAGTATTGATTCATGGACTAAATGCAAGGATGCTTTTATTGGTAGATATTATCCCCCTGCTAAAATTATATCTTTGAGGAGTAGCATAATGAATTTTAAACAATTAGATACTGAACATGTTGCTCAAGCTTGGGAAAGAATGAAATCTCTGGTTAAAAATTGCCCAACCCATGGACTGACTACTTGGATGATCATCCAAACCTTCTATGCAGGACTAAATTTTTCTTCACGGAATTTATTGGATTCAGCTGCTGGAGGTACCTTTATGTCCATCACTCTTGGTGAAGCAACAAAGCTTCTTGATAATATGATGATCAACTACTCTGAATGGCACACGGAAAGAGCTCCACAAGGTAAGAAGGTAAATTCTGTCGAAGAAACCTCTTCCTTGAGTGATAAGATTGATGCTATTATGTCTATGCTTGTGAATGATAGGACTAATATTGATCCTAATAATGTTCCATTAGCTTCTTTGGTTGCACAAGAAGAACATGTTGATGTGAACTTCATTAAAAATAATAATTTCAACAACAATGCTTACCGGAACAATTCTAGTAACAACTATAGACCATATCCTTATAATAATAGCAACGGCTATGGTAATTCTTATGGAAATTCTTACAACAATAATAGGAATTCACCCCCTGGACTTGAAGCCATGCTTAAAGAATTTATTAGTACACAAACTGCTTTTAACAAATCTGTTGAAGAAAAGCTTGGGAAAATTGATATACTTGCTTCTAAAGTCGATAGTCTTGCTGCTGATGTTGATCTTTTGAAATCAAAAGTTTTGCCTAATGAGAATCATCATAATAAAATTACTACTACAGCAAATGCCATTCAAGTTAGAATTAATGAGAATATAAGATTAATGGCTGAACTGCGTGCTAGGTGGGATAGAGAAGAAAATGAAAAACTAGCTAAAGAGAAGAATGTAGCTAAAGTTTGGACTATTACCACCACTAGTAATGCTAATGCTATACATGTTGCTGCACCTTCTACTCATACTAATAAAAGAATTGGTGTTAGTAATGTTTCCACTTCTAATGCAAAGCGCGAAAAACTGCCTGAAACTGCTAAAACTGCTGAAACTGCCTGTGATAAAGCTGCTGAAATTTTTTCCAACATTGGGGATGATGATCCCATTGCTTTAGATTATAATGGTTTGAATTTTGATGATTGCCACATCTCTGAAGTTATAAAGTTCTTGCAAAAACTTGCTAAAAGTCCTAATGCTAGTGCTATAAATTTGGCTTTCACGCATCATATTACAAATGCTCTCATAAAAGCTAGAGAAGAGAAACTAGAGCGTGAAGCCTCTATTCCTAAAAAGTTAGAGGATGGTTGGGAGCCCATCATTAAGATGAAGATTAAAGATTTTGATTGTAATGCTTTATGTGATCTTGGTGCAAGTATTTCTGTTATGCCTAAGAAAATTTATAATATGCTTGACTTGCCACCGCTAAAAAATTGTTATTTGGATGTTAATCTTGCTGATCATTCTACAAAGAAACCTTTGGGTAAAGTTGATAATGTTCGCATTACTGTTAACAATAACCTTGTCCCCGTTGATTTTGTTGTCTTGGATATTGAATGCAATGCATCTTGTCCCATTATATTGGGAAGACCTTTTCTTCGAACTGTTGGTGCTATTATTGATATGAAGGAAGGTAATATAAAATATCAATTTCCTCTCAAGAAAGGTATGGAACACTTCCCTAGAAAGAGAATGAAGGTACCTTTTGATTCTATTATGAGAACAAATTATGATGTTGACACTTCGTCTCTTGATAATACTTGATACACACTTTCTGCGCCTAGCTGAAAGGCGTTAAAGAAAAGCGCTTATGGGAGACAACCCATGTTTTTACCTACAGTACTTTATTTTTATTTTGTGTCTTGGAAGTTGTTTACTACTGTAGCAACCTCTCCTTATCTTAGTTTTGTGTTTTGTTGTGCCAAGTTAAGCCGTTGATAGAAAAGTAAGTACTAGATTTGGATTACTGCACAGTTCCAGATTTCTTTGCTGTCACGAATCTGGGTCCACCTCCCTGTAGGTAACTCAGAAAATTAAGCCAATTTACGTGCATGATCCTCAGATATGTATGCAACTTTCATTCAATTTGAGCATTTTCATTTGAGCAAGTCTGGTGCCATTTTAAAATTCATCAATACGAACTGTTCTGTTTTGACAGATTCTGCCTTTTATTTCGCATTGCCTCTTTCGCTATGTTGGATGAATTTCTTTGATCCACTAATGTCCAGTAGCATTATGCAATGTCCAGAAGTGTTAAGAATGATTGTGTCACCTCTGAATATGTCAATTTATATTGTGCACTAACCCTCTAATGAGTTGTTTCGAGTTTGGTGTGGAGGAAGTTTTCAAGGATCAAGAGAGGAGTATGATGCAACATGATCAAGGAGAGTGAAAGCTCTAAGCTTGGGGATGCACCCGGTGGTTCACCCCTGCATATATCAAGAAGACTCAAGCGTCTAAGCTTGGGGATGCCCAAGGCATCCCCTTCTTCATCGACAACATTATCAGGTTCCTCCCCTGAAACTATATTTTTATTCCATCACATCTTATGTGCTTTTTCTTGGAGCGTCGGTTTGTTTTTGTTTTTTGTTTTGTTTGAATAAAATGGATCCTAGCATTCACTTTATGGGAGAGAGACACGCTCCGCTGTAGCATATGGACAAGTATGTCCTTGGTTTCTACTCATAGTATTCATGGCGAAGTTTCTCCTTCGTTAAATTGTTATATGGTTGGAATTGGAAAATGATACATGTAGTAATTGCTATAAATGTCTTGGGTAATGTGATACTTGGCAATTGTTGTGCTCATGATTAAGCTCTTGCATCATATGCTTTGCACCCATTAATGAAGAAATACATAGAGCATGCTAAAATTTGGTTTGCATATTTGGTTTCTCTAAGGTCTAGATAATTTCTAGTATTGAATTTGAACAACAAGGAAGACGGTGTAGAGTCTTATAATGTTTTCAATATGTCTTTTATGTGAGTTTTGCTGCACCGGTTCATCCTTGTGTTTGTTTCAAATAAGCCTTGCTAGCCTAAACCATTGTATCGAGAGGGAATACTTCTCATGCATCCAAAATACTTGAGCCAACCACTATGCCATTTGTGTCCACCATACCTACCTATACTACATGGTATTTTTCCAGCCATTCCAAAGTAAATTGCTTGAGTGCTACCTTTAAAATTCCATCATTCACCTTTGCAATATATAGCTCATGGGACAAATAGCTTAAAAACTATTGTGGTATTGAATATGTAATTATGCACTTTATCTCTTATTAAGTTGCTTGTTGTGCGATAACCATGTTTACTGGGGACGCCATCAACTATTCATTGGTTGAATTTCATGTGAGTTGCTATGCATGTTCGTCTTGTCTGAAGTAAGGGCGATCTACACTGAGTTGAATGGTTTGAGCATGCATATTGTGAGAGAAGAACATTGGGCCGCTAACTAAAGCCATGCTCCATGGTGGAAGTTTCAGTTTTGGACAACAATCCTCAAATCTCTAATGAGAAAAGAATTAATTATTGTTGAATGCTTAAAGCATTAAAAGAGGAGTCCATTATCTGTTGTCTATGTTGTCCCGGTATGGATGTCTAAGTTGAGAATAATCAATAGCGAGAAATCCAATGCGAGCTTTCTCCTTAGACCTTTGTACAGGCGGCATAGAGGTACCCCTTTGTGATACTTGGTTAAAGCATATGTATTGCGGTGATAATCCAGGTAGTCCAAGCTAATTAGGACAAGGTGCGGGCACTATTAGTACACTATGCATGAGGCTTGCAACTTATAAGATATAATTTACATGATGCATATGCTTTATTACTACCGTTGACAAAATTGTTCCATGTTTTCAAAATCAAAGCTCTAGCACAAATATAGCAATCGATGCTTTTCCTCTATGAGGACCATTCTTTTACTTTCAATGTTGAGTCAGTTCACCTATTTCTCTCCACCTCAAGAAGCAAACACTTGTGTGAACTATGCATTGATTCCTACATACTTGCTTATTGCACTTATTATATTACTCTATGTTGACAATATCCATGAGATATATATGTTACAAGTTGAAAGCAACCGCTGAAACTTAATCTTCTTTTGTGTTGCTTCAATATCTCTACTTTGAATTATTGCTTTATGAGTTAACTCTTATGCAAGACTTATTGATGCTTGTCTTGAAGTGCTATTCATGAAAAGTATTTGCTATATGATTCACTTGTTTACTCATGTCATATACATTGTTTCGATCGCTGCATTCACTACATATGCTTTACAAATAGTATGATCAAGATTATGATGGCATGTCACTCCAGAAATTATCTGTGTTATCGTTTTACCTGCTCGGGACGAGCAGAACTAAGCTTGGGGATGCTGATACGTCTCCGACGTATCGATAATTTCTTATGTTCCATGCCACATTATTGATGTTATCTACATGTTTTATGCACACTTTATGTCATATTCGTGCATTTTCTGGAACTAACCTATTAACAAGATGCCGAAGTGCCGATTCTTTGTTTTCTGCTGTTTTTGGTTTCAGAAATCCTAGTAAGGAAATATTCTCGGAATTGGACGAAATCAAAGCCCGGGGCCTATTTTCTCACGAAGCTTCCGAAGTCCGAAGGAGAGACGAAGAGGGGCCACGGAGGGGCCACACCCTAGGGCGGCGCGGCCCCCTTGGCCGCGCGGCCTGTGGTGTGGGGCCCCCGTGCCGCCTCTTGACCTGCCCTTCCGCCTACAAATAGCCTCCGTGACGAAACCCCCGGTCGAGAACCACGATACGGAAAACCTTCCAGAGACGCCGCCAACGCCGATCCCATCTCGGGGATCCAGAGATCGCCTCCGGCACCCTGCCGGAGAGGGGATTCATCTCCCCGGAGGACTCTACGCCGCCATGGTCGCCTCCGGTGTGATGTGTGAGTAGTCTACCCCTGGACTATGGGTCCATAGCAGTAGCTAGATGGTTGTCTTCTCCCCATTGTGCTATCATTGTCGGATCTTGTGAGCTGCCTAACATGATCAAGATCATCTATCTGTAATTCTATATGTTGCGTTTGTTGGGATCCGATGAATAGAGAATACTTGTTATGTTGATTATCAAAGTTATGCTTATGTGTTGTTTATGATCTTGCATGCTTTCCGTTACTAGTAGATGCTCTGGCCAAGTAGATGCTTGTAACTCCAAGAGGGAGTACTTATGCTCGATAGTGGGTTCATGCTGCATTAACACAGGGACGATGTGATGAAAGTTCTAAGGTTGTGTTGTGCTGTTGCCACTAGGGATAAAACATTGATGCTATGTCTAAGGATGTAGTTGTTGATTACATTACGCACCATACTTAATGCAATTGTCTGTTGCTTTGCAACTTAATACTGGAGGGGGTTCGGATGATAACCTGAAGGTGGACTTTTTAGGCATAGATGCAGTTGGATGGCGGTCTATGTACTTTGTCGTAATGCCCAATTAAATCTCACTATACTCATCATGATATGTATGTGCATTGTCATGCTCTCTTTATTTGTCAATTGCCCAACTGTAATTTGTTCACCCAACATGCTGTTCGTCTTATGGGAGAGACACCTCTAGTGAACTGTGGACCCCGGTCCAATTCTCTTTACTGAAATACAATCTACTGCAATACTTGTTCTACTGTTTTCTGCAAACAATCATCTTCCACACAATACGGTTAATCCTTTGTTACAGCAAGCCGGTGAGATTGACAACCTCACTGTTTCGTTGGGGCAAAGTACTTTGGTTGTGTTGTGCAGGTTCCACGTTGGCGCCGGAATCCCTGGTGTTGCGCCGCACTACATCTCGCCGCCATCAACCTTCAACGTGCTTCTTGGCTCCTCCTGGTTCGATAAACCTTGGTTTCTTTCTGAGGGAAAACTTGCTGCTGTGCGCATCATACCTTCCTCTTGGGGTTGCCCAACGAACGTGTGAAATACACGCCATCAGAGTTACAAGTAACGACTTGGCCAGAGCCTCTACTAGCAACGGAGAGCATGCAAGATCATAAACAACACATATATGATAGATTGATAATCAACATAACATAGTATTCCATATTCATCGGATCCCAACAAACGCAACATGTCGCATTACAAATAGACGATCTTGATCATGTTAGGCAGCTCACAAGATCTAACAATGATAGCACAATGAGGAGAAGACAACCATCTAGCTACTGCTATGGACCCATAGTCCAGGGGTGAACTACTCACACATCACTCCGGAGGCGATCATGGCGATGAAGAGTCCTCCGGGAGATGATTCCCCTCTCCAGCAGGGTGCCGGAGGCGATCTCCTGAATCCCCCGAGATGGGATTGGCGGCGGCGGCGTCTCTGGAAGGTTTTCCGTATCGTGGCTCTCGGTACTGGGGTTTTCTCGACGAAGGCTATATGTAGGCGGAAGGGTGGGTCAGGGGCGTCACAAGGGGC
Organism: Lolium perenne; assembly: GCF_019359855.2. NCBI lineage: Eukaryota > Viridiplantae > Streptophyta > Magnoliopsida > Poales > Poaceae > Lolium > Lolium perenne. The sequence goes on from NC_067246.2 coordinate 138,266,608, forward strand.
CCACACGCCAGGGCGGCGCGGCCCCAGCCCTGGCCGCGCGGCCCTGCTGTGTCGCCGCCTCGTCGCCCACTTCGTTTCCCTTTCGGACTTCTGGAAGCTTCGTGGAAAAATAAGACCCTGGGCGTTGATTTCGTCCAATTCCGAGAATATTTCCTTACTAGGATTTCTGAAACCAAAAACAGCAGAAAACAGCAACTGGCTCTTCGGCATCTTGTTAATAGGTTAGTGCCGGAAAATGCATAAATATGACATAAATTGGGGTTTTTGGGTGCCGATGGCCAGAACAGAGCAGGATGGTGAAGTGGCGAACTGTTCAGAGCGGTTAAATAAAAGGGGGTTATGGTGAAATTCAATGCCACAGCAGTTTTCGAGGAGGCAGTGCCCATAGACAACGGTCAAATCATACGGAGCAGCCGAGAAGACAGGGTATCATGACGAAAAATACTGCAATGGTTCTGCTCTGCCACGACATGACCCGACGGGAAAAGCATAATGATTTTGGAAATGTCATTTCCAAAACCAGGGGGGCATGTGTTATCACCAGAATTTGACCAAGGCGGGGGTGGGCCACGATCAAGACAAGCTTGAAGGTTATATATGGAGAAAATACGAAGATCGGCCTTATATGCAAAGTTGGGCTAGATTGCCCATTTATCTGTAATTTATTAGATCGTATCTTAAGTTAGAAGTTAGAGTTTTACCTGTGCACGGTGGGATATTCCCACGTTAGAAAGTCCGCTGGACTATAAATATGTATCTAGGGTTTATGGAATAAACAACAACACAACGTTCACCCCAAAACAAACCAATCTCGGCGCATCGCCAACTCCTTCGTCTCGAGGGTTTCAATCAGGTAAGCGACATGCTGCCTAGATCGCATCTTGCGATCTAGGCAGCACAAGCCCCACGTTGTTCATGCGTTGCCCGTACTGAAGCGTCTTTGATGGCGGGCAACGTAGTTATCATAGATGTGTTAGGGTTAGCATAGCTCTTCGTATAACATGCTTACGTAGTGCAACCCTCGCATGTCTAGCCGCCCTCACGCCTATCTCAGGCGTGGGGGCGGCACCCTGCTTGTTCATCATCTAGTAGATCTGATCCGTTACGATTGCTCCTTGTTATGCAAGGATTAGTTTAATATCTGCAATAGTTAGGCCTTACAAAGGGGGGGAGGATCCAGCGGCACGTAGGGTGGTGTTCGCAAGTCCTAAACAGGATGTTCCGATGATCAACTTCATTGTTGGTTGTGTGGCCTTGTTTAGGATCGGCTTACGAGCACCGTGCGTGGCCGCGAGGCCCAACCTGGAGTAGGATGATCCGATTATGCGGTGAAAACCCTAAATCGTCGTAGATCTCATTAGCTATATCTTGATCAAGCAGGATCACCAAGTATTCGTGCACCCCGTACGAATCATGGGTGGATCGGCTCTTTGAGCCGATTCACAGGATAACCTGAGAGCCGATCGAGGCTCGTATTTAATGTTTACGTGTATGCCATGCAGGAACTAAGCGAGGCATCCCCATCACCTTCCTGACCAGGTATAGGTCAGGTGGCACGCCCTTGCACTTCGCATCGCCGCGTGTGACCAGAAGAGCATTGCGGGCCGTCGCTCGGAGGGGTCTCAGCCAGCCGCAGCTCTAGGCTCTTCCCGGCTCTACCGTGTTGACAGGCCGCTGCCCGCCGGTGGGTTTTGGCGATCAACACATTCTGGCACGCCCGGTGGGACAATCATCTACATCTGAGATGGCGACGGACGGCACGCCAGTCACCTACGAGGAGCTGCCTGCTGAGCTCAAGAGGCGATATGACGAAACCAAGGCCACCCTCGAAGCCGACCTCATCGGCTCATATCACAGAACTCGTTCACATGGCGTCAGGCGGAAGGGGTTCTCACCGGAAGGCGCACTTGATGAAGTGGATCTATCTGTCCCGTCAGAGGAACGTACCAGGGCCGTGCGCCAGGAGATTGGTGGCATGGTGGCTCACTCGTTGCGTCTCCATTCCGAGAGCCTGGTGAATACTTTGGAGCACGTCGCCGTTCGGTTGGTCAAGGAGGTCATGAAGAATCAGCACTCTCTATTGGAGCCAACTCTCAGGACCTACCGAGGAGAAGTGCCACTCCAGCCCCGTCTGCCGTTGTCGTGCACATCGGCGGCACCAGGAGTACCTCATTCACCATCGCGCACCGTTGACAGGATTAACGGTACTTGCCTTGGGAGGTGCCAACCAGGACACTCGTTCAACATCAACATGATAGGACTGGGACACCCCCTGGATGGAGAAAAAGGCAAGGGCAACTGCTCTCGTGGCAAAGATAAGGAGGAGGCTGCTCCATGCGATCGGCCCCGACACCGCCAAAACATCTTGGTGATGATCAAGGTAGAAGCCGATGCTAGCGATCGGCCCGTAGTATCCGTATCACATGCTCTCCCGGTATGTGGCGTCGACCTCACAGGTGACGGAAAGCTAGGGTACGGGTTTACATCAGCTGATGAGCTAGAAGAAGTCGACATCGGTCCTGGGGACAAGCCTCGACCCACTTTTATCAGCAAGAAGTTAGATCCACAGCTTAGGGGACAGATGATAGCCCTGTTGAAGGAATACCCAGATTGCTTTGCATGGGATTACACGGAGATGCCTGGGTTGGACAGGAGCATCATTGAGCATCGGCTCCCCCTTAAGAAAGGATTTCGGCCGTTCCAACAGCGAGCACGTCAGATGAGGGCCGAGATCCTGGAAGAAGTCAAGAAGGAGATCGAGAAAATGTTGGCCGCTGGATTCATCAGGCCATGCGGGTATGCTTTGAGTGGATCTCCCGATATCGTTCGGTGGAGAAGAAGGATGGCCGATGGCGCGTGGCCATCGATTTCCGAGATCTTAACAGAGCCACCCCAAAGGACGAATATCCAATGCCTGTGGCAGAAACATTGATAAATGCTGCTGCTGGCCACAAGGTGTTGAGCTTCATGGATGGCAACGCCGGTTATAACCAGATTTTCATGGCTCCGGAAGATATACACAAGACCGCATTCAGAGTACCAGGGGCAGTAGGCTTGTTTGAGTACGTGGTCATGACCTTTGGACTGAAGAATGCTGGTGCAACATACCAACGAGCCATGAATTATATATTTCATGATCTGATCGGCAAGTTGGTGGAGGTCTATATCGACGACGTGGTGGTCAAATCGGTCTCCATGGAGGGGCATTTGGACGATTTACGGCGCGTCCTAGACCGAACTCGGAAATTCGGGTTGAGAATGAATCTGAAGAAGTGCGCCTTTGGCGTGACGGCTGGTCAATTCCTAGGTTTTCTGGTTCATGAGCGGGGAATTGAGATCGGCCTGAAAAGTCAGGAGGCGGTGCGTACCATGCAGCCGCCCACCACGAAAAAGGAGCTCCAACGCCTCATCGGCAAGATCAATTTCGTCCGGCGGTTCATCTCTAATTTATCAGGACGAATCGAGCCGTTCATGGCGTTGGTGAAGACTAAATCTGACGACGAGTTTCAGGGGGCGAGAACGACAACGGGCGTTTGATGAAATTAAGCGATATCCGACGACACCGCCTTTGTATTAGTTCCGCGACAAGACAGGCCATTCTACATCTACCTGTCGATGGGCCGACACGTCCATTGCTTCGGTAGTGGTGCAATCTACGAGGGCGTTGAGAGAGTCGTTTTCTACCTCAGCGAGAAGGATCCGGACGCGGAGACAAGATATCCCGAGGTCGAGAAACTTTGCCTCTGCTGTTCTTTACCTGCACCAAGCTTCATCATATCCTTCGACGGCAGAAATCACCGTCATCTCGCAAATCTTACGTTTTCAAGCAAATTTTGTCTGCTGCTGTTTTGAAAGGCCGACTCGGTAAGTGGATGTTGGCGCTGTCGAATTTGATCTCCGGTACCAGCCGGCGAAGGCGATCAAGGGCCAAGCGTTGGCCGATCTCATCGCTGAACGGATCGGTACCAATATAGCAGCACTATCTATACGAGCATGGGCTATGTTCTTTGATGGATCGGTTTGTGACGGTGGTTGTGGCATCGGCATTCTGCTTGTGTCGCCTCGGGGGGCAGAATACTCCTTCTCCATCAGATTATCTACCCCTTGCACCAACAACGTAGCAGAATATGAGGCAATACGCAAGGGAATGGAATTGCTATTGGAAGCTGGAGCGGAAGCTGTGGAGCTTTTTGGAGACTCAAAGTTGGTGATTAACCAGCTCACGGATGAATATAATTGCGAAAGTGAATCGCTTTTCCCATATTGGATGGAAGGCCGTGAGTTGATGACACGATTTCGGTACATCAACTTTAATTGGATCCCAAGATCCCAGAATACCGATGCCAACAATCTCGCACGGATGGCGTCGGGCTACATAGATATAGCCGACGGATCGGAAGTTCAGATACAATTCTGGAACACAATGATTGGAGAGCCGAGATCTTCGATTATTTAAAAGATTCGGCTCGGGGGCACCCAAACGGATAAGATACAAAGCCATGAAGTATGTCCTTATAGGAGACGACATGTTTTACAGGACATTGGAAGGGTTGCTACTCAAGTGCCTAGGACATTTGAATCTAATCGGCTTTTACATGAGGTACATGAAGGTGCCTGTGGAACGCATCAGTCGGCTCATAAGATGAAGTGGTTGATCAGGCGATCAGGGTTTTATTGGCCCACTATGCTTGAAGATTGCTTCAATTATTATAAGGGGTGCCAAGCGTGTCAGATGTTTGGAAAGATTCAGATGGTGCCAGCATCGGCGATGAACCCAATCATCAAACCTTGGCCGTTTCGGGGGTGGGGAATGGATATGATCGGTAAAATCCATCCGGCGTCAGGTAAAAAACATGAATGGATATTGGTTATCACAGATTACTTCACTAAGTGGGTGGAAGCCGTCCCTATGAAAAAGGTGAAATCAGAAGATGTGATCAAATTTGTGAAAGAACACGTCATTCATAGATTTGGGATTCCCCAAACTATCACGACCGATGGAGGTTTGGTCTTTACTTCTAAAGAATTCAGTGAAGTTACGTGATGACTTAGGGATTAAATTGATCCGATCATCCCCGTACTATGCTCAAGCTAACGGGCAGGCTGAGGCGTCCAATCGTAGTCGATCAAGTTGATCAAGAGAAAAATCGACGAGAACCCTCGGGATTGGCATGAGAAGTTATCAGAAGCATTATGGGCCTACCGCATGTCGTGCCATGGAGCCATAAAGACTTCGCCGTACCAACTTGTCTATGGACAGGAAGCCGTATTGCCTTGGGAAATTACGGCTGGATCAAGACGTGTCACGTTTGAGAATGATCCGACATTTGAAGAATATGCAGCTTTGATGAGCGACACTATTGAGGACGCAACAGAACTCAGGCTTTGGTCGTTGGAGAAGATTAAGGAGAACAAAGCCAGGGTGGCTCGCGCTTACAACAAAAAGGTTAGGCCAAAGGAGTTCCAAGTTGGTGATCTTGTGTGGGAAGCTGTGTTGCCATTGGGAACCAGGGATAAGGCGTATGGCAAATGGTCTCCTAATTGGCACGGTCCGTACAAAGTTGTCCAGGCCTTGAAGGGTAATGCATACATGCTGGAGGAGTTGAGCGGCGAAAAATTCCCAGTGGCTGTAAATGGTCAACACCTCAAGAAATATTTCCCAAGCATGTGGGATGATGGACAGTAAGATGTGGGGGCCGATTTCAGAATCGGCCAGTAAAAAAAAAAATATAATAAGATAAATCACAGCCGATGTACAGACATCGACTTGAGAAGACATATGGAGATTAACAGTATGCAAGTACAGCCGATGCGTGGGCATCGACTTCAGAAAACAAAGCCGATACGCTGATATCGACTTTAGCGAAATAAGTTTATACAACAGCTTGGCTTCAGGCAGCGATATGAGCCGATGTTCTGCTATCGGCTCCCTGTGCGACGACTCCATTCGACAATCGGCAAGGGAGCGAAATTAATTAAGGGATTTTCTTCATTGATAAGGGGATTTCTTACAAAGAAAGAGCCGATTTCTTAAGAAGGAAGAACAAAAGAAGGGTCTATTGACCAATCTACTACTGCTAGGCCTACACTAGTAGATCCTAATCTACGGGCCATTGCTTCCTTCGTCGTCATCCTCGGAACTCTCATCAGCACTGCTGCCGATGGGTTCCTCGTCGCTGCTCCCATAGCCCTCTACGGGAGCTTCATCTTCGTCTTCATCGTCGCTGCTGTCGTCGTCCCACCACATGCGGAGGCGCTTCGCTGGCGGGTAGCCCTCGAGGGAGTCGTCGTCGTCATCGTCGTCTTCCTCTTCCTCTTCTTCAGAGGTGGGGCAGCCGTCCCAGGGGAACTGATCGTCCTCGCTCTCCGACTCCAGTTCCCCGACGGCGAGGAACTGAAGATCTTCGTCCCCGCTGGTCAGGGACTGGTCGTCTTCGGACCAAACCGAGGAGGCATGGTCTTCCAGATCCCATGCTTCTGGGGCACGGATGTCCGGCGGCGTCTCGCGGGAGGAGGAGGACCCGTAGGAAAGCTCGGAGGAGGAGTCGTGGAAGACCGACGAGGAAGAGGAAGAAGAGGAAGACATGGCTGTGGGAGATTGGGGTTTTTGGGTGCCGATGGTCAGAACAGAGCAGGATGGTGAAGTGGCGAACTGTTCAGAGCGGTTAAATAAAAGGGGGTTATGGTGAAATTCAATGCCACAGCAGTTTTCGAGGAGGCAGTGCCCATAGACAACGGTCAAATCATACGGAGCAGCCGAGAAGACAGGGTATCATGACGAAAAATACTGCAATGGTTCTGCTCTGCCACGACATGACCCGACGGGAAAAGCATAATGATTTTGGAAATGTCATTTCCAAAACCAGGGGGGCATGTGTTATCACCAGAATTTGACCAAGGCGGGGGTGGGCCACGATCAAGACAAGCTTGAAGGTTATATATGGAGAAAATACGAAGATCGGCCTTATATGCAAAGTTGGGCTAGATTGCCCATTTATCTGTAATTTATTAGATCGTATCTTAAGTTAGAAGTTAGAGTTTTACCTGTGCACGGTGGGATATTCCCACGTTAGAAAGTCCGCTGGACTATAAATATGTATCTAGGGTTTATGGAATAAACAACAACACAACGTTCACCCCAAAACAAACCAATCTCGGCGCATCGCCAACTCCTTCGTCTCGAGGGTTTCAATCAGGTAAGCGACATGCTGCCTAGATCGCATCTTGCGATCTAGGCAGCACAAGCCCCACGTTGTTCATGCGTTGCCCGTACTGAAGCGTCTTTGATGGCGGGCAACGTAGTTATCATAGATGTGTTAGGGTTAGCATAGCTCTTCGTATAACATGCTTACGTAGTGCAACCCTCGCATGTCTAGCCGCCCTCACGCCTATCTCAGGCGTGGGGGCGGCACCCTGCTTGTTCATCATCTAGTAGATCTGATCCGTTACGATTGCTCCTTGTTATGCAAGGATTAGTTTAATATCTGCAATAGTTAGGCCTTACAAAGGGGGGGAGGATCCAGCGGCACGTAGGGTGGCGTTCGCAAGTCCTAAACAGGATGTTCCGATGATCAACTTCATTGTTGGTTGTGTGGCCTTGTTTAGGATCGGCTTACGAGCACCGTGCGTGGCCGCGAGGCCCAACCTGGAGTAGGATGATCCGATTATGCGGTGAAAACCCTAAATCGTCGTAGATCTCATTAGCTATATCTTGATCAAGCAGGATCACCAAGTATTCGTGCACCCCGTACGAATCATGGGTGGATCGGCTCTTTGAGCCGATTCACAGGATAACCTGAGAGCCGATCGAGGCTCGTATTTAATGTTTACGTGTATGCCATGCAGGAACTAAGCGAGGCATCCCCATCACCTTCCTGACCAGGTATAGGTCAGGTGGCACGCCCTTGCACTTCGCATCGCCGCGTGTGACCAGAAGAGCATTGCGGGCCGTCGCTCGGAGGGGTCTCAGCCAGCCGCAGCTCTAGGCTCTTCCCGGCTCTACCGTGTTGACAGGCCGCTGCCCGCCGGTGGGTTTTGGCGATCAACACCTCTATCCGCTCGTAGTTGAGGTCGTCGTCCTCCAGCGGGTCCTCGGCAGGGACACTTCAGCGGGTCCTCGACAACGATCCTCGAAGAAGGGTCGCTGCGGGAATGTCGACAGCCACAAGAGAAACTCGGTGTAGTTGGTGCTAGCCCCGCGGTACTAGTTCGGGTGGCCTGGTCGCAGCATGGGGAAGACATACCTGAACACTCCTCCGGCACGACGTCCTCCTCCTGTACCGGCGCCACCCGGGGCGACCTTTGCAACGGCGCTGGCTGCTGCTCTTGCCCTCTAGGTGGGCATCGATGCTCTGGCGCCGAGCATCCTGCTAGGTCTTGAACTGGCGTGCGCAGATCCGACGGCAGGAAGGCCCACCGGTGAGCCGGGCCGTTGGTGGGGATCGCGGGGATAGGCATCGTCGAAGGTGGGCATTTGGCCACGGCAAGGGCACGCCCGCTTTTTGAACAATTATATATAAGGGCACACCAACTTGGGCGTACTGACGCGTGGGTCCAAGAAAATCTTTGGAGGACACGCACGGAAGCGTGCGTTGTTTGCGGCAACCGCAAACCCAATCCAAATTTGGGCTGAAAAGATCAAACGGACGCGATTCGTTTGTGATAAGCCATTGGGCCTCATGACCTTCTTTCTACGCCCAGGCGAGCAAGAGCAAGGCGGCGGATATTTGGTCCCACATCGCCTAAGCTCTGAAACAACAAAATTTAAAAAACAAAGGCTGGCATGAAGAATGATGCTGAAGAGTGAAGAGAAGAAAGAAGCCTACTAAAAAACGTGGAGAACAACCTGGAAAACTCGTGATGCCATTGTTCTTGAGAAGAAAGGAACAGCATCCTTGGTGTCATGTATTATATCTGTATTTTTCTGAAACATTGGGCATGCCTTTGTGCTGGGTATCTTTAAGAGGATCTGAACTGTGAGGGCCCAGTTCCATAAAGTTAGGTGCAAACTAAATTATTAAAGGAGGCGTCGAAGTAGAGTTTTGGTGTGCTAACGTTTGAAGCTCCTTCTGCAACTCGCTGACGAAGACATTGTGTGCGCTGTGGCCTGAAGCTTTCCATGCGCAGTTAAGTTCTTTGTGAGGGTGATGACTGTTCGCCCCAGATGTTGGCTAGCTTCAGTTGCCTTTATCTCAGCTGGTGATGCTATGTTCTTTGTCAGTTCCAAATTAGGAGTTAGACAAGTACATGATCAACATCAGTTAAACTGTGCTGGGTATGTTTAGGAGGATCAGAATTGTGATGGCCAGTTTCATCAAGTTCAGTGCAACTAAATTGCTAAAGGAGGCGAAGTAGAGCTCTGGCCTGCAAACTTTTGAAGCTGCATCCGCAGCTTGCTGACAAAGACATTGTCTGCGCGCTGGCCTGAAGCTTTTCATGCGCAGTTAAGTTGTTTCTGAGGTGATAACTGGTTTCCCCAGATGGTGGCTAACTTCAGTTTTTTCTATCTGAGCTGGTGATACTAGCCTCTGTTAGTTCGAAATTATCGGCTGTAGAGTGCTGTTTTTATCAGTTATAAACAAATGCTAGTTCTTCCCATAAAATTCTTCAAGTTAATGATGTATGTTGGGCAATTTGATTACTCGGAATGCCTTTGTAATTGAGAAGAAAGGAGCAAACAACACCAGTCGTGTCATGTGTTATCTCTGCACTTTTCCTGAAATATTTGGCAGGCTTGTATGCTAATTTCTGAAGCTGCCTCTTCAAGTGCATCTCGCTGGCGAACAGACTGCCTGCGATGTGTCCTGAAGCTTTCCCTTGCTTTCCTCTGAGATGTACCATGACGTAATGATTGTTTGCGATGTAACCTTGGTGCCTAGCTTCCCCTTGCTTTCCTCTGAGATGGCGACTCTATGCGAAATCACTGCCTGGCCATCGACCGCCCGCGCGGTCTGTCTCGTCGCGCGAAGCGCTCGCGCACATGCGCGATCCAATTCCCTTTCAACGCTGTTCTTGTTTGTCGTTTTCTGGCGCAACATGCGACGACGCGTTTTTCTTCCATTGTCTCATGTTTTGTCGTTTCCGCGCACATGCGTACGATCGCGCATGCATTCACTAATTGCATGCATGGGTTAAACTTGACTGACACATGCACCCGTGCAGGTAATCACTTTTTTGCTTGCTTCCATTTTCGTTTCCCACAGGACATGTAGGCTGGCCGCATGCATCCTTTTTTTCTTTTTGCCACACGCCAGCACTTTGATTCTTTTTTATTTTTCCTTTTTATGAAAAATAGTACTAGTAAGATACTGGATTACCGCATATTATTTAGGCTTGCTTTTTTAGAACTTTTTATCAATTCCCTTTTTTTTCTTTTTCCTTTCTTGTTGTTATTTCTGTATTACATTTCATATTATTTGGTCAAACCTTTTTTTCTATTTCCTTTTAACAATTCCCATTTTTTGGTACTCGTTGGACCAACTTTTTACAATTCCCTTTTGTGGCTAGTGGTTTTTAGGGAGAAACAATGGGTGAAAAAGTCACTTGTAACTCACATGAAATACCACTTGCTACTCAAATAAACTATTTATAATTCCCTTTTTCGGGCTAGTGGTTTTTAAGGGGGGAAATAACGGGTGGGGAGATCCACTTGCAACTCAAATGAACTACCACTTGCTACTCAAATTAAGTATTATTTTAAGTTGTAAGCTAATAAAAGTTGTTAAAATATTCTAAATGAAATTTACTTTTTAGGGTTGGTAGGTATTTATATTTATCATTGATAAATAATGGGGCACCGGTTTGATAACTTGTAAACAAAAAAAGAGTCGCTAAAATATTCTAATCAAAATTAACTTTTTAGGGTTGATAGTTATTTATATTTACCATTAATAAATAACGGGTCACTGAGTTGATAGCTTGTAAACTAAAAAAGAGTCGCTAAAATATTTTCTAAATGAAATACTTTTAGGTTTGGTAGTTATTTATTTTTATTGTTGATAAATAATGTGGCACCGGGTTGATAGCTTGTAACTAAAAAAAGTCTCTAAACCTTTTTAGGGTTGATTACCGTTGATAAATAACTAGACACCGAGTTGATAGTTATTTATTTTTACTTTTGATAAATAACGGGGCACCGGGTTGATAACTTGTAAACAAAAAAAGATTCGCTAAAATATTCTAAATTAAATTAACTTTTTAGGGTTGATAGTTATTTATATTTACCATCGATAAATTACCGGTCACCGGGTTGATAGCTCGTAGTATAAAAAAGATACGCTAAAATATTCTAAATAAATTTAGAATATTTAACCGTTGATAAATAAGCTTTTAAAGGTTGGTAGTTATTTATATTTACCGTTGATAAATAACGAGGCACCGGGTCGCGGGATCTATTCTCATTCCCGCGTTTATTTTTCGAGCTCGCTCGTTTAAGGAAGAAAATGGATGGATCGCGATTTCTATTTCGGGAATGTCGGAAATCGATCGCTGATGGGCCTGCGCGCGGTCGATCGCTAGCTAGGGCCTCCCGACTCTATGGTCTTTGGCGACCGCATTTTGGACAGCATGAAACTGTGTTTTGGTCTTTTTGCGGTGGCCCTCGGACACAGAAGAGACCGCGTCGTTTGCCTTAAACTAAAAAAAAAAGTCGACAGGAAAAGAACACAAACATAATTTAATATTATAGGGCCCAAAAGTCCACGGTTTAGCATGGAAAAATTGGATAATGCCTCGCACCGGCAGCTTCTAGTCCTCGCCGAGGTCGATGAAGTCCTACGGCGGTGGCACACATTGGCCATCGGAGGAGGAGGTGGCAGTTGCGCCGGTGCAGGCGTTGCCAGCGTGGCCTCCTGATGCAAGCACTGGATGGCCTACTAGAGGCCAATCCACTTGGCGTGCTCCTCCGTCGCGGAGATGGCAATGGCACGCTCCAAGGTCTCTTCCTTCGTGAGTTAGTCGTCCTCCATCGGTTCGTAGTCGAGGTCGTCTTCCTCCAACGGGTCCTCGGCAGCGCCCTCGAAGAAGGGTCACTGCGGGAATGTCGACAGCCACAAGAGCGGCTCAATGTAGTTGGTGCTAGCCCCGTGGTACTAGTTCGGGTGGCTTTTCGCAGCATGGGGAAGATATACCCGACCACTCCTCCGGCACGACGCCATCCTCCTGTACCGGCGCCACCCAGGGCGCCCTTTGCAACGGCGCTGGTTGTTGCTCTTGCGCCACGTAGTCGATGTCGTCGTCCTCGAGACCCTCTAGGTGGGTGATGACCCACAAGTATAGGGGGTGTATCGTAGTATCTTCGATAAGTAAGAATGTCGATCCCAACGAGGAGCAGAAGGTGTTGACAAGCAGTTTCGATGAAGGATTCACTGTAAATGCTCACAGACAAGTATTCAGGGGGTTTTGATGTAGTAGATGAATAAAGTACGAGTAAGTAAAGTGCGAGAGTAACAATTGCAGCGAGTGGCCCAATCCTTTTTAGCACAAAGGACAAGCCGGTTTGTTTACTTATAATGACCAAACGTTCCTGAGGACACACGGGATTTTAGTCTAGTGCTTTCGCTACATACGGCTAATTAATCTTCATTGTTTTGATAAGTGTTGTGTGGGTGAACCTATGCTAATGTACCGCCCTTCCTAGGACTAATACATACTTGTGATTATACCTCTTGCAAGCATCCGCAACTACAAGAAAGTAATTAAGATAAATCTAACCACGGCCTTAAACTCTGAGATCCTGCTATCCCTCCTGCATCGATATACCAACGGGGGTTTAGGTTTCTGTCACTCCGGCAACCCCGCAATTGGCAAACGAGTACAAGATGCATTCCCCTAGGCCCATAAAGGTGAAGTGTCGTGTAGTCGACGTTCACATGACACCACTAGAAGAATACCACCACAACTTAAATATCATAACATTGAATATTACTCAACCATACTTCACTACTAACATTTAGACTTCACCCATGTCCTCAAGAACTAAACGAACTACTCATGAGACATCATATGGAACATGATCAGAGGTGATATGATGATGAATAACAATCTGAACATAAACCTTGGTTCAACGGTTTCACTCAATAGCATCAATAACAAGTAGAAATCAACACCGGGAGAGTTTCCCCTATCAAACAATCAAGATCAAACCCAAATTGTTACAGCGGTGACGAGGTGCAGCGGTGGAGACGGCGGTGATGATGATGGAGATGATGATGATGGTGATGGAGATGATGTCCAGCTCGATGGCGGTGACGATGGCGTCGATTTCCCCCTCCGGGAGGGAATTTCCCCGGCGGATCTCAGCCTGCCGGAGAGCTCTTTTCTCTCTGGTGTTCTCCGCCCCGCAGAGGCGGCTGTGACTCTTCGCGACCTATCCCCCGGAGCTTAGGTTTTCGGGGCGAAGACGTTCGCGAAGAAAAGGAGGCGAGAGGGGGCTGTGGGCCCCCTCCTCACAGGGCGGCGCGGCCAGGCCTTGGGCCGCGCCGGCCTATGAGGTGGGCCCACCTCGGGTCCCCTCGGCTCCCCCTTCTGGCTCCCTTCGTCTTCCGGAAAAATAGGATTTTTCATATAATTTCCGTCAACTGTTGATCTTCCGAAATATTGCATTCTGACGGCGCTTTTTCCAGCAGAATCCTGACTCCGGTGCGCGATCCTCCAATAATCATGAATCATGCAAAATAGATGAAATATCATAAGTATTATCCCCAAATTTGAAATATATCAATGAATAACAGCAAATTATGATATAAAATAGTGATGCAAATTGGACGTATCAACTCCCCCAAGCTTAGACTTCGCTTGTCCCCAAGCGAAACTGAACTCGGTAAACAGGACCACATGTTTATGGAGTGAAGAGCCGATAAATAAAATACGGACAAGAAGCATCATATTCATTCACACAAGACATTCTATTAAACAACTTCCTCATATAATTCAACTTGAAACAAGTATAAGGTAATCACAAATAGAGGTGCATAAGAAATCTTAGTTGGTGATGGCAAACTTCGTTCTTGGTCTAAGAACAGTTAACATGTTATACTTATCTATCGAGCAGCGCTCTTATGTTAAAGTTTGTATGGCATAACTTGCATACTAAATCTTAATAATCTCCTCATGATCATTGATAACTTTCAAAGCTATATTCATTCAGATAAAACTTGTACTAAACAAGGAAAAGTAAAAGACATGATGAGGTAAATCACAATATAATGGTTTGATCACAACAACTCAAATGCTTGCTTAAGATGGAGGGAAATAGGTTTACTGACTCAACATAAAGTAAAAGACAGGCCCTTCGCAGAGGGAAGCAGGGATTAAATCATGTGCTAGAGCTTTTTCAGTTTTGAAATCATATAAAGAGAATGAAAGTAACTGTCGTTGCCTAATCGACGGTACCTCGGAGGAGGGATCCTCATGAGGGGGAGAAGAAGTAGGGGCCATAGGGCGGAGTGCACACGGGACGGTGGTACGCGAGTTACCCAGCTTCGGAACACCTGCACGATGACAGGGCCTACTGCTGCTTGTCTGGAATTATCTGGGCGCTTTCGCGTTGTTACAATGAGTTGTGGTTGTGCCTCTAGGGCTCCCGGGATCCGGCTTATAAAGGCGCACGGATCTAGGGTTTACATGGAGAGTCCTAGCCGGATTACAGACAGCCTAGCTACGGTACAATATCTTGCCGTGCACGTCACGGATCCGCCTTCCATACACGTCGTACTGGATCCGGGTTCCTCATGGGCCTCCCTGGATCCGGGTCACTCCTAGGTCGGTACGGATCCGGCCTGCCGATCCTGGGCTGGACTTCTTCCTGCATGATCAACAGCAACTGGGCCGCCCGATGGGCCACATGCCTCATCACCGTCTGGGGGCCACCCGGGCTTGCCGGATCTAGGCACTGTCGATGGTACACCCATGAAGTATACCCACAACAGTAGCCCCCAGAGTTCTCCGAGTTTCGCCTGCAGTTTCCGCCATGCTTGTTCCTTAGGTTTCCGGCATCGTCGGCAACGCGGAGAAACTCGAAGAGCTCAAACTTTGCATTTTCTTCTTTTTCCAACTTATAGCCGGAAAATGCTCTCATCCTGCGGGACTTCATCCATCGACGTTCCAAAGAACATTTCCGGGTTACTCCCTGCTCGCGAACAAGAGCCAACTTATCTTCACGCATTTACCCGGAATCTTAAAAGACTCAAACGGTTCCGCCAATTCTGGCGCCATTTTCGCGCGATCCGCGCGGTAACTTATCTCTAGCCATTTTTACCGCTAGGGTTTGGGACACGTGTCACGCATCCAACGGCGCGACGCTTGCGTTCCGACCACAGGATGCGGAACACGAATCTCATCCCCTCTGCCTATAAATATCAGCCGTCGACCCCTTCTCACCTCATTCACCCCCTTCTTACCTCTCTTCCGAGCGCCGCCCGAGAGCCATTCCTCCGCCGCGCCGGAAACCACCGGAAAGTCGCCGGAGCATCGCCGGAGCGAGCCCTCCGCCGCAGTGTTCTTCGTGTTCTTAACTCCGGCGAACCACCGCGCGGAAAAACCCGCCGCCGGCAACTCCGACCACCGCACGCGCCATTACGGTAAAACCTCGAGCTCAAACTTCGCGCCGTAGTTGGTAGGGATAGACTTGGGGAAGACGAAGTGAGATCCGACTAAGGAAAGTTTCCGCCAACCTTTTTCTTCAGATGTCTTCGACGACTCCGCCTCCGAGCTTGGAACCGATCATGGCGACGCCAATTTCCTCCGCCCCTCCTCCCTTTGTCCCCATCAGGCTGGACCCTTCAAAGGATTCCGGCAAGGAGATCGAGGGGACCTCCGCGCACTGGAGAAAACCTGCAGGGGCGGGCCGGTCGGAAGCAGCAAACGAAGAAGAAGCTGCCAAGAAGTCAAAAGCTCGAAAGCGCGATTCCGAAGCTAAGGGGAAGTGGTGCCCCTGCACCACCACCGAGATGCAAAAGAAGAATCTCGAGACGGAGGGCTTCTGCAACCCTTTGGAAGCTGGAGGACAGTTCCGGATGAACCAGCTCCGGCTCCAAGGGACGACGAGATGGTGCCGACGAAGGCACCGGTGGAGCGCGGATTTTCATTTCCGCCTTCGGATTTCTTCCGGGAGATTACGAAGACGTATGGACTCCAACCCCACAATATATCTCCAAACAGCGTGCTCGCCATCAGCAACCACGTCGCTCTCTGCGAAGGTCACCTCCGGGTAACTCCAGAGCTTCCCCTCTTCCAATATTATTTCTCTGTTAAGAAGGAGAAGATCCGCCAAACTTCCGAGCTGGCGACTTGCGGATCTGTCACCTTCATCATCCGCCCGGGCCGCGTCTACCCCCCACCGACCGCCACGAATCCGCGAGATACTGGTCTGGGGGTTTCTTCTATCTGAAGGACGTCTCCGACCCCGCGAGCAACAAGAAACTACCACCTTTCAAGAACTGCCCCGCCACCGAGCTTCCGTCATGGACGCATTGCCCCCACTTCTCCGACTCGCCACAGCTGACCCGCGCTGTCAGGCGGATCTGCAAGCTCACGGAGGAGGGGCTGACAGGGAAAGACCTAACCCTCTCCCGGTTCCACGAAGCGGATCCACCGGCCGCAACATAGAGACCGCCTGATGTTCGAATACACAGGGCGTGACGATCCGATGCGCGCCACCAAGGATAATCTCTCCGCCGACGCCATCGACAAGAGGATCCGGGTCCTCATCAAAATCCCACGTGAACTCCACGTTCACGTATGCAACAAAGACATCCACACGGAGGGATCCGGAACTGCGGTACGTCGTCTTGACTTTGGTTTATCGTTTTTCTTCAAACTTTTTGGCTAAGTGTAACTTTGAACTAGCTCGAGGCGCTTGAGGAAAATCAACTCGGAACTCTTCTCCGAGTCCCATCCACCGGCCACGCGGATCCAGAAGCCACATCAGAGGCGGAAGCTCCTGAAGCTCCACGTCCCGCGAAGAGGAAGAAGCCAGCCCCTTCCAGCCCTTACGCGAAACGCCCCCGCGAAACGCTCAGCATCGCGGCTACCCGGAAAGCTGAGGCGGAAAAGAAGCGCCTTGCGCTGATTAATACCAGCAACAAAGGGCAGCCTGCCATCCAGCACTTTTTCAAGCCTTCCGGGTAAACGTCTTCTTCCGAGACCCAAGTTCTGGTTTAACACTTGCTCTTATATTTGTATGTTTTTCCTGAAGTTCCGGAAGCCAGCCTCCCAAGGCCCCAAGGGTCACCAAGAAGAAAGCCAAACCATCTCCGGCTTCATTCCCTATCACTCCTGAGGTGGAAGTTCCGCCTAAGGCTTCATCTGCCAGCAAGCCGGATCCGAAGGACATCATTGATCTTGATGACCTTCCGGAAGACCCTGCCCACCATGGCGACTCCGCCCAGAGGACCTCCTCACCCACTCCACCAGATCAACCAAGTTCCGCTTTCGCGGGACCTACTGATGAAGAGCAAGAGCAAAAGGTCAAGCTCCTCCAGGTTACCAATGCGACCCGCGTCAGCCTCGAGCCAACTCCGTCCCTCCAAAAACTTTCCCTCGCAGAGCGCCACGCGGAAGTTTCCGCCATGCTGAACAAGGTATGGGGAAAACCGGAGGAGGAGGTGAGTTATCTCGCGGAACTGGAGGACAGCCTGAAGGAATTTTTCGCCAAGCACAAGGAAGTGCGGCAGGTAATACTAGCCCCCTAGCATTGGGTGATATAGTTCCGTGTAACATGTATTAGCCGATGCTTTCTCAAAATGTACTATTAGGCGGAAATTTGAATCTTCGCCAAGTCTTCGAAATCTTTGCCAGCCCCCCAGATTTTAATATCCGACTCTCTCTGCTGCTTCTCAGTCCACGCGGAAACTGCACGAAGATTTGCGCATTCACGTGCTGGAGCAAATCAAGGAGATCGAGGGACTGCGCGAACACGCGGAAAATAGCCGAAAGGCTATCCAGCTGCTTGAGACCCGACTTCAAGGTACGAGATCCGGATCTTCACTTTTTGTTTTGCGGCGACGCTTGTTCGGGGTGCATAACATGTTCAATTCTGCTTTCGGAAGAAAGCGCCAAGCATTCCTCGCTTGATGAACTATCCGCCAAGGTCAAGGTGCTTGAGGCGG
This sequence comes from Lolium perenne, assembly GCF_019359855.2. Taxonomy (NCBI): domain Eukaryota; kingdom Viridiplantae; phylum Streptophyta; class Magnoliopsida; order Poales; family Poaceae; genus Lolium; species Lolium perenne. The sequence continues at coordinate 138,284,715 of NC_067246.2, forward strand.
AGAACGAGTCCCTCCAAAACTTCATGAAAGAATCTTCAAGCAAAGAGACCGAGGCGAGGAAGGAGCTCTCCGAGAAGCATGCCCGTGAGAAGGCGGAACCGATCGACAAGGCGGAGAAAAGCCAAGGCCGCGCGCTCTCCACGATTGCCAAGAACAAAGCCCTGGAAGCGGAGGCGGAAACCATTGACAAGCTTATCTTCCGTAAGCATTTTTCCGCGTCGTTGCTCCGACCACCTTGCATGTTTTCTCTGACGGAACTGAACCTCTTTCTTTCACAGCAAGCCTTGGCTTTGAGTGGACAAAGGACTCAAACCTGACGAGGACGGAGGCGTACGATGAAGCGCGGATCTCAATTGATGCGCTGTTTGGAGCTTGTCGCGGGATTGCCACGGCTCTGCGGCTAAAGAAGGCCAAAACCACAGTCGTCGACACGATGACCAAACTTATGCGACAGGTGCCGGAGTTCATGAAGGAGCGCAGAAGTCTTCGGCGCGCGGAGCCGCCTCCTTAGTCCTGGCCACCTGCAAGGCTTTCTTCCCCTCACTCAACCTGGCGCAAGTTGCACGCGGAGCCCCCGAGAGTTCCGACATGAGCGCCCTCCTCGCGGAAACTGAAGGCTATGAAGAGCTGTTTGTCAGGCGAGTGGATCACTCGTTCTGGTACAACAAGCACAATCTGCCCGAAGGTTTTTCCGATGCAGAGGAGGAAGCAAAGCGAGCCGAGTTTTATGGGGAAGGATCCGGATCCAGCAGCGAGCACTCCGGAGAAAACTCGGAGAAGACTACGAAACGGATGCCGGTGGCAGCGACGACGGCTCCAGCTACCAGCAATCTGAAGAGGAGGACTCCGAGTAGAGTTCCTGTTTGAAACATTGAAACAAGTTGCATCATTTTGGCCCCGGAGTGGGTTTGTAATAAGACAATTCTTAAGTAGCTAGGAACGAAACGATAATGCATGGGGCGGAAACACTTATCCTGCTATCCGTTAAATATTATGTGCATGTTTCGTTTTATGTCGGAAAGCAAGTGCTGACTTCGTTATTTTCCGGCTTGCTCGCTTGACCTTCCACGAGCCGGAAAACCTTAGCCGGAAACGCTCGCCAGCGGCGACGAAGCCCAATGGCAGTCCGTCCATAACCGCGGAAACAAGCCCCCAGGCATAGGTGCCGGAAATCGCTACTAGGAATCCACGAGTTTGCAACAGATAACAACTTAATCAGAAAACTTAAGCTTACGTCCTAAAGGACGATTTTGAAAATCACAACTTTCATACACGCCTAGGCGGAAATATCCAGCTCTGCGGTTTTAGTCGGAAAAAACATACACGATCTAAAATGAACAAGTAAAGGAGGTAAAAGACTCAAAGAGTGAACCAGAAGCTTTATTTCATTGATCATGTATAACTATTACAGAGTTTATAACTCGGAAAATATATGCTAAGTGTAGAAAGGACGTAGCTGTGCGATATTCCAGGGCGATCTGTTTCATCGTAGATGTCATCCGGATCCTCACGCTTGCGTTTCCGGTGCCGATTAGCGAGTCTATCCCTTAGCTCGCGGAAATCAACAAGGTAGTACGACCCGTTATGAAGCACTTTGCTAACGACGAAGGGTCCTTCCCATGGAGATTGCAGCTTATGGTCTTTCACTGTCGAAGGCGGAGGACCAGGTCTCACGCCATGAAGGAGCGTTTCCGAACTCGACGGCGTGATAACGTCGGAGCTTTTGCTGGTAGATGGCGGATCTCTGGTCCGCTAAGTTCCGAGCTTCCTCGATCAGGTCCACGAGATAGCTGTCACGGCCTCGTCAGCTGTTTCTTCATTGTAGGCGGAAACTCGCGGTGAATCGTGGATGATGTCGGAGGGAAGCATGGCTTCGGATCCGTATACCAGGAAAAAAGGGGTAAACCCTGTTGATCTGTTAGGGGTAGTTCGTAAACTCCACAGAACAGCCTCCAACTCATCAGCCCAAGCTCCAGCTGCTCGTCGCAGCGGTCCTTCAAGGCGTGGTTTAATTCCTGATAATATTAGGCCGTTAGCCCTTTCAACTCGACCATTGGACTGTGGATGAGCCACAGATGCGAGGTCCAGTCGTATCCCCATTGTTTCACAATAATCCCTCAATTCTCCTTGAGCGAAGTTCGTGCCATTATCTGTGATTATGCTGTGTGGGATGCCGAATCTCATCACGAGGCTGCAGACGAATTTTAGTGCCGTAGCACCGTCGGCTTTTCTCACTGGCTTAGCCTCGATCCATTTGCTGAACTTGTCAACAGCGACCAGGAGGTACTCAAAACCGCCAGGAGATGATCTTTTTAACTTACCAACCATATCAAGCCCCCAGACCGCAAATGGCCAGGTGATAGGTATGGTCTTCAGCTCTTGGGCTGGAGCGTTTGGTTGAGTAGCGTAGTACTGACAACCTCGGCAGGTCTTGACTATTTTATCAGCGTCTTCTTTAGCTGTAAGCCAATAGAAACCTAACCGAAAAGCTTTGCAACGAGTGATCTGGGAGCGGCGTGATGCCCGCAGTCCCCTGCGTGGATCTCTCTGAGGATTTCAATGCCATCTTGATTGGAGACGCATTTAAGAAATACCCCTGCTGCACTTCGTTTGTAGAGCTGTCCATCAACTATTGTGTAGGTTCTTGCTCGTCTGACGATCTGTCGTGCGAGGACCTCGTCCTCTGGCAACTTCTGATCAATGAGGTAGTCCAGGAAAGGCTGGGTCCAAGCCGGAATGATAGCCATCACTTCCCTAGCCGGAGACACTGCCACCTCTGGGTTTTCCGGGTTAGCGCCCTTAACTGAGGGTATCCGGAGATGTTCCAGGAAAATGCCAGGCGGAATTGGTTTCCTGCCGGATCCGAGCTTGGATAGCATGTCTGCCGCTGTGTTATCGTCTCGCCTGACGTACTTGACTTCGTATCCGAGGAAGCTCTTGGCGATCTCGTCAACTTCGTCTCTGTAGGCCGCCTTGACGGAATTTCTGGCGTTCCAGGTTCCGGCTACTTGTTGTGCCACCAGGTCGGAATCTCCACAGCATATGATGTGTTTGATCCCAATTTCCTTAGCGATGCGCAGACCGTGTAGTAGAGCCTCGTATTCCGCCATGTTGTTTGTGGCTTCGAAGTGGATCTGCAGAACGTACTGCAGTTCTTCTCCGGTAGGGGACTTCAGGGTGACTCCGGCTCCTGAGCCTTGATGCTGCTTGGATCCATCGAAGTGCATGACCCATGTTTCTGGTTCCGGCTCCAGACTTGCATCCGGAGCTTCTGTCCAATCTGCAACGAAATCTGCCAGAACCTGAGATTTTACCGCAGTCCTTGGCTTGTAAGCGATGTCGAAGGCGGATAATTCGATGCCCCATTTAGCCGTACGTCCTGTTGCGTCAGCGTTGTTGAGAATTGTTGACAGCGGAGCCTTGCTCACGACTGTTACTGGATGCTCTTGGAAATAATGCCTCAGCTTCCGGCTGCCTAGGAACACGCCATAAGCTAGCTTCTGAAAGTGAGGATATCTCTGTTTTGATTCCGTCGACACCTCGCTAATGTAGTAGACAGGTCTCCGGACGTCATATTCATGACCTTCTTCCTTTCGCTCCACCACGATGACGAGGCTGACGACTTTGTTGGTAGCTGCCAGATAAAGGAGCATTGGCTCTGACTCTACTGGAGCTGCCAAGATAGGTGGGGAGGTGAGTATTTCCTTCAACCCTCGAAGAGCTGCATCAGCTGCGTCGTCCCAGACAAATTTGTCTGTTTTCTTCAGCAGCTTGTACAGAGGTAGTGCCTTCTCGCCAAGACGGCTAACAAACCTACTGATTGCCGCAACACAACCAGTTAGTCGTTGCACATCTTTGAGACAAGTTGGCCTTTTGATGCACAGGATTGCCTTGATCTTTTCCGGGTTAACCTCAATGCCCCTGTGAGAGACTATGAAGCCAAGGAGTTTTCCGGCTGGCACGCCAAAGACGCACTTCAGCGGATTCAACATCATCTTGTACCTGCGGAGGTTGTCGAAGGTTTCTGTGAGATCGCTGATCAAGTCGGATCCTTTCCGGGTCATGACCGCGATGTCGTCGACGTAAGCGTGCACGTTCCGGCCAATTTGGTCCTTCAGGGCACCGCTGCATCGTACGTTGGTAAGTAGCACCTGCATTTTTCAAACCAAAAGGCATAGTAACATAGCAGTAAGTACCAAAGGGGGTAATGAATGAAGTCGCCTTTTGGTCGGATTCCTTCATCCGGATCTGATGATACCCGGAATACGCATCAAGAAAACACAGAAGTTCCGCCCCCGCCGTCGAATCAATGACTTGGTCAATGCGCGGCAAGGGGAACGGATCCTTCGGGCAATGTTTGTTCAAGCGAGTAATCGATGCACATTCTTAGTATTTCAGTGTTCTTTTTGGGTACAAGGACGGGATTCGCGACCCAATCGGTATGGATAACTTCTATTACAAAACCTGCTTCTAGTAACTTTGCTAGTTCCATTCCTATGGCGCGGCGCTTCTTATCTCCAAAGCGTCGCATAGCTTGCTTCACTGGTTTGGCCCCCGGATTTATGTTGAGGTAGTGCTCGGCGAGTTCCCTAGGTACTCCGGACATGTCAGAAGGTTGCCATGCGAAGATATCCATGTTAGCGCGGAGGAACTCGACGAGCGCGCTTTCCTATTTGGGGTCCATGTTAGCTCCGATCGAGACCTGCTTGGAAGAGTCACACAGGATGAGGTCATGCTTCTTGGTTTCTATCGCGGGTTTGAAGGAGGTTTTCTGCTCGGAGATTTGCTTCTTGGTGGTCTGCATTTCAGTCGGATCCACCGCGGCTCTGTAGCCTTTCAGCTCTTCTCCGGATATCACAGACTCTGCGAAGGCGGCTTCGCCTAACTCGCACTCATGAGCCTTTTTGTAGTCTCCGGATACGGTAATCATGCCTTTAGGACCCGGAATCTTGAGCTTGTTGTAGATGTAGCACGCTCTTGCGTGGAACTTGTGGTAGGTGGGCCTGCTGAAGATGACGTGGTAGGAGCTCTTGAAGGGCACAACTTCAAACGTGATCTTTTCTTCGCGGAAATTATGAACATCGCCAAAAGCCACGGGAAGTGTGATGCTGCCGAGGGAGTTCGCCTTCTTACCCGGAACCACGCCATGAAACTCAGTGGTGCTGTGTTTGAGCTGTTCCTTGGTGAGGTTCATCCGCTCTAGAGTCTCCAGGTACATGATGTTCAGGCTAGCTCCACCATCCATGAGGCACTTGGAGAAGTCATACCCATCGATGCGGGGACTTACAACCAAGGCGTAGCATTCCTTCGGCACAATTGCGGGATGATCCTTCCGATCAAATGTGCACGGGATTTCCGACCACCTGACGTACTGCGGCACAGCCGGAACTATGGTGTTCAGGATCCGGGTAGCTGACTTGGAGGCGCGTACTGTTGGGGTTCCGAGGAAAGTGTGGTAAGCCCCCACGCTCTTTTTGTCGAATGGGTTGGATTTTCCTGCGGATCCTGCCTTGGGATCCGGCGAGTTATCATCCTCATCCATCGCCTCGGAACTATCGTCCTCCTTGTCCTTGTTCTTGCCCTTGCCACCTTTTCCGCGAGGGCGGTGCTTCCGGGCGCGCTTGTATCCGGCCTCCGGGTCGTTCTTTAGATCATTGACCCACTTGCAGTTGCGGTTGGTATGAGTGGACTTCCCTGTAACCGGATCCAGATGGGCCAGGCAGGGCATGTCTCTGTACTCCTCATAGGTTTGCGGTGCGCGGGATCCGGCAGCAGTGACCTCGGAGGTATGCTGCTGACCCCTGCCGGCTCCGCGTCCGCGTCCTCTTCCGCCTCCTGGACCTCCGCGTTGAAACGCCATGGCGACCATTTCGGATCCGCCACTCTTCTGGTCATCAGGGTTCTTGCGCTTATGGCTGCTGCTGCCGCCGTTGTCACGGTTCTTCTTTTGTTGGTGCAGGGGGATTGCTGTAGCTGCGAGATCACCGCCTGCGTCGTCATCGGCGGCGGTGTGATCGCTAGCGATGGTGATCATGTCATCCAACGTCAGTTGATTTGCATTGACCATGCAGGTTAGCTTGTGACGCAGCAATCCTCCTCGCTGCAAGCCCCCAATGAAGGCGTGCATTGCTGTGCGGTTGTCAACGTTCTCGCACTCGTTTCTGCATGCCAACCATCGGGTGAGGAAATTCCTCGATGTTTCGCCCTTCTTCTGGATGCAGGCCTGCAGGTCGCTTGTTGTGGCAGGTCTCTTGTAGGTGCCCCTGAAGTGTTTCTCAAAAGCGTTCTTCAGGTCGAACCAGCAAAAGATGGAGTTCTTCTCGAGGTCGCTGAGCCAGATCCGGGCTGGACCTACAAGGTACAACTGGAGCATGCGGCAGGCGATGTTAGGGGTTCCTCCGGCGAAGGTTACAGCATTGTAGTAATCCTCAATCCAGGTATCCGGCCTTTCGGTGCCATCATAATGCTTCAGATTTCCGGGTAGCTTGAGGTTCATCCTTGGCTTTGGTTCCTCTCGAATCATCCTGCCAAAGCACTTCGGACCAATGTAGTCGGTTCTGTACTCGTTAAGGCGGTCCCGCGCGTCGCGCGAGCCGTGGCGAGGAGACTTGGAGCGAGAGCGAGATCTGCGACCATTGCCTCCGCCTCCACCTCCGCCGCCACCGCTAGGTGGTGGTGAGGGAGACCTGCGAGGTGGGCGGTCTGACTTCTTGCTTCCGCCATCTGAATCTCCTCTGCCTTCCTGGTGCTGATTCCGGCTCCTGTGGCTGCCTTCGCCTTGGCGCTGGCTGCCCTGGTCGTTCCGGCGAGGCTCCGGGTCACGGCTCCGACGAGGCTCTGGGTCCCGGCTCCTGCGAGGTTCTGGGTCGCGGCTCCGACGGGGTTCTGGATCGCGGTTCCGGCGAGGCTCTGGACCGCGGTCTTCATTCCGACTCCTCCTGGGCTCGGGCTCATGAACATTGTTCTGATTCCGGCGAGGTTCCGGCGAGCGCTCCCTGTTTCTGTTTCTTGGCAGCACGTTGTCGCGGATAACAAGCGCACCATGCCCTACGGGCCTGGTGTTTCCGGCTGGACTACGGCGGCGAGGGGGTCGCGGGTAACCGTTGGGTGGAGGTGAGGGGTTGCGGTATTTGTCTCTTCCGGAGTACATCGCGTCCTTTCCCTTCCTTGGATCCGACGGAGGCGTCTGTGACGGAACGGGGATCGGATTTGGGTGCTCCCTGGCCCTTCTTCTGCGCTCCGAGGATCCGGTGTGCGATTCATCGTCCTTCTGCGCGGTAGATACACAGTTATCCGGATTGGATTCCAACCTGCGCGAAGTATCTGCCTTGTTCTACTGCTGCATTGCTGAAGCGACAAGTGTGCGGAGATAGTTGATGTCAACTTCTTCGTCCTTCTTCTTCAGCAATTCCGCAGCTTTCTGCATGTTGTCCTTTGGAGTTTCCAGCGGCTGGTGATCTGCGGGCGTGTTGAAGGGTATTCTGCGAGGCGGAATTGCTTCTCTAACAATTCGATCGGCCTCCGCATGCGCATAGGTCATCTTTACCTCCCACTCAGCCCTCATGTTCTTGACCTGCTCGAGTGTGGCAGCAATCTCGCGGTCCTGTCTCTCGAAGTTTTCCGTCCAGGCTGCATGATCTGCCCTTCCTATCCTTAACGCAGCTTCGGTATCGGCGAGCCTCTTGGCTGTGGCCAGCATTTCCTTTCTGGCGGTCTCTAGGGCCTCCAGATCTGCGGCGTCGCCCGGGGTTATAGGTGTGTTAAGAACTGCTCGCGCGGCCACCTCCTCTGCTGACAAGATTTCCTCCGAGGGAGAATCCCTTTGGGGTCGCACCCGAGACATTGGAGATCCTTGATGGGATGGTTGGGGGTCAGATTGGCTGACTTGGTCTCCGGATCCAGTTTGTCCCAGTGCTGCTACCGTTGCGAGAACCTGCTTGGGCTGGGCGGAGTAGACTTCAGGCTGATCACTGTATCCGTACTCTCTTATCTTGCGAACGAAGTCATCAGATTCCATGGACGGGGTGTCGCCGGAAATTGGGCTCAGATTGCCCAAAATCGACTCTTCAACCGGAGCTTCGCTTTCTCCGACAAGCTGAGCCTGATCCGAATCTGCGCCGTTTTCCGGTGCCTCTACCTGCTCAGGACCAGCCCCGTCTTCTTGAGGGGCGGTTCCGGCGGTATGGGCCAAGAAGTGTACGAAGTGGCACCTCTGCTTTTCTAACACCTGGGAAACCCAGGCGGATCTGCATTGGTCTTCCACCTTTGTTTCCTGCTCAGGGGCGGATTGGGTGGGCTTTGAAATTTCCAGATCCAAGGCGGAATCTTCTTTGGGAAGCTCCTGCATCTCAGATCGGATCTTCGCGACAGCGTCCAGCTCTGCGGCGGTCGCGTCTGCGTTACTTACCAGTGGGTTTCCGTCGGAATCGACGGTTTCCCCGATGAAGATGTGTATGCCGCCAATTGGGACGATGGAGAGCTTGACGGGGTTTGTCCTAGCCGGAATCCAGCACTCATCTGGAGGGACGATCGGCAGATTTCCGGCGTAAAGGACGCGCCCCACAGCGATGGTGTCGTCGTAGCTTCCCATGGCGGAACCCTCCCGGTTCCGGCCTCCAGACGCCACAGGCCCCACGGTGGGCGCCAACTGTCGTTGCCTAATCGACGGTACCTCGGAGGAGGGATCCTCATGAGGGGGAGAAGAAGTAGGGGCCATAGGGCGGAGTGCACACGGGACGGTGGTACGCGAGTTACCCAGCTTCGGAACACCTGCACGATGACAGGGCCTACTGCTGCTTGTCTGGAATTATCTGGGCGCTTTCGCGTTGTTACAATGAGTTGTGGTTGTGCCTCTAGGGCTCCCGGGATCCGGCTTATAAAGGCGCACGGATCTAGGGTTTACATGGAGAGTCCTAGCCGGATTACAGACAGCCTAGCTACGGTACAATATCTTGCCGTGCACGTCACGGATCCGCCTTCCATACACGTCGTACTGGATCCGGGTTCCTCATGGGCCTCCCTGGATCCGGGTCACTCCTAGGTCGGTACGGATCCGGCCTGCCGATCCTGGGCTGGACTTCTTCCTGCATGATCAACAGCAACTGGGCCGCCCGATGGGCCACATGCCTCATCACCGTCTGGGGGCCACCCGGGCTTGCCGGATCTAGGCACTGTCGATGGTACACCCATGAAGTATACCCACAACAGTAACATTTTGAGAGGTGTTTGTTGTTGTCAACGACTGGTAGCGGGTACTCTAACCCCCTTGCCAGACAAACCTTCAAAGAGCGGCTCCCATTTTATTTTTGTGTGGCACTCCTTCCAACCTTTCTTTCACAAACCATGGCTAACCGAATCCTCGGGTGCCTGCCAACAATCTCATACCATGAAGGAATGCCTTTTTATTTTAGTTTTATTATGATGACACTCCCCCCAACCTTTGCTTACACAAGCCATGGCTAACCGAATCCTTCGGGTGCCGTCCATCAATCACATACCATGGAGGAGTGTCTATTTAGGTTAATTAATTTGGGACTGGGAATCCCATTGCCAGCTCTTTTTGCAAAGTTATTGGATAAGTGGATGAAGCCACTAGTCCATTGGTGAAAGTTGCCCAACAAGATTGAAAGATAAAACACCACATACTTCCTCATGAGCTATAAAACATTGACACAAATAAGAGATAGTAAATTTTGAATTATTTAAAGGTAGCACACGAAGTATTTACTTGGAATGGTCGGAAATACCATGTAGTAGGTAGTTATGGTGGACACAAATGACATAGGTTTGGGTTAAGGTTTGGATGCACGAGAAGTATTCCCTCTCAGTACAGGTCTTTGGCTAGCAAGGTTAATTAGCAAGCATAAGAGTCGAGGGAAACAAACAAATATACATGTGATAGAAACAATCATGCATCTTCCTTGCAAGCACAAACAGTTTTAACTTCAGAGTAATAAGCTATGAGCTAACAAGAAAGAAAGATAATGAAACAACTACATGTATTTCTCTTTTCTATTTAAACCTCAAAGTGTTGTTGCTATTGGCCAATGCTAAGTTTGCCAAAACCAAATAGATTTATTCAATGCTCCCAAAGTGATACCAATACTAATAACAAGATCAATCATATAATAAGGATTGCAAACTAAAATAAGATGTGCAATATGTAAATGATAAGACTTCTCATTAATATTCCATAACGATAACTCACACCAAGGGATACATAGACAACCAACTAAAGGAGAGATACTTCCACACTGCAACCTATCTTATATGATAACTTCCCTACTCATGATATGACACTACTTGATAGTAAAAAGTAAAAGGTAGTGATGATGTGATACCGCGGCACTCCCCCAAGCTTGGAACAAACCAAGGGGATGCCAATACCGATGATGAATTACTCCTTCGGCGATGGTGGTGATGAATTCCCATCATCAGATTTCCAAGGAAGAGGCTCTCCATCAACAAACGACATCTTGGTCTCGGGAATCCTGAAACTAGCAGCATAGCTTATGTGTTTAAACCTGTTTTCATACTCACAGTTTTGATTCTGAACGTCATAGAGTTGAGCTTGGAGTTTGTTGGTGGTGTCGTGAAGTGAGAGGATGTCGCCCCATAGCTTTGCAGTCTCCTTCTCGTGTGCATCAATAAATTCAGACACAATCTTGTGGAAGATGTCCACCTCACGCTCAGCCATCTTCTTGTATTTGAAGACCTCTTGTTCTAGCTTCTCCATCCTGTCTTCCAAGCTTCCTTCCCCTTTAGGACCCTGGACATCCTTGATCTGCAGCTCTCCATCAACGAGCAGCAACTCCTTGGGGTACATCCTCAGCTCCTCCATGTACAAGTTGTCAACGTCCTTGCAGGGGCTGTCCTTTGGAGTTTCCGACGAAGACATGATGACTCTAGATCCGAAGCAAATCCTGACAGAAACAGCTCGAAACAAAACACGTCGATAAAACGATATACGGACCTCCAGGGGTCCGGGGGATTATATAGCAGGAATTTGTATGTCATAAGGAAAGTACCAGGTCGAACCAGAGTCGGAAAGAGGCGACGAGGCTGCCAGCTCATAGGGCGGCGCGGCCTGGCTGGGGCCCGCGCCGGCCTATGAGGGCACGCCCTCGTGTGTCTCCTCCACTCCGTTTCGATCTCGTAATTTTTCATATTTTCCAAAAATACCAAAAACATTGTTCGGAAAGTAAATTGCGAACTTTTTATTACCAGTACTGTTACCTATTCAAAGTCGAGTTCTGGCGGACTGTCAATTTGACCTTTGATGAAGGCCTCCGGTGTTTCCACTCGAATAACATCAACATCTACATTATAAGAATCACCTGAGATATAATGCTTAAGTCTTTGTCCATTCACCACTTGTGTAGCATTGCCTTGGAGAGAGCTAATTTTAATTGCTCCTGAACGATACACCTCCTCAACAACATATGGTCCTTCCCATTTCGAGAGTAATTTCCCTGCAAAGAATCTGAGACGAGACCGATACAATAGGACTTTATCCCCAATATTAAATTCTCTTTTGATAATCCTTCTATCATGCCATTTTTTTAACTTTCTCTTTAAAGAGTTTAGCATTTTCATAAGCTTCACTTCTGCATTCATCTAGAGAACTCAATTGCAGCAACCTCTTATTACCAGCTAGTTTAGGATCTTTATTTAATTCTCTAACAGCCCAATAAGCTTTGTGCTCTAGTTCTAAAGGTAAATGACAAGCTTTTTCATAAACCATTTTATAAGGTGACATTCCCATGGGATTTTTATAAGCAGTTCTATAAGCCCATAGTGCTTCCTTCAATTTACTAGCCCAATTCTTTCTAGTTTTATTAGCAGTCTTTTGCAAGATAGATTTAATTTCTCTATTTGATAGTTCTACTTGCCCACTAGTTTGAGGATGATAAGCGGAAGCAATTCTATGATTAATACCATATTTAGCAAGAGTTTTTCTAAAACCACCATGAATAAAATGAGAACCTCCATCAGTCATAATATATCTAGGAACTCCAAATCTAGGAAAAATAATATCTAAAAGCATTCTTAAAGAGGTCTCACCATCAGCACTTTTTGTAGGTATGGCTTCCACCCATTTAGTAACATAATCAACAGCAACAAGTATATGAGTGTTACCTTCTGAAGAGGGAAAAGGTCTCATGAAGTCAAATCCCCAACAATCAAACGGTTCAATAACAAGAGTATAATTCATAGGCATTTCGTTGCGTCTGGAGATATTACCAACCCTTTGACATTCATCACAAGATAAAATAAACTTCCTTGCATCTTTGAAGAGAGTTGGCCAATAAAAACCTGATTGTAGAACCTTTTGCGCGGTTCTATCTTCGGCGTGATGTCCTCCATAAGCACTACCATGACATTTACTTAATATCTCTTGCTGTTCATATTCGGGAACACATCGTCGCAGAATACCATCCACTCCTTCTTTATATAAGTGTGGGTCATCCCAGAAGTAATGCCTCAAGTCATAAAAGAATTTCCTCCTTTGCTGGGCTGAAAAGGTTGGAGGCTGATGTCTACGGGAGCTTCTATTCTTGTAGACAGTGTTGGGCCTCCAAGAGCAGAGGTTTGTAGAACAGCAGCAAGTTTCCCTTAAGTGGATCACCCAAGGTTTATCGATCTCAGGGAGGAAGAGGTCAAAGATATCCCTCTCAAGCAACCCTGCAACCACAAAGCAAGAAGTCTCTTGTGTCCCCAACACACCTAATAGGTGCACTAGTTCGGCGAAGAGATAGTGAAATACAAGTGGTATGAATAAGTATGAGTAGTAGTAACGGCGCCAGAAAAGTGCTTGCTGGCGTGTAGTTGATGGTAGTAATATTGCAGGCAGTAGAAACGCAGTAAAACAGTAAACAAGCAGCGATAGTAGTATTTGCGAACAAGGCCTAGGGATCATACTTTCACTAGTGGACACTCTCAACATTGATCACATAACAGAATAAATAAATAGATGCTAGACTCTACACTCTCTTGTTGGATGATGAACACCACTAACTGTGTAGGATTACACGAACCCTCAATGCTGGAGTTAACAAGCTCCACAATATTCAATGTTCATATTTAAATAACCTTAGAGTGCATGACAGATCAACATAACCAAACCAAGTACTAACATAGCATGCACACTGTCACCTTCACGCTACGAAAGGAGGCATAGATCACATCAATACCATCATAGCAATAGTTAACTTCATAATCTACAAGAGATCACAATCATAGCCTACGCCAAGTACTAACACGATGCACACACTGTCACCATTACACCGTGCAGGAGGATAAACTACTTTAATAACATCACTAGAGTAGCACATAGATAAATTGTGATACAAAACACATTGCAATCATAAAGAGATATAAATAAGCACTTCACTATGCCATTCATAACAGTGAATAAGTATTCTGTGAAATATAGCCTAAGAGACCCACACGGTGCACACACTGTCACCTTTACACACGTGGGACAAGGAGTCTCCGGAGATCACATAAGTAAAACCCACTTGACTAGCATAATGACATCTAGATTACAAGCATCATCATATGAATCTCAATCATGTAAGGCAGCTCATGAGATTATTGTATTGAAGTACATAGGGAGAGAGATTAACCACATAGCTACCGGTACAGCCCCGAGCCTCGATGGAGAACTACTCCCTCCTCATGGGAGACAGCAGCGGTGATGGAGATGGCGGTGGTGTCGATGGAGGAGCCTTCCGGGGGCACTTCCCCGTCCCGGCGGCGTGCCGGAATAGAGACTCCTGTCCCCCAGATCTTGGCTTCGCGATGGCGGCGGCTCTGGATGGTTTCTCGTACCGTGGCTTTTCCGTCTCGAGGTTTTAGGTCGAGGGGGCTTAAATAGGCGAAGAGGCGGCGTCAGAGGGTCGAAGAGGCGGTGAGATGATAGGGCGGCGCGGCCAGGGCCTGGGCCGCGCCGGCCTACCTCCTGGGCCCACCAGGGCTCCCCTTTGGCGACTCTCGGGTGTTCTGGAAGCTTCGTGGAAAAATAGGATGCTGGGCGTTGATTTCGTCCGATTCCGAGAATATTTCCTTACTAGGATTTCTGAAACCAAAAACAGCAGAAAACAGCAACTGGCCCTTCGGCATCTCGTCAATAGGTTAGTTCCGGAAAACGCATAATTATGACATAAAGTGTGCATAAAACATGTAGATATCATCAATAATGTGGCATGGAACATAAGAAATTATCGATACGTCGGAGACGTATCAGCATCCCCAAGCTTAGTTTCTGCTCGTCCCGAGCAGGTAAACAATAACAAAGATAATTTCTGGAGTGACATGCCATCATAACCTTGATCATACTATTTTAAAGCATATGAGCTGAGATCAAATCATTCAAAGCAAGTATCTATATTGATATAAGAGATGATAATGCAAGAGTTAGACAAGCTAGAAGTTTTCATGAACTATTGCTTTAAAGACATGCAACCGTACAAAGTTCATTAAAGATGTATTAAGTATTCAGCATATAAGTTCTATCCTTCATTCCAAGCATCAAGTAAATTTTCACAACATAAGAAGGATTCAGTCAAGTAAATATAAACATGAACGTCATGAATCAACTGTTTCGAAGTCCACTCAACCGGTGAGCGCAAGCATTTGGTATTAGCACCATGATGTTATGGCATAAAGAACGTTAATGGGGGTTTGGAAGGCCAAATGGAAGAAAGGCTTGCAAAGCTGTAAATGACCATTAGACAAGAGGAAGCCTTATGATCGAAGCTATGCAAGGAGTAGTGATTGCCATGCAACGGATGCACATAGATCTATATGTGTATGAAAGCTCTCCAATGGAACTAGTGGGGGTGCATCCAACTTGGTTGCTCACGAAGACCTAGAGCGCTTTTGAGGAGGCTCATCATTGGAATATACAACCCAAGTTCTATAGTGTAAATTCCCCACATAGTTATACTAGTAAAACATGAAAACTCTCTCATATGAATGTAGGTGCTAAACATGAGCACAAATGATGACTATGAATAATGCGGGTGCTAAAACATGAGCACAAGTGTGGATAAAAGATAGTAATGCTGCCCCCTTTTTCTTTATTCTCTTTTTTTCTTTTTTCTTTTTTTTTCTTTTTTTTTCTTTCTTTTCATTTTTTTTCTTTCTTCTTTTTTTCTTTTTGATGGCCTCCACGGCTCTTTTCATTTTTAGGGGCAACATCCTAATTATGACAACACACTTTTTGGTACAAATAACTCATAATGAATGAAACATGATGTATGAAACTGTATGCCTCTGCCAGTGTAGCAGGATGTGCAATGATCTAGCGTAACATGGGTAAACCACACATCAGCTGTATTTGATCATGCAAAGCAATATATAAATAATAAATGACAACATGGCATGTAATGTAAAATGGATGTTGCATGGCAATATATCTCGGAACAGCTATGGAAATGCTGTGGTAGGTAGATATGGTGGCTGTTTTGAGGAGATGTATGGGCTTATGTGTAGGAGAACAAGAGAAAGTCCTCCCACGGGTTTGGATGTACCGGCGAAGTATGCACAATTCTCAATGTGAGCAAAAGGCAATGCACAGTACCGAAGAGGCTAGCAAATTTGGATGGTGGAAGTGCCAAAAACCGTAGCTTAACATTAGTCAAAAAGAACTCACAAGCTTATTGCAAACAACTAGCAGGTTCATCATTAAGAGCATGATTAAAATTTACTCCAAGGAGGGCCGTTCACGGTGGCACAAGTACCCCGCTAGCTCCCTCGACCTTCAGCACAACTTAGTTATTACGATGAACTCTCAGACATGGAAAGCTATCAAGTCCAACTACGCCTTCAACTATTTAAATAGAGTTTGTAGTATGGTACAAGCTTAAAGACAACAATCCACTACTAATTTTAACTTATTTATCCAGCAAGCCTTACCATCTAAATACCTCAAAACATTTGCAAAGAATCAAGTTATCAAAGCTCAATGTTCTACAAGTATTTTATTATACACTACCACATGCAACATTTCCCGTTTCCAACCATACAACAATTTAACGAAGAAGAAACTTCGCCATGAATATTATGAGTAAAGCCTAAGGACATACTTGTCCATATGCTACAGCGGAGCGTGTCTCTCTCCCACACAAAGAATGCTAGGATCCATTTTATTCGAACAAAACAAAAACAAAAACAAACCGACGCTCCAAGCAAAGCACATAAGATGTGATGGAATAAAAATATAGTTTCAGGGGAGGAACCTGATAATGTTGTCGATGAAGAAGGGGATGCCTTGGGCATCCCCAAGCTTAGATGCTTGAGTCTTCTTGAAATATGCAGGGGTGAACCACCGGGGCATCCCCAAGCTTAGAGCTTTCACTCTCCTTGATCATAGTATATCATCCTCCTCTCTTGATCCTTGAAAACTTCCTCCACACCAAACTCAAAACAACTCATTAGAGGGTTAGTGCATAATAAAAATTCACATGTTCAGAGGTGACACAATCATTCTTAACACTTCTGGACATTGCACAAAGCTACTGGAAGTCAATGGAACAAAGAAATCCATCCCACATAGCAAAGGAGGCAATGCGAAATAAAAGGCAGAATCTGTCAAAACAGAACAGTCCGTAAAGACGAATTTTATTGAGGCACCAGACTTGCTCAAATGAAAATGCTCAAATTGAATGAAAGTTGCGTACATATCTGAGGATCACTCACGTAAATTGGCATAATTTTCTGAGTTACCTACAAAGAATTTTTCCCAGATTCGTGACAGCAAAGAAATCTGTTTCTGCGCAGTAATCCAAATCTAGTATGAACCTTACTATCAAAGACTTTACTTGGCACAACAATGCAACAAAACTAAGATAAGGAGAGGTTTCTATAGTAGTAACAACTTCCAAGACACAAATATAAAACAAAATTACTGTAGCAAAATAAACACATGGGTTATCTCCCAAGAAGTTCTTTCTTTATAGCCATTAAGATGGGCTCAGCAGTTTTAATGATGCACTCGCAAGAAATAGTATTTGAAGCAAAAGAGAGCATCAAGAGGCAAATTCAAAACACATTTAAGTCTAACATGCTTCCTATGCATAGGAATCTTGTAAATAAACAAGTTCATGAAGAGCAAAGTGACAAGCATAGGAAAATAGAACAAGTGTAGCTTCAAAAATTTCGGCACATAGAGAGGTGTTTTAGTAACATGAAAATTTCTACAACCATATTTTCCTCTCTCATAATAACTTTCAGTAGCAACATGAGCAAACTCAACAATATAACTATCACATAAAGCATTCTTATCATGAGTCTCATGCATAAAATTATTACTCTTCACATAAGCATAATCAATTTTATTAGTTGTAGTGGGAGCAAATTCAACAAAGTAGCTATCATTATTATTCTCATCATCAAATATAGGAGGCATATTGTATTCACAGTCAAATTTATCCTCCATAACAGGCGGTACCAAAAGGCTACTATCATTATAATCATCATAAATAGGAGGCAAAGTATCATCAAAGTAAATTTTCTCCTCCATGCCCGGGGGACTAAAAAGATCATGCTCATCAAAACCAGCTTCCCCAAGCTTAGAATTTTCCATAGCATTAGCAACAATAGTGTTCAAAGCATTCATATTAATAACATTCCCATTAGCATGCATATAAAGTTCCATGGGTTTTTTAATTCTCACTTCAAACACATCATGTCCTAATTCAAGATAAAGTTCATAAAGATCTCTCATATTTTTGTTGTTTTCCATTATGCCTAACTAGTGTAAACAAGAAACAAAAAGATGCAATTGCAGGATCTAAAGGAAATAGCTTCGAGCACAAACACAACGGCGCTGAGAAAAGCATCGTTACACTGGAACCGGAGTATGAGTGCCTTTTACCTTTCCTCCCCGGCAACGGCGCCAGAAAAGTGCTTGATGTCTACGGGAGCTTCTATTCTTGTAGACAGTGTTGGGCCTCCAAGAGCAGAGGTTTGTAGAACAGCAGCAAGTTTCCCTTAAGTGGATCACCCAAGGTTTATCGATCTCAGGGAGGAAGAGGTCAAAGATATCCCTCTCAAGCAACCCTGCAACCACAAAGCAAGAAGTCTCTTGTGTCCCCAACACACCTAATAGGTGCACTAGTTCGGCGAAGAGATGGTGAAATACAAGTGGTATGAATAAGTATGAGTAGTAGTAACGGCGCCAGAAAAGTGCTTGCTGGCGTGTAGTTGATGGTAGTAATATTGCAGGCAGTAGAAACGCAGTAAAACAGTAAACAAGCAGCGATAGCAGTATTTGCGAACAAGGCCTAGGGATCATACTTTCACTAGTGGACACTCTCAACATTGATCACATAACAGAATAAATAAATAGATGCTAGACTCTACACTCTCTTGTTGGATGATGAACACCACTAACTGTGTAGGATTACACGAACCCTCAATGCCGGAGTTAACAAGCTCCACAATATTCAATGTTCATATTTAAATAACCTTAGAGTGCATGACAGATCAACATAACCAAACCAAGTACTAACATAGCATGCACACTGTCACCTTCACGCTACGAAAGGAGGCATAGATCACATCAATACCATCATAGAAATAGTTAACTTCATAATCTACAAGAGATCACAATCATAGCCTACGCCAAGTACTAACACGATGCACACACTGTCACCATTACACCGTGCAGGAGGAATAAACTACTTTAATAACATCACTAGAGTAGCACATAGATAAATTGTGATACAAAACACATTGCAATCATAAAGAGATATAAATAAGCACTTCACTATGCCATTCATAACAGTGAATAAGTATTGTGTGAAATATAGCCTAAGAGACCCACACGGTGCACACACTGTCACCTTTACACACGTGGGACAAGGAATCTCCGGAGATCACATAAGTAAAACCCACTTGACTAGCATAATGACATCTAGATTACAAGCATCATCATATGAATCTCAATCATGTAAGGCAGCTCATGAGATTATTGTATTGAAGTACATAGGGAGAGAGATTAACCACATAGCTACCGGTACAGCCCCGAGCCTCGATGGAGAACTACTCCCTCCTCATGGGAGACAGCAGCGGTGATGGAGATGGCGGTGGTGTCGATGGAGGAGCCTTCCGGGGGCACTTCCCCGTCCCGGCGGCGTGCCGGAACAGAGACTCCTGTCCCCCAGATCTTGGCTTCGCGATGGCGGCGGCTCTGGATGGTTTCTCGTACCGTGGCTTTTCCGTCTCGAGGTTTTAGGTCGAGGGGGCTTAAATAGGCGAAGAGGCGGCGTCAGAGGGTCGAAGAGGCGGTGAGATGATAGGGCGGCGCGGCCAGGGCCTGGGCCGCACCGGCCTACCTCCTGGGCCCACCAGGGCTCCCCTATGGCGACTCTCGGGTGTTCTGGAAGCTTCAGGGAAAAATAGGATGCTGGGCGTTGATTTCGTCCGATTCCGAGAATATTTCCTTACTAGGATTTCTGAAACCAAAAACAGCAGAAAACAGCAACTGGCCCTTCGGCATCTCGTCAATAGGTTAGTTCCGGAAAACGCATAATTATGACATAAGGTGTGCATAAAACATGTAGATATCATCAATAATGTGGCATGGAACATAAGAAATTATCGATACGTCGGAGACGTATCAGAGGCAAGTACTTGGAAACAATAAAGTTAGCATAATCAGCATACCAAGGACTGTCTCGCGAGCTCACCTTTGTTACAGCCAATTGTTCATTTGGAAAACTATCATTAACAGGAACAGGATCATAAGCAATATTTTCCAATCTAGACAAATTATCAGCAACAGGATTATCAGCACCTTTCCTATCTACAATATGTAAATCAAATTCTTGCAACAGAAGCACCCATCTAATAAGCCTTGGCTTAGCATCTTTCTTTTGCATAAGGTATCTGATTGCAGCATGATCAGTATGTATAGTAACTTTTGAATCAACAATATAAGATCTAAACTTATCACAAGCAAAGACTACAGCTAACAATTCTTTTTCAGTAGTAGCATAATTTCTTTGAGCAGCATCAAGGGTTTTACTAGCATAATGAATAACATTCAATTTTTTATTTACTCGCTGTCCAAGAACAGCGCCTACAGCAAAATCACTTGCATCACACATAATTTCAAATGGTAAGTTCCAATCAGGAGGTTCAACTATAGGAGCAGTTGTTAAGGCTTTCTTGAGAGTTTCAAAAGCTTCCTTACAATCATCATAAAAAACAAAAGGTACATCTTTTTGAAGAAGATTAGTAAGAGGCTTTGAAATCTTGGAGAAGTCTTTAATAAACCTCCTATAAAACCCAGCATGACCAAGAACACTACGAATACCTTTAACATCCCTAGGATAGGGCATCTTCTCAATTGCTTCAACTTTAGCTCTATCAACTTCAATACCTCTCTCGGAAATTTTATGTCCCAATACAATTCCTTCATTAACCATAAAGTGGCATTTCTCCCAATTAAGAACAAGGTTAGTTTCTTCACATCTCTGCAAAACTTTATCAAGGTTCCGCAAGCAATTATCAAAAGAATTCCCATAGACAGAAAAATCATCCATGAATACCTCTACAATACTCTCGCAAAAGCCATGAAAAATAGCAGACATGCATCTTTGAAAAGTAGCAGGAGCATTACATAAACCAAAAGGCATACGTCTATAAGCATAAGTTCCATAGGGACAAGTGAAAGTGGTTTTCTCTTGATCCTTAGTTTTAACAGCAATTTGTGAAAACCCAGAATAACCATCAAGAAAGCAAAAATGAGTATTTTTAGATAACCTTTCTAACATTTGATCAATAAAAGGCAAAGGGTAATGATCTTTTTTAGTAACCTTATTAACTTTACGATAATCAATGCACATTCTATACCCTACAACTACTCTTTGAGGTATGAGCTCATCATTATCATTAGGCACAACAGTCATTCCTCCTTTCTTAGGAACACAATGCACAGGACTAACCCATCTACTATCAGCAAAAGGATATATAATACCAGCTTCAAGAAGTCTTAATACCTCATTTCTTACCACATCCTTCATCTTAGGAATTAGACGACGCTGAGGTTCAACAACAGGCTTCGCATCATCTTCCATATTAATGGCATGTTGGCAAATAGAGGGAGAAATCCCCTTCAAGTCATCAAGAGTGTAGCCAATAGCTCCTCGGTGTTTCTTCAATATTTCCAATAACCTTTCTTCTTCAAACTCTGTAAGCTTAGAACTAATAATAACAGGATATATTTTCTTATCATCAATATGAGCATATTTAAGATTATCAGGCAATGGTTTTAAATCAAAGACAGGATCTTCCTTTGGTGGCGGTGTTGTACCCAGGTCTTCCACCGGTAAATCATGCTTAAGAATAGGTTGACGAAGGAAAATTTCATCAAGCTCATCTCTTTCTTCTCTAAAAACTTCACTCTCACTATTCTCCAAATGTTGCTGTAAAGGATTATTAGGAGCAAGAGCAATAGATGCACACTGTTCAACTCTAAAATCATTATTAGGCAAATCAGCTTTATAAGGAGTTTTTTTAAATTTAGAGAAGTTAAACTCATAAGATTCACCAGCAAATTTAGTCAAAATTTTCTCTTTCTTGCAATCTATAATAGCTCCACAAGTATTTAGAAAAGGTCTACCAAAAATGATAGGACAATATTTACTAGCAGCAGAACCAAGTACCAAAAAGTCAGCAGGATATTTAATCTTACCGCATAGAACTTCCACATCTCGAACAATACCAATTGGAGAGATTGTTTCTCTATTAGCCAGCCGAATAACCACATCAATATCTTCAAGTTCACAAGAACCAATTTCGTGCATAATCTCCGTGTAAAGCTCATAAGGAATAGCACTAATACTTGCACCAATATCACATAAACCATAATAACAATGATCACCAATACTAACAGATAACATAGGAACACTAGCTTTCTTAGACTTATTAGGATGTGAAACAATATTAGAAGCATCTTCACAGAAAATAATATGACCATCCTCCACATTTTCAGTCACAAGATCTTTAACTATTGCAACAGCAGGTTCAACTTTTATTTGTTCTTCAGGTTCTATAGGTTTCTTTTCACTTTTATGAACCGCACTATTTATAACAGAGTACTCCTTCATTTTAGCAGGGAAAGGAGTTTTTTCAATATAAGCTTCGGGAATAACATGATCAACAGTTTCAACTACAACACATTTATTAATAGATGAATCAATTTTATCCTTATACGGTTCATGATACTTATCAAAATTCTTCTTAGGCAATTCATAATGAGAAGCAAAAGCTTTATAAAGATTTGCAGCAACTTGAGAATCAAGACCATAAGTAGCACTCATATTACGAAATTTATCAGTATCCATAAAAGCTTCAATGCATTTATAATCATAATTTATACCTGATTCTCTATCCTTGTCGTTCTCCCATCCTTCAGTATTCTCCTGGATTCGATTAAGAAGGTCCCTTTTAAACTCTTCCTTGTTGCGTGTAAATGATCCAGAACAAGAAGTATCCAGCAAGGTCTTGTCTTCAAAAGAAAGTCTTGCATAGAAATTGTCAATAATAACATTACCAGGAAGCTCATGAATGGGGCATTTGAGCATTAAAGACTTCAATCTCCCCCACGCTTGGGCAATACTCTCTCCATCATGAGGCCAAAAATTATATATGCGGTTCCGATCCTTGTGAATTTCACTTGGAGGATAGAACTTAGAATAAAACCAGGGCACAATATCATTCCATTCAAGAGAATCCCCATTATCCAGTAATTTATACCAATGCACCGCTTTACCAGACAGCGATATAGAGAATAGTTTCTTCCTCACTTCATCCATAGCAATACCTGCACACTTGAATAAACCGCATAATTCATGTAAGAACAGTAAATGATCTCCAGGGTGGACAGTTCCATCCCCTGTATAACGGTTATCCACTACACGTTCAATAATTTTCATAGGTATTTTGTATGGTATCTCTTCCTCACCTGGCGCCTCATCCACTACCATTGCAGTAGTAGTAGATTTTCCAAATAAAAACTCAAGAGAAGATCTCTCCATAATGAATTATGGCAGCAGGCAGAAATAAAATCAGCACAAACAGTAGAAATTTCCCTTACCAATTCCACTTACCAATAGCGCTTCACTCCCCGGCAACGGCACCAGAAAATAGTCTTGATGACCCACAAGTATAGGGGGTGTATCGTAGTATCTTCGATAAGTAAGAATGTTGATCCCAACGAGGAGCAGAAGGTGTTGACAAGCAGTTTCGATGAAGGATTCACTGTAAATGCTCACAGACAAGTATTCAGGGGGTTTTGATGTAGCAGATGAATAAAGTACGAGTAAGTAAAGTGCGAGAGTAACAATTGCAGCGAGTGGCCCAATCCTTTTTAGCACAAAGGACAAGCCGGTTTGTTTACTTATAATGACCAAACGTTCTCGAGGACACACGGGATTTTAGTCTAGTGCTTTCGCTACATACGGCTAATTAATCTTCATTGTTTTGATAAGTGTTGTGTGGGTGAACCTATGCTAATGTACCGCCCTTCCTAGGACTAATACATACTTGTGATTATACCCCTTGCAAGCATCCGCAACTACAAGAAAGTAATTAAGATAAATCTAACCACGGCCTTAAACTCTGAGATCCTGCTATCCCTCCTGCATCGATATACCAACGGGGGTTTAGGTTTCTGTCACTCCGGCAACCCCGCAATTGGCAAACGAGTACAAGATGCATTCCCCTAGGCCCATAAAGGTGAAGTGTCGTGTAGTCGACGTTCACACGACACCACTAGAAGAATAACACCACAACTTAAATATCATAACATTGAATATTACTCAACCATACTTCACTACTAACATTTAGACTTCACCCATGTCCTCAAGAACTAAACGAACTACTCACGAGACATCATATGGAACATGATCAGAGGTGATATGATGATGAATAACAATCTGAACATAAACCTTGGTTCAACGGTTTCACTCAATAGCATCAATAACAAGTAGAAATCAACACCGAGAGAGTTTCCCCTATCAAACAATCAAGATCAAACCCAAATTGTTACAGCGGTGACGAGGTGCAGCGGTGGAGACGGCGGTGATGATGATGGAGATGATGATGATGGTGATGGAGATGATGTCCAGCTCGATGGCGGTGACGATGGCGTCGATTTCCCCCTCCGGGAGGGAATTTCCCCGGCGGATCTCAGCCTGCCGGAGAGCTCTTTTCTCTCTGGTGTTCTCCGCCCCGCAGAGGCGGCTATGACTCTTCGCGACCTATCCCCTGGAGCTTAGGTTTTCGGGGCGAAGACGTTCGCGAAGAAAAGGAGGCGAGAGGGGGCTGTGGGCCCCCTCCTCACAGGGCGGCGCGGCTAGGCCTTGGGCCGCGCCGGCCTATGAGGTGGGCCCACCTCGGGTCCCCTCGGCTCCCCCTTCTGGCTCCCTTCGTCTTCTGGAAAAATAGGATTTTTCATATAATTTCCGTCAACTGTTGATCTTCCGAAATATTGCATTCTGACGGCGCTTTTTCCAGCAGAATCCTGACTCCGGTGCACGATCCTCCAATAATCATGAATCATGCAAAATAGATGAAATATCATAAGTATTATCCCCAAATATGAAATATATCAATGAATAACAGCAAATTATGATATAAAATAGTGATGCAATTTGGACGTATCAGTGGGCCTCAATGCTCTTGCGCCGAGCATCCTGCTGGGCCTTGAACCGGCGTGCCCACAACGGCGGATCCATGGCGTATGTCAGGTCCCGCCGCAGATCTGACGACAAGAAGGCCCGCCGGTAAGCTGGGCCGCTGGTAGGGATCGCGGGGAAAGGCACCCTCGGAGGTGGGCATTTGGTCACGGCAAGGGCACGCCCGCTTTTTGAACAATTATATATAAGGGCACGCCCGCTTAGGCGTACTGACGCGGGGGTCCAAGAAAATCTTTGGAGGACACACACGGACGCGTGCGTTGTGTGCGGAACCGCAAACCCAATCCAAATTTGGGCTGAAAAGATCAAACGGACGCGATTCGTTTGTGATAAGCCATTGGGCCTCACGACCTTCTTTCTACGCCCAGGCGAGCAAGAGCAAGGCGGCGGATATTTTGTCCCACATCGCCTAGGCGTAGAGATCCTGCGCGGTTTAGAGCATCCCCAGCCGTTGGGGCTCCCCAGGCCGAAATCCGGCGTTATTTAGCGCCGGATGGATGTATTTTGTGGCCTGGGGAGGCCCATTTTCCCAGCCGCGAGCCCATGGTCGCCTTCTGACGCGCACCCACCGTGTGCATAGCGACGGTGGGCAATCGTCGGAGTGCCCTCGACACATTGAACCGTCGCGAAGTGGTCTGGAGAGCCCAAATGACTCGTCGGGAACGGTCGAAGTGGCCTCGATGCGAGAACCGCCGTAATGGAGCACGAACTCCGCGGAAGAGCAACCGCCGCTCTCTTCGCCGAGAGACCTACATATACGGTTTCCGACGGCCGACGCCATTCATCTGTTCTCTCCTCACCATCCTCCGTCAACCATGAGCGATCTCTCTTGGCCATCGGACACCGACAGCGAGGGGAAGCCGCCTGGATGGCGCCATTGGTGGGATAAAGCTGCATCGTCCAGCAGCGACGATTCCCCCCCGCCGGCCAGCGAGGACGAATGGGATGACGACGAGGAGGAGGACGAAGAGGCCGAGGAGCAGGCCGAGGAAGAGGTCGAGGAAGAGGAGGAGGAGCAGCAGGAGGAGGAGGACGAAGAGGCTGAGGACGCTGACGAGGAGGAGGACTCAACTTCCTCCGACGAGGAGGTGACGAGCCGGAAGCGTCGCCGCCACGACGATGAGGCGGGGCCATGTAGGAAGAAGAAGTAGTTTAAGTTTGTTTTAAAGTTTTTATATGTAATTTTTATGTTTATTCGAATTATATTCGAAATATATATAATCTGTCTATGTTGCACCACTTGAGAGTTCAAAGCTTTCGTTCGACGAGGGTATTGCCGTAGATCGGGAAGACGAGGGTATTGCCGTACAAACCCAGGCCATTGTCGCCGACAAGTTGGGGCCACCAGACGCGCGGGAAGTTTCCTCGCCGTTTCGCGCGCTTTTGTTTCGTCCGGAGTCCCCGAAAGCTCTCCGGGGGGCCGGGGATGGCGTGGGATCGCCGGATGAATTTAGGCCCAAATCCGGACGAAAACGAGGAATCGGGGGCGCGACTGGGCCGAATTACGCCGTCCGGATGGAAAAAACGTCGTTCGGGGGCCTCGTCGGGGAGACGAGTGGAGATGCTCTTATACGACGCATCGTTCCCGTTTTGCATCACCGGGCCTAGTAGCGTAGGTCTATCACTCCTGCTCCGGAGGGTAAGTTGGCAAGCGAAAGGGTGAGGCCCACCGCGGCACCGTATCATTTACGGTCGGGGCGAGCTCAGGTTGGCGCTTGAGTCCATGGTACTGAAGGTGCGTCCTTGTATATACGGCTCTGGCCCAGCCGTGTGTATCTGGACTGTACTCTCTGGCCTGGGGCGTATTGTGAGGGGCACCGGCCAGCTCCTATGTTCCGGCGCAGGAGAAGCCTCACGGCTCTGGGGTCCTTCGGCGCCCGGTTCCTATGTTGCTTCGGCATAGGTGAAGCCTCTCACGGCTCTGGGGTCCTTGGGCTCATGCTCTAGCCTCTCTTGTCAACTTCTTCTTTGCGTATTTTTAAGTGAACTATTTACACAAAGTGAATGATCAGATAGGTACATCAATGTTCCCCATTGTTGTTGAGGAATTCCCTCTCTTCTTCCCTTCACTAACATTGGTGGTGTCCTTCTTTTTTAACCTAATAAAATATAAAGAAGAATGAAAAATACAATCGATGGGTAGACACTTTGTTTGTTTTTAATCTATATATACTTAATAATAAAGAGGGGGATTGTTTTGTCTGTACATCAGAAGTTTTTGTAGTTTAGCCCTCCTATTTCTTAGAAATCAACCGCGGTCCAATTTTTTGTCCAACCGATGCAGTGTGGCATCGTTCCGACGAAACTGGTCAGGTCCTTCCACCGCAAGAGATGATGACACCCACTTCGATGGCAACCTTGCTATCAACATGACATGAGATAAACACCGAAAACCTTCTTAGAGATTAGAGAACATAGATGGTAGTGGCTCCTATTTTCCGGTATAGGAGAGGCTTCTCACGGCTCCCTATCTATGAGTTGGCAGTGTTTGGTTTTTCTAAACTGGGATAGATGCTTTGTTTGTTTTTAATCTATACTTTATAATAAAGGGAGGATTGTTTCCTCTATACATCATGAGTTTTGCAATTTAGCCCTCATGTTTCTTAGAAATGAACTCATGGTCCAATTTTTGTGCAACCGATGGCAGCTGCCATGAGATCAACACCCAAAAACTTCTTCGAGCATGGGCAAGACAAAGTACTGGTGCCTAAGATGCTATTTTTGTGATAAGTTGCAACACAAATTCATTTGACGTAAAGCGTCACGACGACAACAAACCCGGATAACTACTAGGGCAGGAATAAGTGGGGAAGCGAGCGGGAAAAACCTACAGGGCCAACCTATGTAGATATCAAGGACCAATATTTATATTATGCAAATTAAAAGGGTTTTGTGAAAGACTATGGGGCCCTAAAAATAAGGATACCCTAAAAATAATAATTGTTGCGAATGGGGTTTATATTACTCAAGCTTCAGGAGAACAATCTTGTTGCCACAAGGATATTACATCATCCGAACCATATGTACCCCAGGTTATAGTATGTTTGGTCGAACAATTTCCTAAAGTGTGCTAGCTCTAAAATTAAAAATATATTATTCAAACCTACAAATACCCGTGTGCAAACCCGTGTTCTTTTTCTCGGAAAAATGTAAATTCAATTATGAAAGTCTAATACTCCCTCGGATCCAAAATAAGTGACCGGGATTCAGTTTAATTCAGTCTAAATTTAAAATAAAACTTCGACACTAATTATAGATTGGAGGGGGTATAGTATTTTTACACATCAGATAGGGCATTTTTATTGTAAAGAAACAACGTTCCACAAGTCAAAATAATGATGCTTGACAAAAAAAAAGGACTAGCATAGCATACAACACGAAACCCTATAATGGCTGTCGAGGTCAAGGTGCAGCAATACATCAACACAACATAATGGTGAGCAACAATCATAGCAGCGAACATGGGCCGTATTAATGGTACTTCTGGTGTTTGGTTGTATACTAGCTCTCTTGATATACCTGCACTCTGTAAGGAGAATTGTAAGGTTGGTGTTTGAGTAATATAAGCAAGCACCTATTCGCAAAAAAAAAAAAAAAAAAAAAAAAAAAAAAAAAAAGCAGCGGACGTGCTGCGGAGGACTTTGCCCCTGGTCTATCGCTAACCGTCAGCACTAGGGCAAAGAATTCTAGGACCGTCGCCCAAGCACTTGTGGAGAACCGGTGGCTGCTAGACATCCCCGGAACGTTGGCAACAAGGGGGGCTAGAGAAGTAATAGCGTTGTGGCTCGCTGTTAACAACATCCAGCGCGACCACAACACCCCTGATCGCTTCTCCTGGCCATGGTCTACCTCGGGGGAGTACAGCGCTAAATCCACATATTACATGCTCATGCAAGGAGGTGAGAGGTCCCAGCTTGGGGAAGCAATTTGGAGAAGCAAGGCCACGCCCAAGAGCAAGTTGTTTAGTTGGCTGGCGACACAGAGGAGGATCTGGACCTCAGACAGGCGTGCCAGATTCGGACTTCAGCTACACTCATCGGCATGCTTCGTGTGTGACCAGGAGGAGGACACAGCGGATCATATCATCCTCCAGTGTGTGGTGGCTAGGGAAACCTGGCACCGCTGCGGTCGTGCCCTTGGTTTGAACTTCCAGCTGCCCACGATACACAGCCTTGTAGTTGATTGGTGGGTTACGGAGAGGCAAAGATTCAGGGCTGCGGACAGGAAGTTCTTTGATGGTCTTGTCTGCACCACGGCTTACACCCTCTGGAAAAACAGAAACGCCTGGTGTTTTCATAACCCATCGCGACAGCTTTCGGCCAGGACCATGGCACAGTTGATCTTGGAGTAGTGTAGCTACATCTCGGCTAGGTTTAGGGTAGCTGATGGAGTCGGAGTCCTCGATAATGGGTGAGTAGTGTTTCCGTTTTTGCCCGGAGTTGCTGGCACCCCCTGTTCGCAGTGGGAGCCTCTCTTGTACATAACATTCTGCCTTCTATAAAATTATGGTACGCGTTCGCGTACTCTCGAAAAAAAAAAATGATGTGGTGTGGAACCGCTTATGCAGTAAAACGTCGAGCTTCTCAAATTTGCGCATATCATTCCAGAAGAATAAAACACGGCCTAAATTCTCGAAGCATATCTTGCCTCCTGAAGAAAAAACATCGATGCTCT
Organism: Lolium perenne; assembly: GCF_019359855.2. Classification (NCBI taxonomy): domain Eukaryota; kingdom Viridiplantae; phylum Streptophyta; class Magnoliopsida; order Poales; family Poaceae; genus Lolium; species Lolium perenne. Next base: position 138,314,102 of record NC_067246.2, read on the forward strand.
GCTCTTCCGAAATAGCGGGTTTTGCTGTTGTTGAAACTACTGTACTAGTGAAGGCGTAAAATCGCCAAAACGAACGTTATACTCGAATACGCCTCGCCGATGTTGAAACGTAATCGGAGAAATCTAACCTTCCAGGAGAGCGTAAATATACACTCGTCGTTTTCGTCGTCTTCCGCGCTCTCCACCTGCGCAAACAGAGCGCCGCATCAAATCGCCGCCTCCAATTCGAACCTCCGCGGCCCCGACCGGTGGATCCGCCGCCGGCGTGACCGACGGACGAGGCGAGGGAGGCTCGGCTGAGCGGCAGCGGTCATGCCGTTCCCTTCCCGCAGGCGCGCGGCTCCTGGTGGCTCCGGCAGGCGGCGGTAACCTCTCGTCTTAGTACGCATCAGCGAGTGTAATTAGCGAGTGTGATTAGTCCCACCTCGCCATTCCGGACGGAATCCGCGCGCTATAAAAGCGGGCCATTCGCCGGTTCTCTCGCCGAGTCTGGTAACGCGGACCTGTAACTCCAGTTTCGGAGGGCGGAGTTGGCGAGGGGGTTAACCGGGCAAGGCCGTGCGTGAGCGAGCTTGCCGGCAACGGCGGGTTCGACGGCCGAGCTCGGGTCGCTGTGTTGTGCGCTTGAGCCTCCATGGCCAGGCACCTGTAAAAGCACAGTAGACGCTATCCGGTGTTGAAGCCAGCCTGTAGGCTCCGCCGTGGATGGGCATACAAAATGGCCACGGCCTAGCCCCTGAAGTTAGCGCTGCTCGTGCTGTGCCTCCCCTTAGCAGGGGTGTGCCTTGGGTTCGCGCGCACACTTCGACCCCTCTCGCCAGCTTTTTTGATTTTTAATTGACACAAGATTATGTTCCTTCGTAGAGACAGCGGGTTTCAGTTCTTCTGTAGACTGTAAATCAAGGTGGCAGCAATTGTTTTGTTGCGTTCTGCAACCTCACTAGCTCTAGCTCTAGCTCTAGCTAGCAGATGCTGCTACTTTCTTCATCCGACTGACATGGATGAATGACTCCCAGGAGCTTAATGTCGCGGAGAGCAAGCTGGGAAAATAGTAATGCCATTGTTTTTTGATAACAAGAAAAGAACAGCATCCATGGTGTCATGCATTGTTTCTGTATTTTTCGAAAATATTGGGCAGGTCTCTGTGCTGGGTATCTTTAGGAGGATCAGAATGGTGAAGGCCAGTTTCATCAAGCTGGGTGCAAACGAAATTGCTAAAGGAGGCGTCCAGGTAGTGCTGAGCTCTGACCTGCTAACTAATGAAGTATTGCAATTGGTTAAGCAAGGCATTATATAGCTTGACTACTTTGAATTGGTATATAATTTACACATGTATGGAATTGGAATGATGAGACTGTTAGGACTTGACTCTTTTCACAGCTAGGCTCAAATGGTATTATGCGGGCATTTCCATGACTGAGGTACAAACCCTGCATGATCGGATCTAAGTGATTCATTCTTCAAGTGTTTGTGAATTGATCACTTGGTTGTTCCCCTTCCATTCTGCCATATATAGCAACACCTCCTTGCCTGCTTATGCTATGTATCGTTTACACATAGAATTAGATCTCACAATATTCAGTGGATTACAGTTTTTGTGTAGTGAAAGGGAGCAAGGCAGCCAGCCCTACTATGTTTTCCAACAAAGAAATCAATAAAGCTATGCTACAGGTTCTGGGTTGAGGCCTGTCAAAACGAAACCAATTTTCAGAGATTCCCTCGAAGAATAGCTATATAAATTCAATAATTCTTAGCTTGCACAATTTTCTGCTAACTAACGAAGTATTACTGTAATTGGTTAAACAAGGCATTATATAGCTTGACTTCTTTGAATTGGTATGTAATTTACACATGTATGGAATGATGAGACTGTTAGGGCTTGACAGCTAGGCTCAAATGGCATTATGCGGGCATTTCGAAGACTGAGGTACAAACCCTGCTTGATCGGATCTAAGTGATTCATTCTTCAAGTGTTTGTGAATTGATCACTTGGTTGTTCCCCTTCCATTCTGCCATAGATAGCAACACCTCCTTGCCTGCTTATGCTATGTATCGTTTACACATAGAATTAGATCTCACAATATTCAGTGGCTTACAGTTTTTGTGTAGTGAATGGGAGCAAGGCAGCCAGCCCTACTATGTTTTTCAACAAAGAAATCAATAAAGCTATGCTACAGGTTCTGGGTTGAGGCCTGTCAAAATGAAACCAATTTTCAGAGATTCCCTCGAAGAATAGCTATATAAATTCAATAATTCTTAGCTTGCACAATTTTCTGTTGCTGAATTTGGCGTCTAATGCTTTGATAAACAGGCCAAGTCAAAGCTTGTGTACATATTCTATCGTAGTATACAGAAGTAAAAAAATACTTCAACTACTTGTATTCACCTGTTGTCATTTCTTAGCTGCTCATAATACCTTTGTGTTTTTCTTCTTTTAGTGGCAACTAAACGAAGGCCACTTTAATTTAGGCTAAATCTGTATGCTGGGAATGTGCCACTTGAAATATCTAAGGTGTTGGAATGTTTACATCCTGACCTGATTGTATGCAGATTAATCCATGATGAAACATGTACGGCGCACACCATGCCGTTCTGCATCAATCAATGTTTTGTCAGCTCTAAAATGCTCAATTTGTTTCTTCTGCGTGAATCAGGATTCGTGGAGCTGATTTAGCGGCATTTCCATTAATAGTTACAAGCGGCATGTATCAGCGCCAAGGGATGTGCCATCGACTAACCAAAACAATTGAATCGGTAATTCGGTTTGGCATTTTTTCTGATCTTTTTGGCACTACCATTTCACATGTACATATGGGCTTGTGATAATTTGCTCTTTAATATTTTCTCGTATATCACTTCAGATTTCCTCCCTCAGATTGTCACTGAAAGCATGCCCACCATGCCATAGTAGGCTAATTATATTTTCACATACGTACTCCTCCAATTGTCTAAACTGTAGTATGTTTCTGGATTGATTTGTTATTCTAATTGTGGGGCCAACATGTATTTGTGATATCTTTCATCTTTTCCGTAGGATGCCTGTATGTGCTGAATGAGTAATTATTCTGCAAATTATGCATTATGGGCAGGGTTTGGATTTCCAAGTCACAACGGTAACAAATCATTATTACTCAGAACCAGAAATCCTGGTTAGTACTGGAATTTGTTTCATTGATGAGATTACGCTATTTTGAGCCACGTTGTGGTTTGAGCCTTAAGTCTGAAGAAAAATGAGAAAATAAAGGAAGTACGACTTTTAGCTGCTACTAATGGAAACTCTCCTGTAAAAGGCTCTTAAACCTAGTTGTAGGTGTGTATTCTTATACTAATTTGTTAGCACTGTTGCATAACACTGAACGTGTAAAATAGAGATAGGCCTTGTTGAACTGTGTAAATTTATCTTTGGATGCGGGAAGGAGGAATTTTAGAAAAGCATAAAGTGTTATTTGTGTTTTAATTGCTTTCTTTCTGCGTGTTTTAATTGCTGGATGAGGGATTGATAGGCTGATGTTTCATATTTATTAGTTAATTACCAAGCAGAGTTTAAGCTTTGGTGTTTATCAAATCAGTGAAATTTATCAAGCTGGTTTCCTTTATAACAGAGGTTTGAAGATTTAGCTTACTTTTAGATGGATGCAAATTTATCATTTCATCGCCTGGAGGGATGTGTGCTTTGGTTATCTCTCTCGGATATCCATAATAATGGATTATTGAAAATTGCTTATAGTCACAAGGCGGACCTTGGCGGAACCAGAAACTTAATCGATCACAGTGACATTTAGGAAAGTACTAATAGTCGCCAAGGGTGGCTATCCTTAGGTCCCATGAACTACCGTTAGGTTTCTGGTCCTGAATTATCGAGGATAACTATCCATGGTGACTTTGGGTTTGCACACCAGCTCCCAATTACCCCAACACTTGCCTCCGGTGACTGTCGCAAGCCGCTCAGAGTGAGGCTCTTCTTATGCTATCAATTTTTGCGAGTACTTCAATTGGAACCTCAAGCGTTGTGATGAAGTAGATAACCACACTTGTGAGCACCGCGTTGACAAGGTTGTACAACAGACAATAGTGACATGCTTCCCTAGTGAAGGAATGAGCTTGGCGGAAAATGGATTCTTTTCAAACGGGTCACCAACAAGTTTTTAGCCCAAGGTATCTCATAGGGAACTTGGCGCGAATACTCGGGAAGGCTTCTAGAATATTGTCAAGATGAATATCTTACAACTAATTGGAGCTACTTTGCTTTTTTTGCACAATTGGTAACAAGCCTGGCAGCATTGCCAAAATTTCCCAAGGTTGCGGCTAAGAAGTTGATGCATCCTTGTTGGGGGTCACAAAGATAGCGGCGTCCTCGACAAAAAAGAGTTGTGGAGATCGTTGGAGCTCTTCCCCGAAGTCTATGTAGGCGGCCTTGTTTGGTAACTTTGGCGGAGTATGGGGTGCAATGGATAGTGGTGTTCTTGTGTTGAAGCCCTCGTTGCTTGAGCGGGTGCTCAGTGTGCATGTTACAACCTTTTTTCCCTTGTATAATCTATGGCGTTTTCCTTTTCCCTACTTTTATGAAATTAAGCATAACTCGTGTTGTTGAGAGTCAAAACAATTTCAAATGGCGGTGAATCTAGAATCCCAACGCTGCTCTCCCATGGCGTCTTCATTGCGATCATTTCTTTGTACTATTCATTCGTCTGACCATCCGTGGGAAGATGTTAGGCTTATTTGATTGAAAGAAATCTCATAGGAATTATGTAGGATTGTCATTCTTAGGATTTTTTTTTTTTTGACTCGTAGGATTGAAATTCTTAGAAATACAAATGGAATTTTCTTCTATAGGATTGCATTGCTCTATGTTGTGGAGGAAAACTTACATCTACTCAGACCTTATGTTAGTACAATTTCTTTGATTTTCCTTTGAATCAAATGCTACATGCAAAAAGTTCCTGTAGGTTCTAAATCCTATAGGATTAGACTGAACATAAAATTTTAATCTTGCGGTTTTCTATTTCTATGTTTCAGGGATCATTTGAATCAAAGACGTACAAGTTGCAGTATCTCCAGTCCAATATTTTTTTTTTTGATATGTCCAGTCCAATATTGCAATCAGCGTAACCGACGCAGCAGCACCTACCCCATCAAGTAGCCCTCGGATCAAGTAAACTAATTAATCTGTGATGAGAACCCTGCGGTGCCCATCTCTGGCTTCACCCGGATCGCACGACAGGAAAACGGCCGCGCGCGGCGGGCGAACCAGTCCAGTGTCCAGGTGCAGGCACCCCATTTCATTCCATGGACAGTCAGAGGCGCAGAGCTAGTGGAGGCGAAGATATACTAGTAGTAGCAGAGCTTGACGACGACTATGGCCCGTTCGCCCGTGCGTGCGGTGCGATGAACCTGCCCAACGGCAGACCGTGCGATGGATAGATGCCTTCCCCCTTCTTCCCTTTTCTGAAACTCAACGCCTTTCTCCTTTTTTTTTTCTGACAGGATAGAGCGCTGCACCGTGCGATGTCGCTGACCGCTGCCGGTCACTGTCGTCGAATCGCGCGTGTAAATCTACCTCGATAGATCTTCAGCTTGGCAGTCAGCTGTGATCGGGAAACTCTGGCGATCCGCGTCAGCTGCTGCGAGTGCCGGGAACGCTCCGTCTCCTCCTTCTAAACTATGCTCGGCCGATTTAGGCATTTGGCACGTGTTCCTGTCTGAGTACAAATTAGCTATTCTTCTGATTAACATATGGAGCTACATCAAGACAAATTGACAGCCTCGCCGTCGTCTCTGATCTTATTAATCATGTGTCATCAATCATGCATTACACGTATCATAAGATACAAAAACTGATCGACGACAACGCCGGCCGGTTGGTGTTATCTCATATTGATCAAATCTATTAATCTACTGTTTTGTAGGCCACCATGCATGTTTAGGCAGTTAGCTGTGTGGTTGAACTGCCACGTTAACACACAGAACCCGCCAGTCTTGTGTTCTGCTGTCCGCAAGTGACATGATTGCCTTCATCATCCACTTTATAGACCATCTTCATTAGTGGGTTCGTCCTACTTAAGCTGAAAATTTGACGGGTCCACCACCCACCTGTGTAGGAGTAGTAGGTGCTTTTACCCTACTTAAGGACAAGTGAAAATTTGACGGGTCCTACTTACGTCATTAACCATTTTGAAAGACCACTGGAAAGTTTTTAGGTATGCACTTGATGATTTCAAAGGAACGAGTCATGCGGTTGCTATGCATAGAATTTCTATTCCGAAGGACGTGGAGCCTATAGTAGATACTCAGAAGCGTGTCCACCCTCGAATGAAGTATGTGATAGTCCTGCAATGCAACCAAATGACATGTATTCGAATTTCTCGTGATTTCGATTCTTGCAGGATTCAATATGCATGACAAGCTTTTCCAACATTTTTTTTCCTATCATGTGAACCGGAGAGACCATTCGTCCTTTATCTATCACGTGGTTTCGGGAGTTTTAGTGTATCTGGCTATCTGCTCGAGTGTAAATTAGCCATTCTTCTGGACCAACTATGGAGCTACATACTGACAAATCGACAGCCTCGCCGTCGTCTCTAATCTTCTTCTTAATCATGTGTCATCAATCATGCATTACACGTACCATAAAGTACAAAACTGGTCGACGACAACACCGGCCGGTTGGTGTTATCGCTATAATAATCCAATTATTAATCTACTGTTTTGTGTAGCCCACCAAGCATGTTACTAGGCACTTAGCTGTGTGGTTGAACTGCCACGTACGTAACACAGAATTAGCTAGTCTTTTCTTCAGCTGTCCGCAAGTGACATGAAGCCTTCATCCAGTTCATAGACCATCCTCATTAGTGGGTTCATCCTACTTAAGCTGAAAATTTGATGGGTCCACTACCCACCTGTGTAGGAATAGTACTCCCTCTGTCCTTAAATAAGTGTAACATGTTTTAAGTTAAACCATATTAATTTTGACCAACTCCTTAGAAAAAAATAGCAATATTTATCACAATAAATTAGTATTGCTAGCTTCACCTTGATGTGCAGTTCAATAATATGACAATTTGATGTCACATATGTTGAATTTTTGTGTGTAGAAGTTTGGTCAAATTTAAACATATTTGACTTCCAAAAGAGGAAAACATATACTTATTCACGGAGGGAGGGAGTAGGTAGTAGTAGCTGCTTTTACCCTACTTAAGGATAAGTGAAAATTCGACGGTCCAACTTATGTTATTAACCATTTTTAAATGTCATCGAAAAGTTTTAGGTATGCACTTGATGATTTCAAATAAATTCATATTCTGAAGGACGTGGAACCAATAGTAGATACTCAGAAGCGTGTCCACCCTCGAATGAAGAATATGATAGTCCTGCAATGCAACCAAACGACATGTATTCAAATTTCTCATGTTTTTGATTCTTGCATGATTCAATATGCTTATATGCATGACAAGCTTTTCCAACATTTTTCCCTATCCTGTGCTTTGGAAATCAATTGAATTGGAGGGACCATTGGTCCTTTATCTATCACGTGGTTTCGGGAGTTTTAGTTAGGGCTCTTGATTCAAAGGGTTTTTATAGGAGTTTTGGAGGATTCGAAGCCTTAGAATTTTTCCTTATGGTGATTGTTTGATTTTCTCATAAGAAATCATTTGCGTTATATTCCATAGAAAACTTAACATCCAATCACACCTCTTGTAAAAGTCATGTAATCAAACAAACTTTGAAACGTACAAACGATTCAAATGAGCATGACATGTCAATCACATGTATTTCGAACCCAATGAATCAAATAGAGGACCCCCCGCCGAGACTTGGACGTGTTTGAGATCATTGTAATAGAGAAGGAAAGCGTTGAGCGTACCGGGGATCAAATCGTCGATCCCCCGTGTTGCCAGCAGTTTGATGCACACGATTACAATCATCAGATCGGGGTCAACGTTCCCGCATGGAAAAGAAAAGAAACACATCTATTAAATAAAAATTCCTCTCCTCCTCTGACCCGCACGAATGAACTTGCATCACGTCGGTGATATCAACTCCTACTTGCATTACCGCTGATTGCACTGGTAGAACCGTTGCCCACTCCGGCAGCACCGCCACCTGCGCCAGGAGCACCACGGCCACTCGCATGCAGCACCGCCGGCCTATGGTAGCACCTCCACCGTCTTCGTTGGCTTCCCTGCAGCATGGCGGCGCCCTGTTTGTAGCAACTGCCGCCGGCATTTGCAGCAACTGCCAGCGCCAATTGTAGCAATATCTGCCGCCGCTTAGCAAATCACCGTCCTTGTAGGAGCAGCGCCGCATCCCTCCATAGAAGTCAACACCCTTTGTAGCATGTGCCGACACTGCTTGCAGCATCGGCTCCCGTTCATCGCAGCTCCAACAGATGCTGATGGTCGCAGAATCGCGCAGGGAAACTCCTTTGTCGCCTCAGCCATCAGCGACGACGTGGCCCCACTCATCTGGCGCCTATGGTGGCCTCCTCGCTGCCTACATAGGCGTCACCGCATCACTCTAGGAGAGGATGATGAGCTCGAGCTCGTAGAGGCGGATCTTGGCAAAAGGAGACGTCGGGGTTTGGGCCAACGACACGTGGTTGGGCAGTGTCTGCGGCGCGTGGTTGGGAGTCGGGCCGAGCTCTCCGACGGGTGTAGGCTATCGGTAGGCGTGCGGCGCGTGCATGGGATAAGGGGTGTGCGGGGAAGGATGCCAGAGAGAGACAATTCGTGGAGGAAGAAGCTGGAAACAAAAGGGTCCCACTCTCTCGCTGACGTTTTTCCACAAGGAAGGACGCGTGGCGCGCCGACAACTCGGAGGATGCAACGCGATCAATCGTCCGGAGGAATATTAGGGTTTTCCAATAATAAAGCATGTTAGGATACATGTATATACGGGTTTGAGCTAGACTACAACTCTATATTAGCTTCTTGTACTTCAGATAATCCTCGGTGACAAAGCATAGTCCAAAAAGAGCGTCCGAACGCCGACCCCTTTTCCTAGAGAAAAACAAATCATTTGTGGACTTCTACTCTAACATGACTCGTACACCTGAATAGAGCTATCGAATATTGCACATCTAATTTCATTGTGACATATGATAATGGACAGGATATGTACACGCTGCATGCCTGCATCTAAGTTTATGTTTACATCTGTATTATGCTTAAAATTTATATGAATACATCGGTTCTGTGTTGACGCCTTGGCAAGTCTTTGCCTCCTCCATCGATCCTACGCCGACCTCACCAAAGAAAAACCGTTTATCTTTTTTGAAAGAAAGGCAAACGATTTGCTTTAATTTATTAAATAAGAAAAAAGAGTTTGAATGTTTAGGTTACAAGACACCCACGATCAAATAAAACCTACTCTCCCAGCATCAAGTGACCCAAATGTTTTGCCCCGGCAAGAACCCAAGATGTAGCCTTCACTTTGACTTTAGAGAAAACAATGGTTGGCAACGTACTTTTGCATTGAAGATTTTCACCTTGCTCTCATTTCATATCTCCCATGAAACAAGCATAAGCATCGAAGCCGTTCCTTTCATTCTTCTAGCGTTTGTAAGGGACTCCACCAAGATAACACATCATCAAAAACTCCACAAACCGATGTGTCCAAGTGAGGGAGACCAAGCCAATCGTTTGCCATGGTCCAAATATGGGTGAAGAAGTGTCACCGCGACGACAAGGGGGCAAACCCTCCCGTTTGGCCAACCCTTTCTATGGATGCGGTCCGCCGTCCAAACTCGAATTTTAAAACTCAGGGAACATGTTTAGTTTGTGAGCACATTGTGCGTGCATTATATTCTCCCATATGCTCCCCCAATCATGCTGCAGGAATCAGCTTATGCAAGAAAGACGACATATGCCTCCCTAGCTAATCCACCCATTATGAAACGGGTGCCAACGCATCCGGCGAAAGGGGGAGCGAAAGTCCCGAGCTTTTACACGAGGAACCCGGCGATCCCCGCTGTCGACCGGAGGCCGAGAGGGCGTCTCCCCTGCCTACCCAGGACCTCGACACACGTCCCCCAATGGAAATGGACAGGATGAGCTCTTCCCACTAGCAACGCCCAGTTGGTGTTGGAGTTGGAGCAGCTAGCGCTAGCTAAACCATTTTTGAATCGGCCCGCGTATCTCCTACCATATCTAGCCCCATCCTTAAACTAGGCTTATTAGGCGGACACGTAAGACGTAAGCACGGAGACCCGGACAGAGAAGCAACCATTACAGGATTGTTAATTCGTGCTAACCGGAAAAGAGATCGGGGAAGAAGATACGATGCTGCTACCTGACGGCCGGGCGGATAATAAAGCCGGCGAAACGGACCATCAATTTGGTTGTGCGGCAACGCTACGCATGCTGACCGATGGATCGGTGGTTAACAATGTCTGGGCATGTACAATGGTTTTATCTTAGTCTTATCTTAGAATTGCCACATAAGATAGTTGCTGAGTTGGAGGAGAGAGAAATAAAAAAAGATCTTTGTCTTCTCTTGGCTAAGAGATCATCTCTTAGCACAATATGTTTCACCATATTTTTAGGAATACACGAGGCTAAAGATAAGACTAAAAAATAATCCATTGTATACCATATTTTGTTGTCATATCAAAAGACATAAGATAAGATCGTCTTATCAACCATTGTACATGCCCTTAATTAGGGGAGCTAGCTAGAATATTGGCAAAGCCGTTTCGGCCTTTTCCAGGTAAATCGTGATTTTACCGACACGTCGGTTTAGAATTGTATTTCCCCGACCGGCAGTGGCCTATCGTCACCTGGAGCTCGATCGCCCAGTCAGCGCCCCACTAGCGCGTGGTTTATGGAGTACTCTACTTTGTGACCTTGACCTTGGAATTTCTAACTTGGAACGGCCACCTAGTGGAGAGTACACAAGGGCATGATCCAGTGAAATAGTACTGCGCTCATGCAACAAATATCACATGGTTGCGCAAACAGAGCTTGGCTCTGGTGGTTAGGTCCCTTGTGGTGGAACCAGCCCACTCAGGTTCAAGTCCTAGACTTGACATGGGTGTTTGCATTTACCTGGATTTATTCCAGGATTTAACCGGCGCTATGCTTTCAGTGGTAGGTGACGTGCCCGTCAACAGCGAGGCGCCAGTGGTGACTTCGTCAACCTCAAGATATGCCGGCTCAGTCCCTCGGAGGTGCTCATAGGGGTAGGGTGTGCGTGCGTGCGTTCATAGGGGTGTTTGTACGTGCGTGTTTGTGAGCGTCTGCGTTGTACTGTGTTCTCAAAAAAAAAAAAATCACATGGTTGCACCCTTTTTTTGCGTGGAAATAGAAGTTATCTCGTGTAGGTGTAGTATCATGTTTTAGGCCCGGCCTCTACATCAATACCACCATGATGAGAATGGAGTAGTTTACATCTGGACTATGAGCTTATTATATCTCTCTTTTGTTATATCATTGTATTAGCACCATATAAGCTGCTCAATAGGATTATGGTCATCTATGTAATCCCTTTGTGGTGGATATCTTTTCGATGAGCTGATATTTGAGATTCTTTTATGTGAGATGTATAAGTAGATGTATATTATGTACCCCTTCTTAAGTACTGGTTTTGATCCAACTTATATGAGGGAATGTTTGTGGGAAACATGTGTGTTAGATGTTGTAACATGGAACCAGCGATTGAATAGTGACACAAAATTTCATATCTACTTTGGTTTTTTACCTTTCTTTTGTTGCCTCACTAGGGATTAAGTAGATACATGTGCTATAGTGTAATCTAGTGACATCCTAGGTGGTCTTGTTAAATCAAGGTACTACCTCCGATCCATATTAGTTGTAATTAACATAGATGTATCTAGACATATTTTAGTTGTAGATACATCCATACTAGTGTCAAATAATATGAATCGGAGGGAGTAGTATATTTGAGATCCAAACATTATGTCAAAGTTCTTAAAGCTATACTTTGCTAATTCTTAAATACCATATTACTTGGAGGAGTATAAGAGAGATGTGTTGCATCATCTCTATGTTAGGACGTAATGCATGTGCAAATACTTAGTTCACAATATGAGATTCCACCAATATAATATAACTTATGGATTGTTTAAGTCCATTACACTTTTATCATAAGAAACACCAAGCCAACACTTTTATCAACCTCTACAATTTCAGCACTTATTAATTTCTTCCAAAAGTACTTTTACCTTTAGGAAATCCAAAAAGACCTTTAGTTTATTGTTTTACTTTTATTGCTTAGTATAGATTGTTTTAATTTTATTTATTTACTATACTTTTCATATTACTTACACGAAACCATGTGCTTGACAACTACACGGTGGAGTTGGGAACACAAGGAATTTTTTGTTTGTAGATTGGTTGAATAGGAGAAGCGGAGTAATTCTTCGCCAATTCTGCATGAGTTCGATAAAAACGCTCGAGTCACCCTTGTGGGGAAAAGACGCTTGGTATAACACTCTGCACTTGGAGTCCCAATGTGTTGGTACACATGGAGTTGTTGCCATCAGTGGAATAGAGGTAATGCCACCATATGAGAAGAAAGTTCCCTTTGACCCCCCTTTGCTGAGCTCTCCCTTTGATTATTGTTGTACCGTAATGTCAAACCCACATTCATAGTTGTAACAACCCGGTAAACCGTAACATTAGATTTTTCTCCGTTGCTTGTATTCCCACGGCGTTCTGAGTTCATCATCATGCATCCCCATGTAACGACCTGGTAAACCGTAACATGCCCATGATTTTTTCAAACAAAAACTATTTTTCCTTCTTATTCTCATATGGTTTTATGAAAAAACCCTTGTGTCTTTTCTTTTGTACAAAAACCCCAAATGAAGATATTTGGAAAAACCTTGCATTTTGTTTTGTTTGACGTTGTTCTTGTTTCCACTTTCTCTCATCACTTGTGATGTTCAATCTTTGCTTATCCCTAAACACATCCTTTCTCTTACAGTACCCAACCAAAATCTAAACATGGTTCTCCAAAATTATGCTCTAAATTTTTTTATATAAAAAACTTATCTACCCAACACAAGAAGCACCCCGGCCTTTCCTTTTTCGTCACCATGTTTCTCTTCTCCGCCAAGTACACGGGCACGACGTGAGCTTCATCTTTTCCCCCGATGCCCTCTCCACGCATTCGTCATCCCACCCGCCCCCTATCCCTTTCCTAACCAAACCCTAACCCTCTTCCTCTAGCCGTCGCCTCGTGTTTCTCCCTGCTCTCCGAGTTTCTGGAGAATTTTTAGAGGGCGGAAAAGGTCACTTAAGTTCGAATACCGAAGAAAAACAGCGGCGATCCTGGTTCGTATCGTCACTATAAGCCGTCGCTTGTCGCATAGAAGGCGGGGATGGAACCTCTTTGACCTTCGCTACCACCTCGTCACCTTCCCGAAGCCGGAGCTACTCTCGATGGAAAACACCGTCCTCGACCTCCACTCCGCCCACCGGGGTCTTCAACCATCTGCAACCACTCTGCCACTCTGGTGCTCCTTCGTCATCATCATCTGCACCGACAGAGCATGCATTTGCTTCTTCCCGGACATGATCATGAATGGGCAATCTGAGATACGACAAGTTCCCCGATAGTTTTTCTGAAGTTTTTCACAGGCTAGCCCTCCCTCCTTCACCTATTTTACATTTCAGCTATCTCTATCTATTGGTATCCTTATGTTGCGATTCTTTATCGAGTCACGAGTCCTATTCCAGTTCTTACCCTAATGAGTCATGTTTCCCTTCTATTACACCTATCAACTGCTTTTTGTTGTTTGGCAAGCCTTGCGAGTCGTAGCGCATGTTTAGGGCTCAGTTGTTTATCTCGATACATGTTCCCAATATGTTGGGGTAGTTATATGTATCATCTATGAATAATGTTGGTGAAGTTAATCGTGATAAATTGTTGCAATTAAAATTTGAGGTGGGATAAGAACAAATGCAGATGCACTGGTGCGAGACACGTGTCTCGACCACTACTATCCCCTAGGAACCCAAGTTCTTGTTATATGTTCTAAGATTATTGATCGCTCTACCCGTATCTGCTCCGAGATTGAGCACTCTATTGGCGCATCGACCATGACTGCCTGAGCCCGCACACTTGACTTCAACGACGTCCTCGTGGCCGACGGCAGCCGACCGGGGAACGGGAATGGCGCGCCACCACCACTACCTTTTCTCGATTTTTTTTATAGGGGGGCCACAAGTTGGGTTTATTTGCTCATATGCCCAATTTACTTGTTGTTGCCTATCGGTGTTTATATTATATATTATTGCATCTCGTGCAACGATTAGCGAATGCAGGTTGTTCACACCTAGCATAGACATTGTCGCAAACCTCCGGGTTCGTATCGGAGTATGACCTAACTTCATCACATGTAGCTTAGTGGGGTGGCCCCCCCTTAAATTTTCTTGTAGAACTGTGAACAATCTTATGTAAAAGTGTATGAGGTGGCAGGGGAATTTCTACCGAAGGAAAACGGCCTACAACCCAGAGGGGTGGTTGTGGCGGCAATCTGGGGTGGGGTGGCCATCACGAGGTGGAAAGGACGAGACAGGGAAGGTTTTCTACTAGTCTTGCCGGCGTTATTTCGTCCATCTGATGCCCCACTAGCCTCCTGATACGTCCCAAACGTATCTATAATTTTTGATGCTCTATGCTTGTTTTGTTACAATTCTTATATGTTTTATGTGCACTTTTCCACATTTTTTAGCATTTCCTGGGACTAACCTATTAACGCAGTGCCGTAGTGTCAGTTCCCGTTTTCTGCAGTTTTTGTGTTTCAGAAAAGTTGTAAATGAAAGTTTCTCGGAATTGGACGAAACAAAAGCCCAGAGTTATATTTTTCCTAGACGAAGACGGAGCCAGAAGGACACGCGCGGGAGAGCTGCGACGTGGCATTACATAGGACAGGCGCGGCCCCACCCTTGGCCGCGCCTGGCCCATGTACTGGCGCCTCGTCGCCTCGTTTGCTCCGCCCTTCCGCATATTTATTCCTCGTATCGGGAAAACCCCAGGGACCCGAGCCTCCATCCACGAAAAGTTACGACGCTGCCGACAACCGAAATTCTAGTTCGGGAGGGTTCTACAGTCCATCCCGGCACCTTGCCGGAGAGGGAAATCAGCGCCGGAGGCCTCTACATCGCCATGTCTTCATCCGAGGTGATGCGTGAGTAGTCCTCCACGGGACCATGGGTCCATAGCAGTAGCTAGATGGCTGTCCTCTAGGTTTCAAAAAAAGATGGTTGTCCTCTCCTTGTTGTGCTTCATGTATAGATCTTGTGAGCTGCCTAACATGATCAAGATCATCTATTTGTAATTGCTACATGTTGGTTTGATGTGGATCCGATTTATAGAGAGATTGCTTTGGTTGAGATTATGTATTATGTTATTATGATCTTGCATGCTCTCTGTTTCTAGTAGATGCTCTGGCCAAGTAGATGCTAGCAACTCCAAGAGGGAGTATTTATGCTCGATAGTGGGTTCATGCCTCTATTTAACCATGGGAAGTGACCTTGTTCTCTACGGTTGTAGATGTGCTGTTGCTACTAGAGAGAAAACAGCGGTGTTCTATTCAAGGGTAGTTTCATCGTTTACTTTACACACATTGCTTAAAGCGATAGTCTCTTGCTTGCAACTTAATACTGGAGGGTGTCGCGGATGCAATCCTGAAGGTGGATTATTAGTAATAGATGCAGTTGGATTATGGTCTATGTATATTATTGTAATGTCCGCATACTTTCATAGCATGTATTCTGCACCAACCATTAGCGTAGAATCTCTGTTTGTCAATTGCCTATTTGTAATTTGTTTACCCAACATATTTATTATATTGGGGATGCGCCTCTAGTGAACTGTGGACCCCGATCCTTCTTCTTTTAATTGCAATCTTTTACAACATTTTCTTGTTCTGTTCTCTGCAAACAATCCTTTTTCCGCATGGTTCGTTTAATCCTTTGTTTTCAGCAAAACCAGTGAGCTTGACAACCTCGCTGAAAGTTGGGGACAAAGTACTTGGTTGTTTGTGTGCAGGTCTCCACGTTGATGCTGACGCCGGCAGTGCACCCTACCACGAGTTGGTTCGCAACACCTCGGGAGAGAACGTTTTTCTCCTACTGGTCGATAAACCTTGGTTTCTTACTGAGGGAAAACTTCCTGTTGTGCTCATTATACCTTCCTCTTGGGGTTTGATGGCGTGTAACTCACACGTTCGTTGGGAACCCCAAGAGGAAGGTATGATGCGCACAGCAGCAAGTTTTCCCTCAGAAAGAAATCAAGGTTTATCGAACCAGGAGGAGCCAAGAAGCACGTTGAAGGTTGATGGCGGCGGGATGTAGTGCGGCGCAACACCAGGGATTCCGGCGCCAACGTGGAACCTGCACAACACAACCAAAGTACTTTGCCCCAACGAAACAGTGAGGTTGTCAATCTCACCGGCTTGCTGTAACAAAGGATTAGATGTATAGTGTGGATGATGATTGTTTGCAGAAAACAGTAGAACAAGTATTGCAGTAGATTGTATTCGATGTAAAAGAATGGACCGGGGTCCACAGTTCACTAGAGGTGTCTCTCCCATAAGATAAATAGCATGTTGGGTGAACAAATTACAGTCGAGCAATTGACAAATAGAGAGGGCATGACCATGCACATACATGATATGATGAGTATAGTGAGATTTAATTGGGCATTACGACAAAGTACATAGACCGCTATCCAGCATGCATCTATGCCTAAAAAGTCCACCTTCAGGTTATCATCCGAACCCCTTCCAGTATTAAGTTGTAAACAACAGACAATTGCATTAAGTATGGTTCGTAATGTAATCAATAACTACATCCTTAGACATATCATCAATGTTTTTTCCCTAGTGGCAACAACACTTCCACAACCTTAGAACTTTCTGTCACTGTCCCAGATTTAATGGAGGCATGAACCCACTATCGAGCATAAATACTCCCTCTTGGAGTTAAGAGCAAAATTTGGCCAGAGCCTCCACTAATAACGGAGAGCATGCAAGATCATAAACAACACATATGTAATAGATTGATAATCAACATAACATAGTATTCTCTATCCATCGGATCCCGACAAACACAACATATAGAATTACAGATAGATGATCTTGATCATGTTAGGCAGCTCACAAGATCCGACAATGAAGCACATGAGGAGAAGACAACCATCTAGCTACTGCTATGGACCCATAGTCCAGGGGTGAACTACTCACTCATCACTCTGGAGGCGACCATGGCGGTGAAGAGTCCTCCGGGAGATGATTCCCCTCTCCGGCAGGGTGCCGGAGGCGATCTCCTGAATCCCCCGAGATGGGATTGGCGGCGGCAGCGTCTCAGTAAGGTTTTCCGTATCGTGGCTCTCAGTACTGGGGGTTTCCCGGCGGAGGCTTTAAGTAGGCGGAAGGGCAAGTCAAAGGGCGTCACGAGGGGCCCACACCACAGGCCGGCGCGGCCAGGGCCTGGGTCGCGCCGCCCTGGTGTCTGGCCACCTCGTGGCCCCACTTCGTCTATCCCTCGGTCTTCTGGAAGGTTCGTGCAAAAATAGGACCCTGGGCGTTGATTTCGTCCAATTCCGAGAATATTTCTTTACTAGGATTTCTGAAACCAAAAACAGCAGAACAAAGAATCGGCTCTTCGGCATCTCGTTAATAGGTTAGTGCCGGAAAATGCATAAATACGACATATAATGTGTATAAAACATGTAGATATCATCAATAATGTGGCATGGAACATAAGAAATTATCGATACGTCGGAGACGTATCAGCATCCCCAAGCTTAGTTCCTGCTCGTCCCGAGCAGGTAAACGATAACAAAGATAATTTCTGGAGTGACATGCCATCATAACCTTGATCATACTATTGTAAGCATATGTAATGAATGCAGCGATCAAAACAATGGTAATGACATGAGTAAACAAATGAATCATAAAGCAAAGACTTTTCATGAATAGTACTTCAAGACAAGCATCAATAAGTCTTGCATAAGAGTTAACTCATAAAGCAATAAATCAAAGTAAAGGTATTGAAACAACACAAAAGAAGATTAAGTTTCAGCGGTTGCTTTCAACTTATAACATGTATATCTCATGGATATTGTCAATGTAAAGTAATATAACAAGTGCAATATGCAAGTATGTAGGAATCAATGCACAGTTCACACAAGTGTTTGCTTCTTGAGGTGGAGAGAAATAGGTGAACTGACTCAACATAAAAGTAAAAGAAAGGTCCTTCGAAGAGGAAAGCATCGATTGCTATATTTGTGCTAAAGCTTTGGTTTTGAAAACATGAAACAATTTTGTCAACGGTAGTAATAAAGCATATGTATCATGTAAATTATATCTTACAAGTTGCAAGCCTCATGCATAGTATACTAATAGTGCCCGCACCTTGTCCTAATTAGCTTGGATTACCAGGATTATCATTGCAATACACATGTTTTAACCAAGTGTCACAAAGGGGTACCTCTATGCCGCCTGTACAAAGGTCTAAGGAGAAAGCTCGCATTTGGATTTCTCGCTTTTGATTATTCTCAACTTAGACATCCATACCGGGACAACATAGACAACAGATAATGGACTCCTCTTTTATGCATAAGCATGTAGCAACAATTAATGTTCTCATATGAGATTGAGGATATATGTCCAAAACTGAAACTTCCACCATGATTCATGGCTTTAGTTAGCGGCCCAATGTTCTTCTCTAACAATATGCATGCTCTAACCATTTAAATGAGTGGTAAATCTCCCTTACTTCAGACAAGACGGACATTCATAGCAACTCACATGATATTCAACAAAGAGTAGTTGATGGCGTCCCCAGAAACATGGTTATCGCACAACAAGCAACTTAATAAGAGATAAAGTGCATAAGTACATATTCAATACCACAATAGTTTTTAAGGCTATTTTGTCCCATGAGCTATATATTGCAAAGGCGAATGATGGAAATTTTAAAGATAGCACTCAAGCAATTTACTTTGGAATGGCGGAGAAATACCATGTAGTAGGTAGGTATGGTGGACACAAATGGCATAGTGGTTGGCTCAAGGATTTTGGATGCATGAGAAGTATTCCCTCTCGATACAAGGTTTAGGCTAGCAAGGTTATTTGAAACAAACACAAGGATGAACCGGTGCAGCAAAACTTACATAAAAGACATATTGTAAACATTATAAGACTCTACACCGTCTTCCTTGTTGTTCAAAACTCAATACTAGAAATTATCTAGACTTTAGAGAGACCAAATATGCAAACCAAATTTTAGCAAGCTCTTTGTATTTCTTCATTAATGGGTGCAAAGTATATGATGCAAGAGCTTAAACATGAGCACAACAATTGCCAAGTATCAAATTATTCAAGACATTTTAGAATTACTACATGTAGCATTTCCCGATTCCAACCATATAACAATTTAACGAAGAAGATTCAACCTTCGCCATGAATACTATGAGTAAAGCCTAAGGACATATTTGTCCATATGCAACAGCGGAGCATGTCTCTCTCCCACACAATGAATGCTAGGATCCATTTTATTCAAACAAAAACAAAAACAAAAACAAACCGACGCTCCAAGCAAAGTACATAAGATGTGATGGAATAAAAATATAGTTTCAGGGGAGGAACCTGATAATGTTGTTGATGAAGAAGGGGATGCCTTGGGCATCCCCAAGCTTAGACGCTTGAGTCTTCTTAATATATGCAGGGGTGAACCACCGGGGCATCCCCAAGCTTAGAGCTTTCACTCTCCTTGATCATATTGCATCATTTCCCTCTCTTGATCCTTGAAAACTTCCTCCACACCAAACTCGAAACAACTCATTAGAGGGTTAGTGCATAATAAAAATTTATATGTTCAGAGGTGACATAATCATTCTTAACACTTCTGGACATTGCATAAAGCTACTGGACATTAATGGATCAAAGAAATTCATCCAACATAGCAAAAGAGGCAATGCGAAATAAAAGGCAGAATCTGTCAAAACAGAACAGTTCGTAAAGACGAATTTTGAAATGGCACCAGACTTGCTCAAATAAAAATGCCCAAATTGAATGAAAGTTGCATACATATCTGAGGATCACGCACGTAAATTGGCATATTTTTCTGAGCTACCTACAGAGAGGCAGGTCGAAATTCGTGACAGCAAAGAAATCTGATACTGCGCAGTAATCCAAATCTAGTATGAACCTTACTATCAAAGACTTTACTTGGCACAACAATGCATAAAACTAAGATAAGGAGAGGTTGCTACAGTAGTAAACAACTTCCAAGACTCAAATATAAAATAAAAGTACTGTAGTAAAAACATGGGTTGTCTCCCATAAGCGCTTTTCTTTAACGCCTTTCAGCTAGGCGCTGAAAGTGTGTATCAAGTATTATCAAGAGATAAAGCATTGACATCATTACCAGGGGTGTTGGGAGTTTTCTCAACCATGCATAGTATGTTGGATACATAAGTTTCAGCGGCTCCCTTTTCATTAGTCTTAGGCTTGCTATTCTCATCAAACAAATTTTCGGGAACAAGCCAAGCATAATTATTTTCTAGTGCCTCGCACATTCCTAAGAGTTTGCACGGTATTGAGGTTTTAATATCCCCCTCATAATTAACTTGATTAGTATACTTTTGTCTATCTTTTTCCATTTTTTCAAGGGTACTGGCAAAATTGGTATAAGAGCCTAGCATATTATATTTAGTGAAGACTTTTCTAGCTTCTCTTGCTACTCCCCCAAATTCTTTAAGAAGGGTTTCTAATACAAAATCTTTCTTTTCCCCTTCTTCCATATCACCAAGTGTGAGAAACATGTGTTGGATTATAGGATTAAGATTAACAAATTTAGTTTCCAACATGTGAACTAAAGAAGCAACAACAATTTCATAAGTAGGAGCAAGTTCTACCAAGTGTCTATCTTCAAAATCTTCAGTGGTACTAACATGTGTGAAAAAATCTTCTATATTATCTTTCCCAATTATAGACCCACGTCCTACCGGTATGTCTTTTAGAGTGTACTTAGGAGGAAACATGATGAAATAAGTAAAGCAAATGCAAGTAACTAATTTTTTTTGTGTTTTTTGATAAAGAGTGCAAGACAGTAAATAAAGTAAAACTAGCAACTAATTTTTTTGTGTTTTGATATAAGTGCAGCAAACAAAGAAAGTAAATAAAATAAAGCAAGACAAAAACAAAGTAAAGAGATTGGATTGTGGAGACTCCCCTTGCAGCGTGTCTTGATCTCCCCGGCAATGGCGCCAGAAAAAGAGCTTGATGGAGTGTAACTCACACGTTCGTTGGGAACCCCAAGAGGAAGGTATGATGCGCACAGCAGCAAGTTTTCCCTCAGAAAGAAACCAAGGTTTATCGAACCAGGAGGAGCCAAGAAGCACGTTGAAGGTTGATGGCGGCGGGTGATACGTCCAAAACGTATCTACTTTCCCGAACACTTTTGCTATTGTTTTGCCTCTAATTTGTGTATTTTGGATGCAACTAACACGGACTAACGCTGTTTTCAGCAGAACTGCTCTGGTGTCTCGTTTTTGTGCAGAAATCCAACTTTCGGGAAAGTCCTCGGAATTTATGCAGAAGGCCCTATTTTCCCAGAATAATGACGGAGCCAGGAGGACGATTAAGGTGGAGGCCCGAGGGCCCCACACCATAGGGCGGCGCGGCCCGGGGGGGGCCCGCGCGGCCCTGTGGTGTGGCCCCCTCGGCCGGCCTCCGACGCCCTCCTTCGGACTACTTATCGGCCTCGACCTAAAAACGCACAGAGAGAAGTCGAAGTCGCCAGAAACCCTCCAGAACGCCGCCACATCGCGAAACTCCGTCTCGGGAGCCAGAAGTCTCCGTTCTGGCACTCCGCCGGGACGGGGAATTGGAGGAGATCATCGCCGCCATCACCGCCAACGCCTCTACATCAACCAGCCATGTTTCCCCCATCCATGTGTGAGTAATTCCCCCGCTGTAGGCCGAAGGGGATGGTAGGGATTGGATGAGATTGGTCATGTAATAGCATAAGATTGTTAGGGCATAGTGCCTAGTGTCCGTAATTGGTACTTTGATGATATTGTTGCAACTTGTTATGCTTAATGCTTGTCACTAGGGCCCGAGTGCCATGATCTCAGATCTGAACATGTTATTGCTTCATCAAGATATTCATTGTTTATGGTCTTACCTATAAGTTGTATACACATGTCGCTGTCCGGAACCGATGGCCCCGAAGTGACAGAAATCGGGACAACCGGAGGGAATGGTAGCGATGTGAGGATCACATGTGTTCACGGAGTGTTAATGCTTTGCTCCGGTACTCTATTAAAAGGAGTACCTTAATATCCAGTAGTTTCCCTTGAGGCCCGGCTGCCACCGGCTGGTAGGACAAAAGATGTTGTGCAAGTTTCTCATTGCGAGCACGCACGACTATATATGGAACACATGCCTATTGATTGCTTTGTACTTGGATACCGTTTTATTATTATCTGCAAATGCCCTGCTATGATTGTTACATGAGTTTCTCTCATCCATGCAACGCCCGTCATCCGTCCCCGTGCCTACAGTATTTTAATCCTGCTGTTTACTAAAATCACTACTGCTGTCTTTGTTACTCGTCGCTGTTATTTCACTACTGCTACTGCTATAAAACTGTTACTGCTGATAAACTCTTGCGAGCAAATCTGTTTCCAGGTGCAGCTGAATTGACAACTCCGCTGTTAAGGCTTCCAAGTGTTCTTTGTCTCCCCTTGTGTCGAATCAATAAATTGGGTTTTACTTCCTTCGAAGACTGTTGCGATCCCCTATACTTGTGGGTCATCAAGACTATTTTCTGGCGCCGTTGCCGGGGAGCATAGCTTTATTTGGAAGTTCACTTGGATTAATATTGTTCGCTGCAAATTCTCCATCATGGGTAAACCTCGCGATACTAAGATCGCCATATTACCATCCACTACAAGAAAAGGTACAATTCTGAGTACCTCCGCTACACTTGATTCACCATCTGTGATTGATAAACTTGTTTCACCGCCACATGCTCCACAAGTTGGTACGTCTGCTGAATCTGAAAACTCTCATAATATTGATAATATTTCTGCTGTGCTTGATGATAGTGGTTCTTTGGGATCCTTTCTAGATGCTACAATTGCTAGGTCTAGACAAATTGAAAATACTGAAACTCCTAATGCTACTACACCTGTTAATTCACCTGAACTTGATTATTTTAGTGATGATCCTGATGAAGATTATGTGGAGCTTAATGATGATTTTATTGAAAAATGCAATGCTACTACTGATGCAAGAAAAATTAAAAAGTTGCTTGCAGAACATGCTGTTAGATATAAACTGTCTCCTGATCCTAAGTTTGCCACATCTCCCATAAACATTAAGGATAAAGATTATGATTTTTCTCTTGATCTATCTCATATAGCTATTGTTGAGAAAACACCCTTTTGTGGTACTGAAAAAGAAAGTGCTGTTGAACACATGACTGGGTTATCTACTCTAAGTAGCTTGTTTTCTGATGATGTCAAGATGCGTACTTACTTTGTTGCTAAAATCTTTCCATTCTCATTAAAGGATGACGCTAAAACTTGGTATAATAGTTTGCCACCTAATTCTATTAAAAGTCCAAAAGAATTGCTTGATGTTTTCTTCCGTAAATACTTTCCTGCTAGTGCTCAACATATTGCTTTGCAGAGAATTTATAATTTTAACCAGGAGGATGGAGAGAAATTGCCTGAGGCTTGGGCGAGATTTTGCTCTCTTATTAGAGCTCGGCCTGATCATGATTTGGAAAAGCATGATTTACTTGATATATTTTATAGTGGACTAACCATTGAGTCTAGGGCATACCTGGATAGTTGTGCTGGTTGTGTTTTCAGGAAAAGAACTCCAGATGACGCTGAAGAATTATTGGCTAAAATAGGCCGGAATCATGATGATTGGACTACGCCTGAACCAACTCCAGAGCCAATATTGAAGAAGAGGGGTTTAATTAAATTGAATGATGAAGATATGAGGGAAGCCAAGAAGTCTCTCAAGGAGAAAGGTATTAAATCTGAAGATGTGAAGAATCTTCCTCCCATAGAAGATATATGTGAGATAATTCCCCCTTCATCCATGATTGAGGTAAACTCCCTTCAACGCTTTACTAGGGAAGATATTCCATATTCGAAACCTCCTGCACAATGCTTAGATGAGTTTGATAATTATATTGTTAAACAAGAAAATTTTAATATGAGAGTAGAGAATCATTTAATGGAAAATTCTCGAGCTATTAGTGAATTGCATGATATTGTAGAAAGAACCTCCAATGATGTTAAGATGCTTGTTAAACATTTTCATATGGTTCAAACTCAAATTGATCAACTCACTAAAGTGCAAAATGACTTGTTAGGGAATAATTCTAAAGAAAAACATGCTTATGAAGTAACAACTAGAGGTGGTGTCTCTACCCAGGATCCTCTATATCCTGAAGGGCATCCCAAAAGAATTGAACAAGATTCTCAACGCATTGAACCTAGTGCTCCTTCTAAGAAGAAAAAGAAGAAGAAACATAAAAATGTTGTAGAATCCTCTGAACCTGCTAATGATCCTAATAGTATTTCTATTTCTGATGCTGAAACTGAAAGTGGTAATGAACATGATAAAGATAATGATAAGAATGATGCTCCTGATAAAGAAGAGGTTGAAGAAGAACCTGAAAAGCATGCTAAAAATAAAAAGTACACTAAAGAAGATTTTATTGCTGAGAAACATGGTAATGAAAGAGAACCTTGGGTGCAAAAGCAAATGCCTTTTCCTGCTAAGAAACTAAAATCAAAGGAAGAAGAACATTATAATAAATTTTGCGATTGGATGAAACCTTTATTCTTGCAAATCCCTTTGACTGATGCTATTAAATTGCCTCCTTATTCAAAGTATATGAAAGATATTGTTACTAACAAAAGGAAAATCCCCAATGAGGAAATTTCCACTATGCTTGCTAATTACTCTTTCAATGGCAAAGTTCCAAAGAAGTTGGGTGATCCAGGTATACCTACTATTCCTTGTTCTATTAAGAATAATTATGTGAAAACTGCTCTATGTGATTTGGGAGCCGGTGTTAGTGTTATGCCTTTTTCTCTTTATAAGAGACTTTACTTAGATAAGTTGATACCTACTGATATATCTTTACAAATGGCTGATAAATCTACTGCTATTCCTGTTGGTATATGTGAGGATGTTCCTGTTCAAGTTACTACTAACTGCTTAATATTAACTGATTTTGTTGTGTTGGAAATGCCTGAAGATGATAATATGTCTATTATTCTTGGGAGACCTTTTCTTAACACCGCAGGGGCTGTTATTGATTGCAATAAAGGAAAGGTTACTTTCAATGTTGATGATAGGGAGCATACCGTTTATTTTCCCAAGAGGATTGAGAAAGCGTGTGGAGTTAATACTATTTCTAATGTGAGAACTATCAAAGTGGGAACTATTGATTGTCCTATATATGAGCCTAAGGAAGAATATCAAACTCTCGTGATTGGATCCATATCAATACAATTCAAGGTAACATGATTGATTTGAGGTTTATTTCTTCTTATGCTATGTAAAATTTATTTGGTGGCAAGACTTGATCAACCTTGTTAACGAATACTTTTTATATGCATAGAGGAGGTAAACAACATCTCTTTCTTCCTCCACTTGCTCTAGTTGCTGTAGCATTTTTAGTTTGCAAAGTTCCTTAGTTATTTGGAGATTTCAAAAATTTTCCTGGCCAGTAATAATAAACTAAATACCCAGAAATGTGCATTTTTCAAAGTTTTCAAAAATTCACAAAAATTATACCGTTGGTCCTATTTTTCGACGAGGCACCTGGGAGCACCAGAGGATGACTGTGGGGCACCGAGAGGCGCCAAACCACAGGCCGGCGCGGCCAAGGAGGTGGCCGCGCCACCATGTGGTGTGGGCCCCCCTTTGCCCCACTTTGTCATCTCTTTCTCCCAGCACCTTCTCTCTCCCGAAAAAACTCGTACCAAGTTCCTCTCTCTCGCGTTTTTGCTCCAGAGCTCCAGATTTCTCGATCTCTTTGCTCAGCCCAGATTTCCTGCTGAAATTTGGCACATTTGCTCCTTGGTATGTGACTCCTCCACCCATCCAAGTAGAATTTTGTTTGGTTGAGTATATCTTGAATATTTTGCTGCTGTAGGTAACATGTTTAGTGAGCTTGCATGCTTGTTCTAAGTGGTAGAAACTAGTTTTGATGCATGATTAGTACTCTAGCAAGTTCCTATGGTAGTTTCCCTCAATTATATGTCACAAAATCAAATTTTATATCATTTGTTAAAAATTTCAGAGAAGCTATGAAGAAGTTCAACTTTGGAGAGTTGTTCAAGAAAGGGACAACCAGCACCGGGAGGCCTTCTAGGGCCGCCACCCGGATTAGGCGATCATACAATGAAGACATCATCGCGCCTAGCTTCGCGCCCGAAGAGGACAACGGGGCTCCTAATGCTTCGTCTTTTCCATGCTATGATTTTCTTAGGAATGCAGGGATATTGGAGGATTTCTTCACCCTTGTCAACAGGGCAGGGTTAACCACCTATATGGGAGATGAAAGGGAGCAATACTATATGCTCACCAAGATCTTCGTCGAGAGTTTCCAGTTCAACAACAAACAATATGAGCCGACGGTTGCATTCAGGATCTATGGTAATCCTGTTACTATGAAATTGGAGGATTTCTGTCGTGCAATGGATATTGTCCCTGTAGGTACAGCGAGTAGGATTGATGACAACCCCCGGGACTTGTTGGAGCTCTACCGAGGGATCACCGATGATGATTGTCGCACCATTCAGCGGGGCAAGATAAGGAACATTCAACTCCCCGCTATTAAGTATTTTGCATACTACATTGCTACTAGCATTCTTGGTAGGGAGAACACTAGCAATATTTCTAGTTACCATCTTGCTTTCTTGAATATTGCACTTACTGGTCAGACATCCTATCACCTTGGTGCTCTTATTGCTCGCCGCCTGACTACCAGGGGGCCTATTTTTGGAGGAACTATCGCACTGCGCGTTTTAACATATCTAAATCTTCCTATTGATCCTAATGATGTGCCATTGGCCCCTAGGAGACTCGATATTACTGCTATGAAGAGTCATCATTTTGTTACCACTGATTCTACTTTAGATAATATGGTTTATAGAATGTTGTTTTCTGACGGGGATGAGAAAGAAATTCCTCTTCCCCAACCAGGTTTGTTCAGTATTGACAGGCAATCATGGTCGTGCACTAAGGAGGAAGTGGATGAACATTTGAAGATAAAGGACTTCCACCAGCAACATGACTCCGAGGACGCCGGGGCCTCCTACGACCACACCGTCACGTATCCGGGTGCTTCTTCTAGCACATACCCGGAATACGATCCATCTTCGTCATACTACGGAGACACTACCTCATGGGATCGATGGGATTGAACTCCACTTAGGCCAAAAGCCTAAGCTTGGGGGGAGGTATACCGGCATCACTCATTCTTTGCATATTATGGTTGCTGGATACTTGTACATACTTGTTTTGTTCGTTTGAGTGGTTTTCTAATGAGAGGAAGATGATATTTGGGGAAGTGCTGCCTGAAAACAGATTCTGGACTGTTACTAGAAAATTTCGTACGCACAGCCAGAGCGTTATTTTGAGCTGCAAATTTTTGTGCAGGTTCCCCAGGTTGTTATCTAACTTTCATTAGTTGAACACTTTTCGATCTGAGCAACGTAAGATTTTTGTAAAAATCGATTTCTGTACTGCTGTCAGGTTTTGGCAGATTTCTGCCATCTCGCTTTTCTGCGTTTCTTTTAGTTTGCTATTTCTTGTTTTTGCTTTGTTTCTTCCCCAAAACACAAAAAGACCAAAAATATTTCTTTTGTTTCTCTTCACCATTTGTTTGCTTTGGTTTCTTGCATTTGTTTCACTTTATTTGCTATTGCTAGCTTGCTATAAGAAAACCCAAAAAGATTTTGCTTTGTTTGTTTGTTTCCTCTTGTTCTTGTTTCTAATTCGAAAACACCAAAAATATTTGCTGTTCTTCTTTGGTTTGTAAAGTTCTTTATGAGTTCAATGGTCTTCGGTGGCTGGAGCGTGGTTTTCATTTCATATTATCCAAGCTACACAAGTGAAAAGGCAATAATGACGATCTACGACAATCTGATTGTGGTGAGAGGCTGGTATGAACTCTATTTGTTTTCATTTTTGTACATATACTCATCCATGTGAGCATGCTTAGTTGGTTCATGTGAGGTATATGTTATTTGAGAAAGTCTAGTAGTTCATGATCTCTCATGTTTAGCACCAATCTATTAATATGAGTAGCATGTCATGGATGTTTGCTTGCATTGTTTTATTCATAAGTAAGTATGGCATTGTGGTATCCTCCTCTGAATAATTCATTCATATCGACTTGGCACATGCTCACGCATGCATATGACTGAACAAAAAGTCAATTAAGCCTCGATGATCTATATTGCTTCAGAGTTCTTGTATCACTTTTATGCCTCCATTAATTTATTTTGCCGCAAGCATGATTATGACGATTCTCGCTCTCTTGATTTGTCGCTCCCTAGTCTATTGCTAGCCTTCACTTGTACTGAGCGGGAACGCTGCTCGTGCTTCCAAACACCTGAAAACCAAGTTGTTCCAAAAGTGTCCACCATAAATACCTATGCATGGCATTTCAAACCATTCCAAGTAAATTCTCGTGCGCTACCTTTAAAACCTTCAAAATGCTTCTCAATTTGTGTTTATGTTTCATAGCTCATGAGGAAGTATGTGGTGTTTAGCTTTCAACCTTGTCATTTACTTTTGACGGACTCTCATATGGACTAGTGGCACATCCGCTTATCCAATAATTTTGCAAAAAGAGCTGGCAATGGGATTCCCAGTCCAGAATTAATTAACTTAAATAGACACTCCTCCATGGTTTGTGATTGTTGGACGGCACCCGAAGGATTCGGTTAGCCATGGCTTGTGTAAGCAAAGGTTGGGGGGAGTGTCATCATCATAATAAAAATAAAATAAAAAGGCGCTCCTTCATGGTATGAGATTGTTGGCAGGCACCCGAGGATTCGGTTAGCCATGGTTTGTGTAAGAAGGTTTGGAAGGAGTGCCAAATAAATATGCAATAATTCATGGGAGCCGCTCTTGAAAGTCCGGTTGGCGAGGTAGTTAGTGTACCCATTACCATTCGTTGACAACAACAAACACCTCTCAAAATAATTTTACTCCTGATTTATAAAAATGAAAAGCTCTAGCGCATGTTAATCCCTGCTTCCCTCTGCGAAGGGTCAATCTTTTACTTTTATGTTGTGTCTCCATTATTTCTTTGAGCACTATGTTGAGAGCACAACTGTCATTCTTAGTATAATATGCTTGTCTCAAAATATGATTGATTGTGGTATAACTTTGATGCATTTATCTTTTGACAATCACTACTTCTAGTCTTTCTATGAACTCCAGAGGTGCCCGGGCATTTATGTTTTGCCAATCAAATACAGGCAAGCGAGATACCACTTTATCATACTCTCTTATGAACATTGCAATCCTGCTTACATACATGATTCATGATGCTTATTAATTGTTGGTACCTCTCCATGATTGATATGGCTGTTAGATGATCTTATTTGCATGTATCTCATCATGAATTGCTTAAGTATTAGCCATAGCATGAGAATATATACATCATATGAGCAAATGTGTTCGTGAAAGTTCTTTTATCGCTCAGTTGTTAACTGAATTGCTTGAGGACAAGCAATAAGCTAAGCTTGGGGGGAGTTGATACGTCCAAAACGTATCTACGTTCCCGAACACTTTTGCTATTGTTTTGCCTCTAATTTGTGTATTTTGGATGCAACTAACACGGACTAACGTTGTTTTCAGCAGAACTGCTCTGGTGTCTCATTTTTGTGCAGAAATCCAACTTTCGGGAAAGTCCTCGGAATTTATGCAGAAGGCCCTATTTTCCCAGAATAATGACGGAGCCAGGAGGACGATTAAGGTGGAGGCCCGAGGGCCCCACACCATAGGGCGGCGCGGCCCAGGGGGGGGCCCGCGCGGCCCTGTGGTGTGGCCCCCTCGGCCGGCCTCCGACGCCCTCCTTCGGACTACTTATCGGCCTCGACCTAAAAACGCACAGAGAGAAGTCGAAGTCGCCAGAAACCCTCCAGAATGCCGCCACATCGCGAAACTCCGTCTCGGGAGCCAGAAGTCTCCGTTCTGGCACTCCGCCGGGACGGGGAATTGGAGGAGATCATCGCCGCCATCACCGCCAACGCCTCTACATCAACCAGCCATGTTTCCCCGTGTGAGTAATTCCCCCGCTGTAGGCCGAAGGGGATGGTAGGGATTGGATGAGATTGGTCATGTAATAGCATAAGATTGTTAGGGCATAGTGCCTAGTGTCCGTAATTGGTACTTTGATGATATTGTTGCAACTTGTTATGCTTAATGCTTGTCACTAGGGCCCGAGTGCCATGATCTCAGATCTGAACATGTTATTGCTTCATCAAGATATTCATTGTTTATGGTCTTACCTATAAGTTGTATACACATGTCGCTGTCCGGAACCGATGGCCCCGAAGTGACAGAAATCGGGACAACCGGAGGGAATGGTAGCGATGTGAGGATCACATGTGTTCACGGAGTGTTAATGCTTTGCTCCGGTACTCTATTAAAAGGAGTACCTTAATATCCAGTAGTTTCCCTTGAGGCCCGGCTGCCACCGGCTGGTAGGACAAAAGATGTTGTGCAAGTTTCTCATTGCGAGCACGCATGACTATATATGGAACACATGCCTATTGATTGCTTTGTACTTGGACACCGTTTTATTATTATCTGCAAATGCCCTGCTATGATTGTTACATGAGTTTCTCTCATCCATACAACGCCCGTCATCCGTCCCCGTGCCTACAGTATTTTAATCCTGCTGTTTACTAAAATCACTACTGCTGTCTTTGTTACTCGTTCTTTGTTATTTCACTACTGCTACTGCTATAAAACTGTTACTACTGATAAACTCTTGCGAGCAAATCTATTTCCAGGTGCAGCTGAATTGACAACTCCGCTGTTAAGGCTTCCAAGTGTTCTTTGTCTCCCCTTGTGTCGAATCAATAAATTGGGTTTTACTTCCCTCGAAGACTGTTGCGATCCCCTATACTTGTGGGTCATCAGCGGGATGTAGTGCGGCGCAACACCAGGGATTCCGGCGCCAACGTGGAACCTGCACAACACAACCAAAGTACTTTGCCCCAATGAAACAGTGAGGTTGTCAATCTCACCGGCTTGTTATAACAAAGGATTAGATGTATAGTGTGGATGATGATTGTTTGCAGAAAACAGTAGAACAAGTATTGCAGTAGATTGTATTCGATGTAAAAGAATGGACCGGGGTCCACAGTTCACTAGAGGTGTCTCTCCCATAAGATAAATAGCATGTTGGGTGAACAAATTACAGTCGAGCAATTGACAAATAGAGAGGGCATGACCATGCACATACATGATATGATGAGTATAGTGAGATTTAATTGGGCATTACGACAAAGTACATAGACCGCTATCCAGCATGCATCTATGCCTAAAAAGTCCACCTTCAGGTTATCATCCGAACCCCTTCCAGTATTAAGTTGTAAACAACAGACAATTGCATTAAGTATGGTGCGTAATGTAATCAATAACTACATCCTTAGACATAGCATCAATGTTTTATCCCTAGTGGCAACAGCACTTCCACAACCTTAGAACTTTCTGTCACTGTCCCAGATTTAATGGAGGCATGAACCCACTATCGAGCATAAATACTCCCTCTTGGAGTTAAGAGCAAAAACTTGGCCAGAGCCTCTACTAATAACGGAGAGCATGCAAGATCATAAACAACACATAGGTAATAGATTGATAATCAACATAACATAGTATTCTCTATCCATCGGATCCCGACAAACACAACATATAAAATTACAGATAGATGATCTTGATCATATTAGGCAGCTCACAAGATCCGACAATGAAGCACATGAGGAGAAGACAACCATATAGCTACTGCTATGGACCCATAGTCCAGGGGTGAACTACTCACTCATCACTCCGGAGGCGACCATGGCGGTGAAGAGTCCTCCGGGAGATGATTCCCCTCTCCGGCAGGGTGCCGGAGGCGATCTCCTGAATCCCCCGAGATGGGATTGGCGGCGGCGGCGTCTCAGTAAGGTTTTCCGTATCGTGGCTCTCGGTACTGGGGGTTTCGCGACGGAGGCTTTAAGTAGGCGGAAGGGCAAGTCAAAGGGCGTCACGAGGGGCCCACACCACAGGCCGGCGCGGCCAGGGCCTGGGCCGCGCCGCCCTGGTGTCTGGCCACCTCGTGGCCCCACTTCGTCTATCCCTCGGTCTTCTGGAAGGTTCGTGCAAAAATAGGACCCTGGGCGTTGATTTCGTCCAATTCCGAGAATATTTCTTTACTAGGATTTCTGAAACCAAAAATAGTAAAACAAAGAATCGGCTCTTCGGCATCTCGTTAATAGGTTAGTGCCGGAAAATGCATAAATACGACATATAATGTGTATAAAACATGTAGATATCATCAATAATGTGGCATGGAACATAAGAAATTATCGATACGTCGGAGACGTATCAGGGTTCCACTCAACGTTGCGCATAAATTCTCCTTCATCAACTCCGCGCTCAAAAAATAATTTTTCTGGCGCCGTTGCCGGGGAACTTAAGAAAAGTTACACGACAGAGATTTCCAACTCCCAAGACAATCTGCGCACAACAAGATTTTCTGGCGCCGTTGCCGGGGAGAAAAGCATATCTTCTGCGAGGGGAGTCTCTCACTCTCAACTCTTGTACTTTGTTATTGTTTTGCTTGCATATTTTATTTTTATCTTGTTTGCATTTTATATCGAAAATCCAAAAAAAAAATTAGTATAGTTTCTATTTGTGTTGTTTACTTTACTTTGCAAAATGAATGTCCCTGAAGTTGAGGTTCATACTTTAAAGCAACAAGGGGGTGAAAGTTTGAAAGATGCTTGGTATATAATATGTGATGCTCATCATAGATGTACTAAGAAATATTCTACTATGATTCTTCTTAGGAATTTCTATGTTGGTATTTCTACTTGGAATAGATATGTTCTAGATACTCTTATTGGTGGTAATTTCCTAGGTGATCCCGCTTCGGAAGCCTATGTTTTAATTGAAAGTTTAGTAGGAAGTCCTCCCATTAATGTTGCTAAAACTGAGATCACTTCAGAAGAGGTGGTAAAAAGACTAGATTCTTTAGAGAAAAGTTTTGCCAATTTAGTTTTTGATGCTATCCATACTAATGAGTTGATAGGAGGAATCAATAAAAAAATTGTTGTTTTGGAGGGTAGCATTGCAAATGATGATTGAGCTATTAGAATTGGTAAACTTGAAGAAGCTATAGAAACTTTGAGTTCAATTTTTTCCTCTCTTGGTTTCAAAAAGGAGAGTGCTTTTGTTGGGAAAGAACAAAAATTTATTTATGTCCCTAAGGCACCCAAACCAAAAACCCGTGATATGTTTAAATTTGATAAAACTTTTAGTGCAACTAAGAGTAAATTGCAAGTTGAATCTTCATAGGGGTCTAAGGTACTTGACGATACAAATGGTGTTTTGGAAGAAGTAATTTATCTTGATGCTTTACCTCTAGATA
The DNA here is from genome assembly GCF_019359855.2 of Lolium perenne. NCBI lineage: Eukaryota > Viridiplantae > Streptophyta > Magnoliopsida > Poales > Poaceae > Lolium > Lolium perenne. The sequence continues at coordinate 138,347,776 of NC_067246.2, forward strand.
ATACTTGATTTGCACCCTTTCTGCGCCTAGCTCAAAGGCATTAAAGAAAAGCGCTTATGTGAGACAACTCATATTTTATTTCTGTTATTTTTGTTTTGTTGAGTCTTGGAAGTTATTGCTACCGTAATAACCTCTCCTTATCGTTTTTATTTCGTTTTTTTTTTTGCCAAGGGTAGCCTCTAATAGAAAGAAAGCAGTGTTTGGGGTATTTGCAATTCTGAAACAAATTCTGTGCTGGTCACGAATTTTTTTTAAAAAAAATCACCAGAACGTTATTTTGAGCTCAATTTTTTTTTGCTTATGCCCCAGTATGTTAGATAACTTTCTTTAGTTTATCATTTTTCGTTTGAGCAATAGAACTATTTTTTTAATTATGATCTCTGCCTGGTGGTCTGTTTTGACAGATTTCTGCCATGTTTTGCATTTGCGTCTTATGCTTCGTTTTTTGAGTTCTTTTGTGAAAAAGAGCTTTGGGAAGAAGTAGCTCAAGTAGCATATGTTAAAATGAGTGTTTGATATGTGTCATTACTGAAACCTTGCTGGTTTGATATATTTTTATTTGCACTAATGTTGCTAATCAATTGTGTTGAGTTTTGTGTGAAAGAAGTTTTCAAGTGTAGGGAGAGAAGAATGATGCAACAAGATAAAGCATGGACAAGAGCTAAAGCTTGGGGATGTCCCCTGAACCCCCCAAGAAATATCCAAGAAGTGCAAGCGTCAAAGCTTGAGGATGCCCAAGGCATCCCCTCTTCATCAACAAAAAGCACCTGGTCATTTTTCAACACACTATATTTTTATTCCTTCATGTGATATGTGTTATCCTTGGAGCGTCTTTACTTTTTGTTGTGTGTTTAATTTCAATAAATTCGGATCCCATCATTCATGTTTACTTCAGAGTGAGACACGCTCCACCGTTTTGCATATTTACTTTGGAGTGAGACACGCTCCGCTGTTTTGCATGTTTATTTTGGAGTGAGACACGCTCCACTGTTATGCATTTTGCGTTGGAGAGAGACACGCTCCACTTTTACATTTATTTGAGTTTCAATAGCTCTCTGGACATTTACTTGTTTTTCATATATGAGAGTTGTTTGGTTTCATTTGGTTGGCGTTGGAAGCATGAAAAAAGTTTTATGTGTATGTGATGCAAATGGAAGCATTTTTAGACTGCGGCATAGTTATTTTTGCATATCTTGCTAGATGTTATTCTCATGATGAGCTTGTTAATTATGTTTTAATCATGATTAGTCTCAAATACGGAGAGTGTTTAGTGTGCCATTGAAGGTTTCATGAATTGTTTTTAGCATACAATAGAAAAGCATAATATTGTGGTATATATTCTCCTGCGAATGTTTTTATTTGGGTTTACTTGGCACATATTTTGCAACATGTTATGACTACCAGTCAATTCTTGCCTTTATGATCATTTAGTTTGCAACTTGTGTATCACTTTATGCTTTGATTAATATATTCTATCGCTATGCATGATTATGGCCATTATGCTCTCTTAGTTGGTCGCACCCGGTCTTTTTCTAGCCTCCATTTGTGTTAGTATTTTATTCATGCATACAACCACCAAAAACCAAATGTGTCAAAGTGTCCACCATATCTACCTATATGTGGTATTTCATTGCCATTCCATAGTAGTTTGCTCGTGTGCTACCTTTAAAACATTCAAACAGTTCCTCGTTTTGTGACATTGTTTTTAGCTCATGAGGAAGTAAATTAAAATTGTGGTTGTCGTCTTCCATACTAGTTAAGTAACTCAAAGACTCACGAGCTTCATCTTGCTTGTCACATAAAAAAAGGTATATAAAAAATAGATGGTTTGACCACAACTTCCAATAGGGGAAGAAAATAGGAAAATTATAAGAAAAGGGCACTCCTCCATGGTTTGTGATTGCTTGGTCGACACCCGAGGATTCGGTTAGCCATGGTATGTGTAAGCAAAGGTTGGGAGGAGTGTCACAATTTTATAAGTAGTATAAATGAAAAGCGGCTTCGCCCAAATATTTCGGAACCGCTCTCAAACTTGCTTAGTATGGAAGATGACAATAGCTCTTTTTACTACTCGTTGACATGAACAACCACCTCTCAAAAGTGCATTTTATACTCTTGTTGTTTCAGTAAAAAGATCTAGCACATGAGTGATCTTACTTGCCTCTCAAAGAGAGACCTTCTTTTACTTTTATGATGAGTCTCCACTTTCTAGTTTATGCACCACTTATGAGAGCATAGTTGTCATTCTTAGTTTTATGTGCATGGTCCCAAGATTTTATTGATTGATTCATAATTATGGTATTGCTTGTTCACACTTTTTGTTTCTAGTCATCCTTATAATATTTTAAAGGTGTCCAAGCATTTATGTTTTGCTTTAACTTATGGAACAAGCTGAGCACCACTTTATTATGTATCTATGCTATGCTCTTGACAATCACTTTGCTTTCCATGCACGTTATACATTTTCTTTTGTTTGATTACTATTCATGTTTTAGCATGGTTATTAAGTTTCATTGTTTGATTATATCTATCATGCTTATGTTAGGATTCTATGATTCCAGCTATGTTTGCTTTTACACTTAGATTGATCAAAATAGTGTGACAGCATGTCACCTCAAAAATTATTTGTTTGTTATCACTTACCTACTCGAGGATGAGCAGGAGTTAAGCTTGGGGATGTTGATACGTCCCAAAGGTATCTATAATTTTTGATGCTCCATGCTTGTTTTGTTACAATTCTTATATATTTTATGTGCACTTTTCCACACTTTTTAGCATTTCCTGGGACTAACCTATAACAGAGTGCCGCGGTGCCAGTTCCTGTTTTCTGCTGTTTTTGTGTTTCAGAATAGTTGTACATGAAAGTTTCTCGGAATTGGACGAAACAAAAGCCCAGAGTCTTATTTTTCCGGGACGAAGACGGGGCCAGAAGGACACGCGCAGGAGAGCTGCCATGTGGCAGTACATAGGGCAGGCGCGGCCGCCACCCTTGGCCGCGCCTGGCCCATGTACTGGCGCCTCGTCGCCTCGTTTGCTCTGCCCTTCCGCCTATTTATTCCTCGTATCGGGAAAACCCCAGGGACCCGACCCTCCATCCACGAAAAGTTCCGATGCTGCCGTCAACCAAAACCCTAGTTCGGGAGGGTTTTGCAGTCCATCCCGGCACCCTGCTGGAGAGGGAAATCACCGTCGGAGGCCTCTACATCGCCATGTCTTCATCCGAGGTGATGCGTGAGTAGTCCTCCACGGGACCATGGGTCCATAGCAGTAGCTAGATGGCCGTCCTCTCCTTGTTGTGCTTCATGTATAGATCTTGTGAGCTGCCTAACATGATCAAGATCATCTATTTGTAATTGCTACATGTTGGTTTGATGTGGATCCGATTTATAGAGAGATTGCTTTGGTTGAGATTATGTATTATGTTATTATGATCTTGCATGATCTCCATTTCTAGTAGATGCTCTGGCCAAGTAGATGCTAGCGACTCCAAGAGGGAGTATTTATGCTTGATAGTTGGTTCATGCCTCTATTTAATCATGGGAAGTGACCTTGTTCTCTACAGTTGTAGATGTGCTGTTGCTACTAGGGAGAAAATAGTGGTGTTCTATTCAAGTGTAGTTTCATCGTTTACTTTACACACATTGCTTAAAGCGATAGTCCGTTGCTTGCAACTTAATACTGGAGGGTGCCGCGGATGCAATCCTGAAGGTGGATTATTAGTCATAGATGCAGTTGGATTATGGTCTATGTATATTGTTGTAATGCCGGCATACTTTCATAGCATGTATTCTGCACCAACCATTAGCGTAGAATCTATGTTGTTAATTGCCCATATGTAATTTGTTTACCCAGCATATTTATGTTATTGGGGAGGCGCCTCTAGTGAATTGTGGACCCCGGTCCTTCTTCTTTTAATTGCAATCTTCTACAGCATTTTCCTGTTCTGTTCTCTACAAACAATTCTTTTTCTGCATGGTTCGTTTAATCCTTTGTTTTCAGAAAAGCCAGTGAGCTTGACAACCTCGCTGAAAGTTGGGGACAAAGTACTTGGTTGTTTGTGTGCAGGTCTCCACGTTGCTGCTAACACCGGCAGTGCGCCCTGCCACGAGTTGGTTCGCAGCACCTCGGGAGAGAACGTTTTTCTCCTACTGGTCGATAAACCTTGGTTTCTTTCTGAGGGAAAACTTCCTGCATTGCTCATCATACCTTCCTCTTGGGGTTCCACTCAACGTTGCGCATAAATTCTCCTTCATCAACTCCGCGCTCAGCACCTCCCCATGGGTTGGGTTTGGTACGAAGGCACCAAATTAATAACTGGGCCACACCGGCGCCAAAACGAAACTGAGGGATGGGCGAGATTTTTTGTGCCGACACCCCCCCCCCCCGAGTGGAGATGCTCTTATCAGCGGAGCCGAGTAAATCTTGTACACGACCACCTAGCGATAACTACATACACCGGCACGAGCCGAAGGCGCGCCTTTGTCCTTGCCCCTCTATCAGCGGAGTCGGGCAAAGCTTGTCGTAATAGAGCTTGTTGTAGTAGACACACGTGAAGCCACCGTGCTATGGCCCCAAAGAACCAGCGCATCAGAGCAGCAATCATTGCCAATGATGACAACCGTAGATCTGAAGGAGACTGACATGAAACCACACCAACGAACATGAAAATTGATCGGATCCCGCGAGATCTGCCGGACACACAAGTCCAAGCGCCCTCCGCCACAGCTACATGCACCACCGAAGCGAGGATAGGACGTGAAGGACCTTATTCTGACTTCAGGACCTTATTCTAAAAAGGCACTGAAAAACAAGCTAAAAAGAACGAAACTCCTCGCGGGCGAGGGGCCATGGTCCACCACCACCTTCAAAGCTTTAAGGCCACCGGAACCGGAGCGGACCAGCGATGTCACCTTCGAGGAGGAAAGAACCCTAGATCGGTTTGTGGGTGCTGCCTCTTTATCGCCTCTGGCTGCTATCTCATCGTACCAGTTTGGTATAATTACTTACTTATGTTACTGGTTATTTCTTCAACGTTTACTTCTCTTGACTTGGTGAACTTCTCTCCCTTTTCCTAGGTTGGCTCTGAATGGTGTGAAGGGTTCCACGTTTACTTCTCTTGATTTGGTGATCTTCTCTCACTTTTCCTAGGATGATTATGCATGGTGTGAAGGGAAGAGACTCAGATGTGTATTAGAGCATCTGCAGCCGTTGGCGCTCCCCACGGCCAAATCCGGCGCTAAATAGCGCCGGATTGGACGAAAGTTTCGACCGGGGAGCGCCGAAGTTTCAGCCGTCTCCCCGGTAGACACCCAGTGTTCGATGTTTTTCAGAAAAAAACGTCCCTGAAAATCAAATATCCAGCATAGTTCGGCAAATTTGACCAGTTTTGTCAACATTTGGTTTATTTTTACAAATAAACGTTACAGTTCAACAAAACAAGACAAGTTTTCAAACAAATCAAATGGAAACTAGTTGGAGTTGCCTCGAAGCGTCCATATGTGCTCCACCAGATCATCCTGCAGCTGTTGATGCATTGTGGAGTCTCGAATCTCCTGACGCATAGCGATGAACACAGCTCACGATGCCGACACCTAGTGCTTAGGTTGTGCAAGAGGACCCTCTCTGTCATATGGTGCAGCTTGTTCGCTTAGAGGAACCGGATACTTCCGCTCATTCTTGATAATCATGTTGTGTAAGCACACACAACAGTTCATCACCTCCCACATCTGATCTTTGGACCAAGTCAAAGCGGGGAACCGGACTACACCAAATCTCTGCTGGAGGACACCAAATGCACGCTCGACGTCCTTTCGGCAACCTTCTTGTTCCTTGACAAACTCCAACTCCTTCAGGAGGACGGGATCTGAGATAGTCTTTAGAAATGTTGTACACTTTGGATAGATACCGTCTGCAAGATAGTATCCCTTGTTGTACTGCCGGCCACTGATCACAAAGTTAACCGGGGGAGCATGACCCTCAACAAACTTGGAGAAGATCGGAGAGTACTGCAAGACGTTGATGTCGTTGTTGGATCCCAGTATACCAAAGAAGGAGCGCCAAATCCAAAGATCAAGGGTAGCCACTGCATCAAGTATCATAGTGCAGCCATTTTTGTGACCCTTGTACATTCCCTGCCAGGCAAACAGACAGTTCTTCCATTTCCAATGCATGTAGTCAATGCTTCCAAGCATCCCTGGAAATCCTCGAGCTTCATTGACAACGAGGATCTTAGCAGTGTCTTCGACAATGGGTGATCTCAAGTAGATATCCCCGAACACTGCTATCACCTCCCTGCAGAACCGGTAGAAACAATCAAGGGCGGTGGACTCCGCCATCTGAAGATAGTCATCGGCAGAATCACCAGGAGCTCCATATGCTAGCATCCGCATAGCCACCGTGCACTTTTGGAGGGCGGAAAACCCTACCATGCCTGTGCAATCCAACTTGCATCTTAAATAGGAGTCGTCCTCTCGAAGAGCATACACAATTCTCAGGAAGAGCTTCCGACTTATCCTGAAACGACGCCTAAAAACAGCCTCATAGTGCAATGGGTCGTCGGCGAAGTATTCGGCGTAGTGCATGCAGTAGCCCTCCATTCGCTGCCTCGGCTTGCACTTTCGGCGACCTGGTGCCGACCCACCATGGCGACCAATTGCCGACTCGTCGTACAAGCCGGAAAGGCAAGCTAGGATCAACATGTGCTCCTCGTCTTGGGCGGCGGCTGCCATTTCTTCTTCAAAAAGATCGGCGAACATCTACTCCTCCTCCTCCTCCTCGTTGGAGTCCATGTCCGGCTAGACAATTGGACGAACATTTGTCGGGCGTGTCGACGAGGAGCGACACGAGGGAGTTGCCCGACGGCGGAATATAGGCAGAGGGCATGACGGGCGGCGGAATATATGCTGCTGGGTGGAGGGACGGCGGAGTTCAGGCAACCGGCCTGCGGATTAGCGAGGGGTGGTGCCGGCGGCGACAGAGCAACAAGAGGGGAGGGGGGATTTGCGTCAACAAAAGTGGTGGGGTTCGTGTGTTCTCTCACCGACAGAGCGGGCCCGTCCCCGCTTTTCTCTCGTCCGGAGTCCTCGAGCGCACCCCCAGGGGCCGGGGATGGCCTGGGCTCTCCGGATGGATTAAAGGCCAAATCCGGGGGAAAACGAGGAGCCGGGGGCGCGGCAGAGCCGAATAACACCGTCCAGATGTAAAAAGGGGCTGCCGGGGGCCTCGTCGGGGAGACGGCTGGAGATGCTCTTATGTACGACGGACTAGAATGTTCCAAAATCTACTTGTTGTCTGTGGGTTGTTCGAAAATATTACATTGCTGCATTCATGTTGGCAAAACATAGGACCCACAGTCCGCTAAAATTTAAACAGTATAGCAGTATTGTCCATGTGTGTCTCTTAGACTACCAATAGGAGTATCATATGTAGTATGATACATTCGATGCATAAAAAAGCTAAGGTGTCACTATAATTAATGATGAGAGAGATCATAGTAATATCATACGCTATATGTAGATATCGTATCATAGCATGCAGATCTAGAAAAGTAAATATCAAATAAATGTTGTCACATATTTGCATGGTGATATTATAAATCAAAAAAATATAAAAAGATAATGATTCTATACATGATACCATGCATTATAAAAATAGTACCATACACTAACATTATGTGCATGATACTGCTATATGATACTATTCATTGTGACTAGTTTTAGTATTCTGATAGCCTAGTACATATTACGTATTTCCTCCGATCCAACCAATAAGGATTTTATTTTGTTAAAGTCAAGCGCTTTGACTAAACTTATAGAAATATCTACCAACTAAGATATTATGTAGATATAATATAAAATACATTTCATGATGTATTTAACTATATTGATTTTGTATTTTCACTAGTGGAAAACAAGGCTTTCGTGGGGGCCTTTTGTCACGGGCGCGCCTCGATCCGCGACAAATGGCCTGGCCACGTCGCCCCGAAACCCTTTGGAGCGGTCCGGGCCATTTGTCGCGGCCTTTTGTCGCAGGCCGTATAACAACCCACGACAAAAGGGGTCTGAGGGTTGGCGCCGGCTACTGGCACCCTTTTGTCGCGGGTCGTAATACGGCCCGCGACAAAAGGGCCAGGCCTATATATACACACAGCCAGCCCCCCACCTCCCTACATTTTTTTCCTTGGTGGTGAAAGGTGGAGGTGTATGCTAGCTCATTTTTTCTTCATGTGCACAAGAGGAGTTTGATGAAATGTTTGTGAGAGATGCCACTTGATTTTATTTGATAAGATTTCTCCTCTTTTTGATCCTAAAAGGTTAGCAACTATTTTCTCGTATACATAGTCCGTATAATACTAATTTTAGCAAGCTGATTGCATCTGATACATAAATGTACTTATGATGCAGATGAGTCATCCATGGATGTAGAGTAACCGATGTGCTCCCGCTTTCAGAGAGGGCGTTAATTATTTCCTGCTTGTGGCCGAGGCCAACAAGTCGAAGCAAGGTTTTATGTGTTGTCCATGTCTGAAATGTAAGAACGAGAAGGATAACTCTTGCTCAAGAGACATTAAGAGCCACCTGCTTCGGTTCGGATTCATGTCCATCTATAATGTTTGGACCAAGCACGGAGAAGAAGGGGTTATGATGGAAGACGACGATGAAGAAGAAGATAACGATGACCAGTACCGATCTATATTCTCTGAATTCTATGATGATACCGCAATGGAAGACAATGAAGAAGACGGAGGTGAAGAACAGGCACCAGATGATCCTGTTGATGATGATCTTCGTCGGGCCATTTCTGATGGAAGGAGAGACTGTGGCACAGATAAGGAGAGGTTGCAGTTCGACAAGATGTTAGAGGACCACCACAAATTGTTGTACCCAGGTTGTGAAGATGGATAGAGAAAGCTGAGTAGCGTATTGGAATTGCTGAAATGGAAGGCATAGTCCGGTGTGACTGACTCGGGATTTGAAAAATTATTGATAATATTAAAGAAGCTGCTTCCAAGAAATAACGAATTTCCCGCCAGTACCTATGAAGCAAAGAAGCTTGTCTGCCCTCTAGGATTAGATGTGCAGAAGATACATGCATGCATTAATGATTGTATCCTCTACCGCGGTGAGAAGTACGAGAATTTGAATAAATGCCCGATATGCGGTGCATTGCGGTATAAGATCAGAAAAGATGACCCTGGTGATGTTGAGAGTGAGCCACCCAGGAAGAGGGTTCCTGCGAAGGTGATGTGGTATGCTCCCATAATACCACGGTTGAAACGTTTGTTCAGAAACAAAGAGCATGTCAAGTTGTTGCGATGGCACATGGAAGAACGTAAGAAAGACGCGATGTTGAGGCACTCCGCTGATGGTCGGCAGTGGAGAAACATCGGGAGAGAGTTCCCGGATTTTGCAGGTGAGGCAAGGAACTTATGGTTTGGTCTAAGTACAGATGGCATGAATCCTTTTGGGGAGCAGAGCTGCAGTCACATTACCTGGCCCGTGACTCTATGTATCTACAACCTTCCTTCTTGGTTGTGCATAAAGCGGAAGTTCATTATGATTCCAGTGCTTATCCAAGGCCCGAAGCAACCCGGCAACGACATTGATATATACCTAAGGCCATTAGTTGATGAACTTTTGGAGTTGTGGGCCAAACCAGGTGTACGTGTTTGGGATGAGCACACCGAGCAAGAATTTGACCTACGAGCGTTGCTATTCGTAACCATCAATGATTGGCCTGCTCTTAGTAACATTTCAGGACAGACGAACAAGGGATACAATGCATGCACACACTGTTTGGATGAGACTGAAAGTAAATATTTGGGAAAAAGTAGGAAAAATGTGTACTCGTACAATCGCCGTTTCCTTCCGCGCAGGCATCCTTTAAGGAAAAAAGGCAAGCATTTCAATGGCGAGGCAGAACACCGTCCCAAGCCTGTCCCCCGTAGTGGTGCTGAGGTATTTGACATGGTCAAGGATTTAAATGTTATCTTTGAAAAGGGTCCAGGAAGTCGACCAGTTCCGAAAGACGCTGACGGACATGCGCCCATGTGGAAGAAGAAATCTATTTTTTGGGAGCTAGAATATTGGAAAGTCCTGGAAGTCCGCTCTGCAATCGACGTGATGCACCTAACCAAGAATCTTGTGTGAATATTCTAGCTTTTCTGGGCGTGTATGGGAAGAAAATAGATACAACTGAAGCACGAGAGGACCAGGAACGTCATAAAGGATGAGACGGCCAACATCCAGGGAAGTTTGAAGGGCCTGCCAGCTACGCTCTTACGAAACAAGAGAAGGAGATCTTTTTTGAAGCCCTATTCAGTATCAAGGTTGCGTCTGGTTTCTCGTCGAATATAAAGGGAATAGTAAATATGAAGGAGAAAAAAATTCCAGAACCTAAAGTCCCATGACTGCCACTTGCTTATGACACAATTGCTTCCGGTTGCATTGAGGGGACTTCTACCAGAAGATGTTCGACTAGCCATTGTGAAGATATGTGCATTCTTGAACGCAATTTCTCAGAAGGTAATGGATCCAGAAACTTTGGCAGGGTTACAGGATAATGTGGTCGAATGTCTTGTCAGCTTCGAGTTGTTGTTCCCACCATCCTTCTTCAATATTATGACGCACCTCCTCGTTCATCTAGTTGAAGAGATTAGAATTCTCGGTCCTGTATTTCTACATAATATGTTCCCCTTCGAGAGGTTCATGGGAGTCTTAAATAAATATGTTCATAACCGCGCTAGGCCAGAAGGAAGTATCTCAAAGGGCTAAGGAACAGAGGAGGTCATTGAGTTTTGTGTTGACTTTCTTCCTGACTTTAAGCCGATTGGTGTTCCTGAATCTCGGTATGAGGGGAGGCTGACTGGAAAAGGCACACTAGGAAGGAAAGCAACGGTGTGCAGGGACAAGCTTTCTTTCAATCAAGCACACTACACAGTTCTTCCTCGCCTCCGACCGCCGCCCCCGCCACCTCTGCGCCGCCCTCTACGCCGCCGCAACCTCTGCGCCACCTCCGGCCGCCGCCACCTCTGCGCCGCCTTCTGCGCCGCCCTCTGCGCCCCCGCCGCCCTCTGCGCCACCTCTGCGCCGCCCCACCACCTCGCGCCGTCCTCTGCGCCACCACAGGCCCGGCCCTTTTTTCATTTAAATTTTTTGTAATTTAATTAGTTTAATTAATTAGTATTTAGTTTAATTATTTTGTATTTAGTTTTAGTTAGTAGTTAGTAATTAGTTCAACTATTTTGTATTTAGTTTAGTTATTTTGTATTTAGTTTAATTATTTTGTATTTAGTTTAGTTAGTTAGTTTAAGTTTTTTGTAAGTATTTTGTATTTAGTTAGTTTAAGTTTTTTTTGTAAGTTTTTTGTATTTAGTTAGTTTTTGTTAGTTATTTAGTTTTAATTTAGTATTTAGTTAATTAGCACGAAAACTCGACGCCGACGCCCTCTCCCTCTCGCAAACACCAGACGCCGACGCCCTCTCCCTCTCACAAACACCAGACATCGACACCCTCTCCCTCTCGCAAACACCAGACTCCCTCTCCCTCTCGCGAACACCCAACGTCGACACCCTCTCCCCCTCGCAAACACCCGACGCCCTCTCCCTCTCGCGAACACCCGACGCCCTATCCCTCTCGCAAACACCCGACGCCCTCTCCCTCTCGCAAACAACCGACGCGTACACCCTCTCCCTCTCGCAAATTTGGTTAGTGTTTGGTTAGGGTTAGAACATGTACTTATCGATTTAATTTTTTGCAGAAACAATGGATCCATTCGAACTCAATCGAGACTTGGAACAGGAAGACCTAGTCGAGGACATAATCCGCGATGGTCTAGAAGCCGACGGAGAAGATCGCGGCTCCGGTGATGGAGAAGACCGTGGCTCTGGTGATGGAGAAGACCGCGGCTCCGGTGATGGAGAAGACCGCGGCTCCGATGATGGAGAAGCCGACGGCTCCGGTGACGGCGAGGTATACGATCACTAGAGGCATTAATGGAAATCTATATGTACATATGTATATAAATTAATTAATTTTTATTCTCTTAGGCCTCCGAAGATAAGTTGGAGAAACGAGGCCCGGCAAAGAAGTTGACCAAAAAAGACCACTTCACAATTGAAGCTATATCCCCTAAAGGCAAACCGGTGGCACCCAAAGCTATCGCAACGAAATTTAAAAATCAGTGCGGAGTTCTGGTTAGGGATCGCATCCCGATCACTATTAGAGAATGGAACAAGACCAAGAAGGTGTCCGAAAGTGAGGTTGCCGATAGGTACAAAGACTCACTTTTTGACGACCTCATGGCACATTTCAGTTTGCCAGAATTGCAATCGGAGTCAGAGAGGGCCAAACAGAAGGCGCTAGTGAAGAAATGGGCTCTTCAGAAGATGGGGGAACTTTTTCGGGCGTGGAAGAACCGGTTATGGGCAACTTATAAGGCCGAGAAGAAGCCTCCAGTATTCGAAGGCTATCTTTCGAAGCAGGAGCACAACTGGGAAGAATTTGTGAAGTACAAGAGCTCAAAGAATGCTCTGGCATTGTCAAAGAAAAACAAGAAGAATTCAAGCAAAAAGGTATATCACCATCATACGGAGCGAGGGGGCTACGAAGTAGCCGTGCCTAAGTGGGATGCACAAGAGGCTGAGATGCAGCGGAATGGGATCACTGCAGAACCCATCCGAGAAAGATGGGACATTAGGGCTCGAAATTGGTTCCTTGGGCATGGCTGTGAGTATGTCATGAAGACAGGGGACCTTGTTGAAAGTGACAACAAAGTTAAGATACCCAGGGAAAAATGGATTCAAGTGACGACAGATATTAAAGCGGGAAAATTGAAGTTTGCTCTCGATAGAGAGAAAGACTTGCTGACGCTTGTCCTCGGTAATCCTGAAAAGGGAGGACGAACAAGAGGCTTCGGCCCTAGTGTTCCGTGGTCGCTTGGGTTTCCGGACGACGCGGAGACTTATAGATGCCGAGCGAGAGGCAAAAAACGCGAGCTGGAGGTGCAGAATGACCGGATGGCTGAGTTCCAACGCTAACTAGACCAGCAGCTGCAGGAGATTAATAAACTTAAAGGACAGCGCGAGCCAGATAATACTGCCGGCATATCTCATGGGCGAGGCAGCAGCGTGGCCGACTCGGAGGCCTCGCCTACACGGATGATAGATTGTGGTCTTGGCGACCCCGTGGATGGAATCAAGGAGCAAACACCTTGTGATCTCCATGATGTGTTCAGGAACGTATCTGTTAAGGTGGTGGTCGGCTATGTCTTACCTGCATTAGGGGCTGAAGATGAGCCGGCAACATGGCATGGCAATGAGATTCCAGCTGGCTATGCTAGTGTCGGGGTGGATTCAGTTGTACCTTCGTGGGAGTCATTGCAGCTCGTAATCCCTGGAGGTGATGGTCGGGATACACTCGAAGACGTACTGGGAGAAATCATTCTTTGGGAAAAGAAAAACATCAAGCTTCCATGCTGGGAAGCCACTACTAGTCGTCCCAGGTCACCATCGCCTCCTCCAAGTGATCGCAGGCCACCATCACCTCCTCCGACTGGTCACATGTCACCACCATCACCCCATGGGTACGACCACGAAAACCCTAGTTCATCTCCATCTCCAGCGCCGCCGCCTGCGCCCACTAAGACGGAATGCACCCTTGCGGAAGCGTTTCAGGAGTCCTGTCCGCAAGCGGTCGCCTCTCGCAAAAGTACCAAAGGTTCCTCCCCCGTCCTTACGATCGTACTGAAGAGGAAAATGATGCCATTGTGAAGAAACACACGCATGAACAACTTCATAAGGAAAAAACCCCAGCGCCAGCGCTATACACCGAGAAGCAAAAAAGCATATGCGATTGATTTTCTGAACACACCATCACAATATGACTTACACGAGAAGAAGGATGACTATACATGCACACTTGCGAGGGTAATTGAGGACAAGAATCCTAAGAAAAAGGATAGTGCTAGCACGTGCAAATCATCGTCAACTAGAAGTGTAGCCGAGAAGAAATCAAGTTCAACAAAGTGCACCCCTCAAGGCCAAGCAAGCGCACCACTCAAAGTGTTGCATGTTCCCTCGGCGTACCAGGAACATGGTGGTTTCGATATGGACGAAGCTGCGACGCTAGCGGCTCAAATTGGCTATACCGTGGAGGACATGATGTTCGCCGATGTAGTACCCAGGGCTGATATAGCTCGTAAATTTGTCTACGGGGCCGACTTGGTCAACAAAGAGAGGCTACATAAACTGCCAACGTATATGCGGAATTTGCATCAGTGGTGCCTTGATGCGTGCAAGGAGAACACAAGTTACATCGTGGCGGATATCTCAGCAGATTATTACTTCCGAAAGGAGGAGATCCATATTGAGATGAATGAACTCTGACTGTTATACAATTTAGACGCCCTCAAAAAATCTCTCATGAGTTGCTACTGCTTGTAAGTTGTTAACTACATATAAGTTCATGTTCATTCAGTTGTTCCTGTTCATTGCATATACTCATTATATCTTATGTGTTCTCTTATGCAGACTGAAGATGATTGAATGCAGCCGTAATAAGATGTTCAATGTTGGGTTTATTGACCCAGATAAAGTACATCATGACACGGTAAAGGATAAAGCCGAAGAAACGGGGGAAAACCTACTAAGGTTTATAGGGGAGCAAAGCTTCTGTGATTCAATACTGTTTCCTTACAACTATAGGTGAGATTCTTACTGATCTGTTGTGCGCATTCAAACTCGATCTTAAGTGTAATTCATGATGTCTATATATATATATATATATATATATATATATATATATATATATATATATATATATATATATATATATATATATATATATATATATATATATATATATATGGGAAATAGTCTCCTATCATGGGTGATAGCTATGCATACCCATCACACCACTGGATCTTCTATAGGGAGCACAATACCATCCTTTAGGGAGCACACGGTGTCAGCCTCCTGTTAGTATCACCTCTACGTACCAGCACCAATTTTTTTTTGCGATTAACAACTTTGTTGGGTGGCACTTTTGTGTTCTACAAGCCGATGGAAACGATTTATCAAAAACTGTTTTTTGCACCGCCCGCATTGTTGCTTTTTATCAAGTAGCATGAGACAATATGATTTTAAATGCATCCATCCGGGCTGTCAAAAGCATATGAAGTTAAAAAGAATACTTTTTATACAACCATTTTTTGAGCCGTATACACATGCTTCGTGGGATGTCATTTTTGTTTGTTTTCCAGCGCGCCAAACAACCACGTCAGGGCCTAGATGCCGCACCAACCAGTAGACATGGGTAAAACCATTCAGCATCCAAGAAACGATACCAAAAACACAACCAAACCACCGCGCTACTCCAACTAAAAAAATTGGATACAATTCTCCAGGAGCAAATCCACTGCAAAACAGATCATACTTTTTGGAACGGTCAATTTATATCATAATGACAAGCAACTCATGGAGCCGTCCCACCACTTTCACTTTGTGTTTTGTATTCGAATACCGAATATTTTTTCAAAGGCAGGTGCTCTATTTTTTGGAGTCAACGAGGTACTAAAAAGCTTTAAAACCAGGCCCTCCCAAGCTCTACATCCAGACATTAGTTATAGTCACACAAACGAACCCCGTTGCACTTCAACGATGCCGCCGGTCGTCGTGGACGGAGAGCACGATCCAGGGCGCACCAGGACAGCCGGAGACCACGTCGCCAGCCTGGGCGACCTACCTGATGATATTGTTGCAGCTGTCCTAGCCGATGTAGCCGCCGACGCCGACCGTCCCGGTGATCTTCTCTCCGTTTTCATGACGTTAGCCCTACCCTTTTTTTTGCTCCTGCTCGAAACCGCGTGTTATGTCTGACCAGTTCTATTATCAACTAACACCCATTTCTCTAAACAACAGGTGCAAGAAGTTTTATTCGCTGGGTTGGTCTCCAATCGTCATCAAGAGTGCATCTCCTGGAGCCCTTTCAATCTCTGCGAAATCATGGTGCCCTGGAGCAAAAATTTCTTGCAGCGCTGTGCGGAAGCCGGGAGCATCGATGCATCTTTCATGCTGGGCATGGTTAGCCAGCTCGTTTATTCAGAGATTTTTCTACTCGCTCCTTACTTTTTTATTCGTGCTGGTACGTAGAGGTGATGATTGATTCAAGTTAGACAACTTGTTTTTATTGCGCAGATACTTTTCTACTGCCTCAAGCTACGAGATGATGGCATTGCAAAGATAACATCTGCTGCTTCCAAGGGCCACACGGACGCAACGTACTCGTTGGCAGTCATCCTCTTCAACGGTAGGGGTGGTGCCGAAGAAAGCCGCGACATCCCCGCCGCGGTGGCGTTGTGTCAACAGGCGGCATCTAATGGTCACTTGATCGCATTACGCGAGCTAGGGTTTTGCATGCACGACGGGTACGACATTTGCCAGGACATGCAAGAAGGGCACCGCCTTGTTGACCTAGCAAAAAGCCTCGAGATGGCAGAAGCGCTCGATCGGAACGGATCGCTTCTTGGACCAGTGCGCCACGGAAAGGGAGGTGCGCCGCACATATATCGCTAACCGCTTCATGGTGGAGTGGATTAAACTTGGAAAATCAAATGTACTAGAGGAATTCCGCATGTGTTCTAATGCCCTCTGTGGCCGCCAAGAGACTAGGGCTAGAGAGTTCCGCTGCTGCGCCGTCTGCACCACGGCGACTTATTGTTCACGAGCCTGCCAGTCTAGGCACTGGTCGAAGCAGCACTGCATGGTGTGCTACCCACAATGATATGCACTGTTATACCATTAGATCCATCGGAAGCACCATCGTTATCTGAATAAGTTAGTTTTCTACAACCAACACCTCAACATAATCAATTTTTGGTAATGTCAATGGTGCCTGAATGATAGGTCATTTTCCCCGCCTCTAATACCAAGTTTGAAATCCATAGGAACCACGTCGTCGAGAAGCATTCTTAGTGGGCAGCTTATATGCAACTAAAAAATATATTGAACAAGTCCCACAAACTGACCGCAACTAAAAAATATTCTTGGACAAAGATTTAGTTTGTATTCCAGCGCTATCCATGACAAACCATCGAATGATGGAGGAACGACCATAAGTCGATGCGGTGTTGATCAACACGCGTAAGGCTTTTGATAGCATAATTTCCAAAGGCTCGTTTTTTTTTGCAAGTTTTTTCATGCTACCCGTTTTTTGTTCTTGGACGTTGCCACGAATTGTTTCATGTGATACTCACGGGGGAATACGTTTGTCTATTGATAATCCATCGGGCCATGCCCAACCATTTTCAACAATACAAATATCTATCTATATATTTTTAAAATTATAATAGATTTCATTTCTTCATTGGCCCCGTTAGCTTCACTATAGAACCCTTTTAGCCAAAATAACCCCCTTTTTGTGCGTTTTCTTGGCCGGGTAAGTAATCATATTATTAAGCCGCTAACCAGCCCTGTTGATCAGGTCCTAACATTTTTGCCATGTTTTTTTGTTTGGACAATGACAACCAATACACCACATCGAAACCCCACATGAAAGCACCACCGTTTCGACGGGGAGTAACAGGTGGGAGCCGCTAAACCAACATGCATACGATCTGATTTTGTCACGCATACATGATTCTTTTTTGAAAATGGCACCTTGCTCCCTCTCACTCCCAAAGTATTCAGCTCTTTTTCACACCTTTTAACCCAAATCATAGCGGTTCGTTTTTTCCATTTTATGAGTCATCCAGACATCCAACCTACGGCAAGGAGTCTGATTTTTTCAGGCGCAAACAAATTTGGTTCTCATGCCCATCTTCATACGGTTTGTTTTTCTACAATGGCAACCATCATACCGCTAGGAAGCACCACCTGACATGACAAAACTTTTTAGAAAAGCACGGCATGCTTCACATGAATTGTCAAAAACCCTTTCTTGCAAGATCACAGGAAATATAACAGTACGTAGCCACACGACAAATCTTACTATATTCGTGGCACCGCAAATCCACCAAAAAAACTAAAAACAGCCTTAATGACAACACAAACGGAAAGTGAACCACGGATAAAAAGCGTCATGCATTTCATGTTTTTTTAGTCGGACGCAAACAGATGCCAACCATACCGCATGTAAGTTTTGGATTCATGTCATACCGATTAGCAAATTACCAACCGCTGTAACTTGGAAAAAATGGTTCATACAAGGCAAGCCATGGGTGAATCTTTTGCAGTGCTGGAAACAACGTTTCTTCGTGCGCTGTTTTTTTTGCTGTTTCGCTATAATTCAACCGTTGCCGTTGCGCAAAAAAGTTTCAAAGAAGATAACGCCGTCACACGGGGTGAGTGGCTTTTCATTTGATCTGCACCTGGTGAAACTGGGAACCCCACTATCCAACGGTTTCCAGGCTATGCACAGCTACCACCCTTGGTAGCAAATCCGCGTCGATATATATATATATATATATATATATATATATATATATATATATATATATATAGAGCCCAACTATTCTCGAACCCCCCTTAAGAGGGGTTCTAGAATAGCTATTCTCGAACCCCCTATTCCCGCTTACCTTCTTATCCCGATTCCGACCCCGACAGGCGCTAGATAGAAGTTCACTGCATCACTTCACGAACCCCCACCTAACCACCTCCTTCCTCCAACCCGAACCCCACCATCCCGATCCACTTTCTTCTTCCATGCCTTCTCCCCAGGCACGCGCACCGCCGATCGCCCCCAAATCCACGCGCGCCACCGGCTCCCCCCAACCCCTGGCACGCACGCCGGCGGCCGCCCCTTTCTCCGGCACCAGCTCATGAGTTGTCCGCCTCCCTTGCTCGCCCCCACTCCTACCTTCCTCCGGCGCCAGGCCGAGGGCCGCCGGTTTCCCTGGTTGCCCCGACTCCCGCCTTCCTCCTCCGCAAGGTCGAGGCCGACCGGCCTCCCCGGTCCGCCCTCATCTCCACCTCCCTCCGCTGCGAAATCAATCACAGGGATCGATCAGAGGCGCGTGATCGAAGAGGCGCCATGCGCAGGGCTGAGCGGAGCGGGGACCTCCACGCACGCTGATCTGAGCCTCCCAGACGTGCCTCTCCTCCCAGCTCGCGCGCCGCCAATCCCCTCACCCGCATCTCTTGCGCCGCCCAACCCATCCCCTGCAGCTCGCGGGCCACCCACTCCTTCCCTGCAGCTCACGCGGAGCCCTTTCCGTCACCTGCTCCTCCACTCTGTCTCGACCGGCGGCTCCCTACACTGCCGCAGCAACCCGCGCCGTCGAGCTGGAGGACGCCATGGCTGACTCGCGATGTAGCTCTGAACTCCTCGCTATACGCGCGGGATTCCACAGGGTGCCGCTCATCCTGCCTTCCCCGCCCCCCTCCCCCTCAGGTGACCACATCGATTTCAGGTGGTTCACACATTTGTTTATTTTGGAAGTTTGCTTTTCAGTTTTTGAGGTGCATAGCGGCTCTGGAGGCAGTATTATTTGTCATACTTCATGTTAAAGAGATGAATGCTTATTTGCCTGACTAAAATTATGGAGTAAGCTATTTAAAATAATAGATACAGCAGTTCAATCACATCATCTCGGTAGTTCATAGGTATTAAGTATATAGTTCATTTTGGGCAGTATGCTTTTATCATCTCCACGGTATAAAAACGCATGAATGGTGTAGTTTAAAAATAAAGCTCTCGAGAAATTCGTGCAGGGGGGCTCACTTTGTTGAGCACGGGAAGTTCAGTCAGGCAATCAGGCTGGTGTGGCCATGAGGCAGGCCAAGCTGCCAGATGTGGCGCGTCTAGTGCACACTTGTTAGGCCAGCGCTCGCTGCGCACTGGCGGTGTGTTGGGTTTCTTTTATTCTGAACAGCCTAACGTGCTCTGATGTTTTGAAAGCCTTTGTGCCCCTCCTCATTTCCATTTGGTATTAGTATTGCAAGAAAGAGTGTACAGTATATACTATGTCTGTATTTAATAGAAAGAAAAGGAAGTTGATGCTTCGGCCTGGTACTAAAAGAATTAAAACACAAGTTTCTAGTTTAACTATGTTGGTTCATTGCGTCTCCTGTTATCAAAATCCATACAATTTTGACCAGTTCACCTGAACAAAATACATCTATCTCTGTTTATTTCAGTTGCATATCCAGTCATGTCACTGTCCGGCTTACAGTGACATAAATCATGTGTACACTACTGAATTTTTCATAGCATATCCTATGGTATTGTAAGATCATTCTAACTGAGCAACACTGCAGTATATCCTGTGGCATGCATGTTATTGGTGTTTTCTAATGGCATTTCTTTCCTTTTACCACTTCTGATGCGTAGTGATAATAAAAAATAGTTCCATGGGGTAAAATAAATGATATTTAAGCAGTTCACTGATTTGACATAGGTAGTTCACTCGGCAAAATAAGAAAAGAAAAAGAAAAAGGTCGTAATTCAGCGTTTGCGCATTACTTGAGCGGCTACAGAATGCCGACGAAGTTCTCTCAGGAGCATTGCCAGGATGTGTGCACTATTGGTGAAGTTAACTTATTCTAATCCGTGTAGTTCACTTCTCCAAATTCATGAAGTTTACATCTCTTGCTACTTGTTTTTTTTTTGGACAGTGAAAATGTTCAGATGGGTTGGAAGTGTTATTTGATTGGGTCAAATATACTTTGATTGGCTAGGATTTCACCATAGAAAGTTCGCATAAACATGTCGCAATTCATAATTTTAGTTGGGGAGTTCACTTCGAACAGCCCCGAAGTTCCCTCTATATGGCGTTGAAATTCTTGGGGAGTCCGCATAATCGTGAACTTCTGCACAGGTTTGATGCTTACCAGAGAAATCTTTTCAGCTACACAACTAGCCAGCAGAATTTATAATGAACCACAAGTCCACATTTCTTGTGCTGATAGATCTTGCTAGTGTGTACCTTTTCTCATTGATTTGCCAGTAGCAATTTGGAAGTTCACAATTCGCTTGTTACGAAGTTCATTCTGCAAAAACGTGATGTTTCATGAAAAAATTACTGCAAAAAAAAGCATAAAGGAAATTGAAGATCACTCTTCGAATTTCGGAAGTTCGCTTTGTAAAACCTTGATGTATAAGATTCTTCATATATCTTTCTCGCTGTTTTTACATACCTGATACTGTTGTCAAACTCATTTAGTTTCTCACTTTGTGCTAGTATCAACTTTCATATCCCTAATGCCAAACTAATTCAGTTTCCCTCTTTGTGCCAGTATCCCAAACCTGTCATGGACAGGGAGTTCACATTATTCATTCATGTAAGTTCGATTTTTCTTTTACAGAAGCACGTGTCCAGTAGTGTCCATGTCCACAAGTTCTTTTCTTACAGATTGCGTGTATTTTTGTTAGGAGTTGTATTGAAAAAATACATAGAATGGAAAACTTTCACCTAGGGAAGTGCACATTTATCAGTATTTGCTAGCAGTACATTACTCTGTGTCAGGGAAGTTCGCTTCGTGCATCCGGGATGTTAAAAATGTTTGTTCGCTTCGACTTCACTCCGAACATGCCAGGCGTTTGATTTGTCATTCTAGAAGTTCATTTCATTTTCTTGAGTCTGAAACTGCCGACTGCTGTTTATGTCGATTGTGAACTGCAAGCTGCACCTAGGATACTAGTTCTGTAATTAATATAGATCACAAGAAATCCAAGTATTCTGCTGAATTTGAAACTTTGAATTACTCTAGCTTGGCTGGTTGTTTTGGTAGTTTTGCATGTGATTCTTGAAAATAAAGTTCAGAAATTAAGCTTAAGAAAACTTCACAAATGGTAGATGTAACACATGTTCTGAAGTTCATTTTTACTTGCCGCGGAGTTCGTTTCATGGGTGCTGCTATTACTGATGTGTGGCTGATGGGAAAAAATAATAGAAGTTCACATTTCTCTATTGACAAGTTCACTCTATATATTTTTAGGAGCTCGAGGAAAGCACCAGGCCGCTCTCTTTCTTTTGTCTGTCCAGTGGAGTCCATG
Source organism: Lolium perenne (assembly GCF_019359855.2). Taxonomy (NCBI): domain Eukaryota; kingdom Viridiplantae; phylum Streptophyta; class Magnoliopsida; order Poales; family Poaceae; genus Lolium; species Lolium perenne. The sequence goes on from NC_067246.2 coordinate 138,369,765, forward strand.
AGAAGTTCAGATGCAGGAGCCCCCTGCATCCAAGGTAGTTGAGACCCAGGCCGGCCTGTTCATCTTGATAATACCCTACTTATCTTCGTATTTTGTTTGAACTACTGGAATTTGTCATCTGATTACCCTAGTCACACTATCTATCTTATTTCTCATAATTGCATGATGAGTCACAGGCATCAAACGATAACTATCTGCACATAACATGTTGTTGCCTTGTGTATTTTACCATCTCAGAGTCCTTAAATATGGTTCTCTAGTTGCTTCCAGTCAGCATAATCTTGTAATAAGATAAATCGGACACGCTGCAAACATATACCTATGCCAGGAGGAATCTAATTTTAAAGTGTTTCTCCATTCGTTGTCCCTTTCCATGATAATCTAAAAAGTAAACGTGTACGGGTACATGCCTTATACTGTCACGAAGTTCACTTTTACGCTCTGTGAAAGTTCACCTTATATTGTCACGAAGTTCAGTTCATCAATTACAAGGTGAAAACCCACAGGAGGTGCAACATATTAGCTGGAAATTGATTTTTACCTCTTTCTTTGATCTATAATTTCTATTTTCTCCGCCTGTCTTTGCTTTACTAAAAATCTTTGTAAAAATTGCCTAGAAGCAGTTTGTGAATTTGTGAACCGCTGGAGATTTTTACAATTTTTTTCTCAGCGAGGTTTTGTCAACTCCTTGAAATGCATCGATGGAGACTTAATGCTATGTATTTTCTTGTTCTAATTGATTTGCTGGTTGGTTGGTAGCTGCTGACTTTTATTGATAAGAATGGATTTATTTTAGAAGTTCAGAAACTTTTAAATCCGAAGTCCAGTTCTACTCATGCTATGAGTTTGTGTTGTCCTTTTCAGGAAGTTCACTTGTCATGCACTAGTGCTCTCGTCTCACAGTAACAGCCAACATGGGATGCCCGGGTAGAGGTCGGTGCCCTTATCTGAACTTCTTCCTTGCTCCTTATTCAGAACATTGCAATACTTCCGATCTACTTTGAGGATGTATGCTATTATAGGAGTAGACGCCTTGTTAAAAAAGTTCTCTTGGCGTGTATGAAAAAGTTCATTTCTTTCATAGGGAATGATGATCTGGTAATACTCCATGGGGATTTCAATGCTAAACTTAAGACAATTATCTAGTAAACTATGCACATGCATTCATGATTCTGTACTAGTTCCCTATTCTTATGTTGTCATACTCATTCTTAACACTAAGAAAGATCTATATGTTGCCCAGAGCCCTCTATACAAATTAATATCAGAGAAAAAATGTGGAACAAGTTTACATTTTTTCTGAAACAAATTGAGCATTACTGATCTCAAAATTAGCTGAAACCTAAAAAGCTTCACAAGTGTGCACTTGATTTTGTTAGGCTTGAAAGAAATAATATATCAGGGCAAACAACTAGTAGTTCAGAAAGCTTCACAAGCGTGCACTTATCCAGAAGCATTCTTTATCCTTTGTGTCAACGACTCATAGGTGTTTGTTATAATGCCTAAGTGATCTGATACAAGCTTAATAATTATGTAATTGGAATAGATGAAACAGCAGTTCCAAAATTCTCTTATGTGAGCAACTATTTGCTAACCAGCATTGATGTTTGTATACTAGTAATCAGCCTGATGTAGTTCTTTTTATATTGCAGTTTCATGTACGATGGTGCTAGCTTGGGAGAATAAAGGGGTCTAGTGTCCACTGTCCAGTAAGCATTCAGCCGCTGCATCAACCAGGTGCCGCCGCAAGCTCGACCAAGCGTACTCTGCCCTTTCTTTAGAGCTCAGCAGTTCACATTTTACAGAGCATCAGTTCACGTATGCTGTGCAGCAGTTCACTGAGGCGTTGCCCTCAACGCTGGAGCTGTGCAGCCCTGGGAGACAGAATTGTGAAGTCGGGAAAGCTATAGCTTTGAAGTTCAGAGAGATCTCAATTTATAGTTTTGGTTGAGAAATTGAATAAGTGATGTGAACCAGATTTGTCTTTCTATTGTTTTGTTTCTCTCGCTTTGTTAATGGTTTAGTGTTGAGACCGAATGGATGCGGTTCATTGTATGAATTTTACAATCTGCTCTTAAACCGTAAACAATTTGGGAAAACCATCTGAACGAAAAAGATGCGCATTTTCCATACCTTTTCAATGGTATATTGCATGCATCCATCCGACAGACACTTCAAAAATAGAAGCCAAAAAACTGTACGGCAACTCTGAATTCCGCGAAATAGAGTTTTAGTATATTTGAAATTATTTTTAAACCGTGAAGAATTTGGGAAAAAATCCTTAATGAGAAAGTTGCGAAATTTCCATATCTTTACAAAGGTATATCATATGCATCATTTAGATAAACGGTTTAAAAATGAACCTCAAAACATTGCCCGTTGAGACATAGAATTCTAGTGTTCCGCCGAGAAGTTCACTTCTGTGTAGCGGGAAGTTCAGAAAGGGTTCGAGAATAGCTATTCTCGAACCGGTTCGAGAATAGCAGACCTATATATATATATATATATATATATATATATATATATATATATATATATATATATATATATAAACATTCAAGTTGATAAGGGAATAGTTGAAGTAAGGGACCCATTGAGTAGAGGTCTGGACGGGTTCCGCGAGTTGCAGAAGATTCTCCAGACATAATTTCAATCATTGTCGCGCTATATCTTTCGTGAGATATCAATTAATTATCCACTCATTCAATCATTCTTTTGCCTGGCAGGGTTTGAAGAGCTCTCAAGAAGAATATTATGGGTAACTTCGCAGACAAGCTAACATTTACTATTGTAACGTGCGCCCAGCACACAGGGGACGAATCTATGTGGATACTACGTTTGCGAGTCCATTCACATGTTAACCATTGAGAAGCACAACGATAATAGATTCAACGTAAGCAATAACATTCACATCTTTAATTTATTATCGTCAATATTTCGTTATCAAGATTGATATAGTCATATTCATCACATTTTCCTATATAGGTCGACTTCATGCGGGAGAAGCTCCAACCACAAGAACACATACTAGGAATTACGGAGGAACTGGCGGGATTTCTATTGAGAGAAGTAATAGACGACAAGGGCTTGTTTAGTCCAAATAGGCGCAACAAATGATCCCCATGTATTAGTTCGAATAGACGACGGGCTTTTGTCCCAGTAGTAGTGAGCTCCATGTATATGTGTAAGGGGAATCTCGAATAGACTTTCGCTTCCAATATTTGTTTGCTTGATCTTATATATAATGAATGAACATGTACAACTTGTAGTAGTGTACAAATATATGGAACTTTTATTTTAAAATGAAAAAATGAAACAAAAGGGGGGCGGGGGGGGGGGGGGGGGGGTGCTGCACCCCTCAAACCCTAAAGCAGCAGTGTTCTGCGCGCGCCACGTAGGGGTCCTTTTATCGCGGGTCGTAACACCGCCCGCGACAAAAGGGTGTGTCCCCTGGGCGCCCCGCGCCTGCCACGTGGTGGACCATATGTCGCGGGTGGTAAGCGACCCGCGATAAAAGGGTGGACCTTTCCCGCCTCCATTGTCGCGGCTCGCCGCCCGCGACAAAAGGGCCTTACGGCAATCGACATTAGGGCTCTTCTCCACTAGTGTTTGCATGTTACTAACTTTTAGTAAAAAATTGGTTAAAGTTTTCATGTTTTGACTTTTTAAAAATAATGTAGACCTTATTCATTGGAGGCGACGCTAGTATTCTCTCCATTCTGAAATAAGTGTCGCAATATTTTCTAGATACAGATGTATGCATATTGAAATGCATCTAGACCGGTTCCTACCAAGATAGTAGTTAGACATTTATTTTGATTGAAATGAAGGTAGTTCCATGCAAGATTACAATGTCATTTTCTCTCGTTTTGCTACATTTCAAATATGAGAACTCTGTCGCGGTCGCTGCCTCCGCCACTAGCAGCAGCGCTATCTGCTTCCCGGCAAAACTTAAGGTCGAGATTGTTCACAAATTGGAAGACACATGAAGGAATGCGCGCACTGCACACACAATTTCTATCGACAAAAATCCTGTGCTAAATTTGGCCACGAGTCCCCTCCGTCATCCTACCTCACCTCTCTTCGTCCCCGTGGAACATACAGAGATGAGACCACCACCAAACCGACGCATGGCTCCCAATAATTGGCGTCTCTCCTTCTCCTGCTAGCCAAATCCGCTGCGCCACAAAACCAGAGGTCTTGGAGGCCACGTTGGCTAGAAACAAGGAGAGATCACAAACAAGAAATCCACGCGCGCACGCCAGAAGCGAATTTCCATCCATATATACTCGTCTCCTACGCCGGCCATCCTTTCCTACTCCCTCCATTTCTCTCCTCCGCCCTAGCTTTCGTTTCTTGGAAGCGAGAGAGGGGACGGGGAGGGAGAGGGAGAGGGGCGGCGGAGGGCGACGGTGAGGTGAGGTGAGGGGAAGCTGCCTGCGTGCACCGTGCCCCGGCCGGGCCCGCCCACGCTGTCCTCCCTCCTCTCCTCTTGCTCACTCACTCCCACCAAAGCTCTCCTCCTCTCACCAACTCTCTCTTATCTCCTTCCAAGATCCCTTTTCCATTCCCCCTTTCGTCTTTGCTAAGCTAGCTAGGACCATTCTTTGATCTTTCCGTGGCTCCAAATACCCCCGTTCCAGCTGCCTGCGAAGATCCGATTGTTCCCTCCTGTCCTGCTTGCGACAGAGTGATTAAGCTCCAATTTGACTTATCGATTCTTGGTTCGTGCGTCTCCCCTTCTTCTCCGGGCTTCGATTCCACCGAATCCTGCCCGCCTAATATTTTGTTTGTAAAGTGGGTTCCATCGCGTCACCCTCACGGTGTCTACGATCGGCCGGAGAAAGCAGCTAGCCAAAAGCCAGGTTCTTGATGCGGTTGTGGTCGTAGCGGCGGCAGCAGCATCTCTCCTTTCTTTCTTTCTATCCACTGGACTGCGTGGTGGCTCCTCCTCGTCTTGTTGTTTATCTGCGAGGAGCACTGGGCAACCGCAGTGCTCCGCGCGCATTTTCTGACTCTGATCGATGCTTGCCCTGGTCGCCACCTTCGTCTTCTCCTGCCTCCTCTTCCTGTCCAAGCCATGCGCCCGTGACATGAGATTGTTCCTCGCCTCCATCTGCCAAGAACTCGCGCTCTCGCTGCTCGGATTCTTGGCCGGCTACAGGCTGCTCGGAGGCGTCGCCTCCACGGCCACGGCCGCCGACGCCATGCCGCTCATGCAGTCCTTCAAGAGGAAGCGCCCAGCGGCCAAGGTGGAGAGCGCCGAGGACACCGGTGAGCCCTCCGTGCTCGACCTCCCGGAGCTGGCAATCGACTGCATTCTCGCCAAGCTGCCGCCGGCAGAGCTGCGGAACATGGCCGCCGTCTGCCGTTCCATGCGGGACCGCTGCCGGAGCGACCACTTCTGGGAGAGCCACATGTCCCGCAAGTGGGGCTCGGTCCTGGGCACCGCCGCCAGGGAAGAGTGGAGGTCGTATCTGTCCTCGTCGACCGCGCCCGGTGGCGGCGCCTCGTGCGGCTCTGCTGGCAGCGCCAAGCACCGGAGGTGGCTCGCCGCGCTGTCCTGCGTCTGTCCGGTGGTGTCCTGGATGCGGCCTCGGGCCGACGGTGCCGCCGGCAGGTCGGTGGGTCCTGTGCTGGATGATTCCGTCATGTCGTGGTATCTCCACATGGAGAGCGGCAAGTTCTGGTTCCCGGCACAAGTCTACAACCGAGAGGTACTACAATTTCATTTCATTATTGCACGGTATGCGAATTAATGAATTATAGTACACTTTGTTAACTAGTAGTAGTTGCTCACCGGTGCTAATAATTAGAAGACTGATTGGGCTGAATTATTAGAAACAAGTTGTACTAAAATTTCATTAGAATTCACACCTTAATTTGGTTACATGTATTTGCTTCTCTGTCGTCTAATTGAGCTGGATATTCATGAGCTTTCCTGCTGGCTATACTTGTTCATCTTCTTTTGGGCTCCTATCTTTTTCTAGTTTTCAGCTTTTATTCACGAAGCAATCCTGAAACTTTATGTTTGTTTTGCAGCATGGACATGTTGGGTTCATGATGTCATGCTATGATGCAGAGCTCAGCTATGATTTCCGCACAGACTCGTTCCGTGCAAGGTACTAATCTGTTTATGATTTTAGCCAGTGAAGCGTAAGGCTGTGGGCATGTTCTATATTTTTGAGTCAAACAAACAGTGCGGCAGATTATTTTTGTAACTTGAAGTTGTCTATCTGATATGATTTGAAATTGGAAACTTTGACGTTGCAGGTATCCACCACATGGGCGACGAACTGTCGTCGTGGAGGATGGTGTGCATTGGGACAGGATCAGGGCAGCTCCGGTCGAAACCCTTGCACATGATCTGCATGCCTCTGACAGCCTACATCAACTCCGGCCCGGCGATAACATTGAGATTCAGTGGAGAAGGAACAAGGAGTTCCCATATGGTATGTTCCCGGGCACCCAACAATGCAACGCTAGGCAGTGCTGCAAGAACCATTAAACATTGCCCATAGGGGATATGCTAATCTTATCTGATAGAGATGAGGAGTATTCTACCAGTGGACAATGTGTTCATTCATGTGTTGCTATATATGTTTGGCAGGCTGGTGGTATGGAGTTGTTGGCCACTTGGAGTCATGCGATGGAAATGAACACTTTTGTCGGTGTCATCTTAGTGGTGAGAATAACTTTAATCCCAACGACTAATTTATTTGACTTGACTAATAATTGCAACGTTAGTTGCATATGCATAGGCCTTTCAGAGTCATGACCCCATGAACATTCCAGCAAAGCCCAAAGAACATTATAATACAACATCATGGCCTTGAACTCATCTTGGTTATTCATTTATTAAAACCAAAGTGATAAGCCAAAATGATGACTTCCTTCATATGTTTGACCTTGATTGTACATTAGAAAGATATGTTATCATACGTATTCCCATTAATTGAACCGTTTCTGCCCACTCATATTGTATCATGTTCAGATGTGATAACTTGATTAACATACTTCTGAAGATAGCAGACATTCATATTTCTATGCGAGGACTCCTTTCTATAATTAACCATCCTTTTAGGTTATGCTTACTTTGATACCTTACATTGAATGGTTTTACTTTTTCACTTGTTCTCTGAATAAAAATAACCAAATACCACTAGATTCATGTAGAATGTCAAGGTCGTTGCAGCTACTATGACTGAGATTGCCACCCTTAATTCCTTTTTTCAGTGAGAAAAAGATAATCTATGTGTGCGACTTTCAAAACTCGAATGTCAAAACACAGTTACTCTGTGTAACTAGACTCTGTTTTTTTAACATCCTCCTCGAAACAGGATTTCGTCCTGCTTTATAAATAAAGCCACCCAATACTGTTTTTCTAACATACCTCAGTGTATTGCAGATACTGTTGTGCTGGAGTTCAACCAATACACACCTGGCTCAAGATGGAGGCAGTCTCTGGTCAACCGGAAGGACCACAGGGAAGAGGGCAACGAGGGCGTTGGATTCTACGGTGGAATAAGGAAACTCCACAAAAAGGATGAAATCTCTAAGTGGAAGCAGCTGTGGCCAACAGATATCCTGGAATAACACGCTATTTCGTCGTTATGATGCATCAAGATGGTTAACTGATTGATATCTTCCATTGATTCAATCGACGCCGTCCCTCTGTTCAAGCTGTACACACGGATAGAACACGAGGTGACAGATCTGGTAGCTGGACACGGTTGTAAACTTACTGTCAGGCAAAATAAACGCAGACTGCTTCTTTATTTAGGGGACTGTAGGCCTGCAATAAAGCCTACATCATCCAGTGTATGTATGTAACCGCAGTCTGTGCCCTTTTTTGCCTGCTGTCGTAGTTCTAGAGCAGAAAGATCAAATGTAAATTACAATTTAGTTCAGATTTACGACACATTTGTCGCAATTGTCTCCGTCGAATGTTGGATGTTCTCCACGCTGTGCAAACTAGGTTGTAGGGAGAGCAGTTGGCCTATTCCCAGCAATAACCTCTATGTGTTAAGTTGAGGTTTGAAATTTGAGCTGTTGGGAGTTTTTCACCATCAGGTAGGCTCACGAAGCAGTCTTAAGATTAAGACAATGCCGAAGTCAAAAGTGGAGTTTGGGCTGTTACCAATGTCTGAACTGGACACACAATTGTCACTTATTTTAAAGGAAAACAGCAGTAATGTAGTGTATTTTTTATTTATTTTTGGTGAAGACGGTTCCAGAATCAAAAGGAAAGAAGTATCTATCTAAAGCAGTAGTACAGGTAAACTGAAGTTTTTCACCCAAGATCTGAAAGATATCAACAGCTTCCTGATGGCCTGAGAATAACCTAATCCAGCTGTCTCTTTTTTGCGAACTAGCTCTCTTTGAACCGCTGTGCTAAATTGCGGTTAACCGATAATTGCATTAGGTCTCGATCAAGTTTTATTTTCGGTTTTCTTGTTGGGTCGCCCTCTTTCTCTGTGGGCCTATGTGCGTTGTAGCTTGTAGCCTTTTTATTTACTTTCTATGTTGGGCTGCCGGAGCAACAGATAAATTTTAAGGGCGAATCCTATTTATCGCCCGCGTGCGTGCGGGAATACGCCCCGCACGCACGGGGTGTCCACTTGGGCCTCGGCCCATTAAGTGCATCGTGGTTGTTTTTAGTCCGCTTCTTCTGCTTTTTCCGTTTTTTCTGATTTGCACAGTTTCTTTTCTGTTTTGTTTGGTTCTTTCGTCTTTGTTTTGAACAAACTTCGATTTTAAGCAAATTTCGGATTTGGGAAGATTCCGAATTTGAGCAAATTTTGAATTCAAACAGATTTGAATTTGAGCAACTTTCGAATTCGATTTTTTTTAGCAAATTTGGAATTCGAGCAGATTCGAATTTGAGCAAATTTTGAATTTGGGCAAATTCCGAATTCAAGCAGATTTGAATTTGAGCAAATTCTGAATTCGACCATATTCAAATTTGTGCAAATTTCAAATTTGAGCATATTCAAATTTTTGCAAATTTCAAATTCGAGCAATGCACCTAGTCTTTCCGTTTTTAAAAACTTACCAGCTTCGAGCGTGAAACGGAAACATCGAGCGAACCTGCTAACGTCGAACGTGTGAATAGTCTACTTGGTTCGTTCCCGTCCGTTCATCTAGATCGACCTAGTTAGCCTACGGTACAACGACACGCTAACAAGCAATATAGGAGTGCTCATTCCCCCCCTCCCCTCTCTCGCCCTGCTACAGTAGTTGAGAGGCCCTTCTTCCCCGCCGGACCGCTCCAATGTCCTCTCCGCCGGAATAGCCGGCCCGAGTAGGGAAGGAGCATGCGCCGGAGTACATAGCTGTAGTGGTAGGTCTAGGGTTTGGTCCTTTATGGCGTTTGGCGTCTATGCCGGGAGGGAGGCGGCGGATCTTCTCAATCAGATCTGGCGCCGCACCATCTTCTTCCACTGCTTCAAGGTGCTCCGGTGGTCGGAGCCGGTGTTGCGGAGGTGGAAAGGAGTGGAGATCTCCATAAATAAGGCTGACACGACGGGATCTGGTGGTCAAGACCGGAGCTGCAAGCTTTTCTCCCTGATCTGTCATGGTGGCGTGATTGGGGAGGGGGCGCAGCTCTTGGTCGGCTACCCACTGGATCTGCCTCAGGGGAGTGGCGTTGTTTCTCACCGGAGGTTCCCTACGACACCACTGTCGCCGTTCTACATGGACGAAGGGCGGCCCCTCCAACCTCAAGTGATGGCACTCGGCCGTCACTTCCAGGTCTTCATCTGGAGGTTTCCTACGGCGCCTCTGTCGCCATTCTTCATGGCCGAAAGGCGGCCCCTCCAACCTCGAGCGATGGTGTACGGCCGTCACCTCCAGGACTCAATCAACCTCCGGCGGAGGTTCTCTAGCTGTGCCGTAGTTGGCTCCCACCTCCATGCCCCAAGTGATCTTGTCCCCGGCGGCATGCAGGTTGACTACGGCGAGCTCTGCAGTGGTGGAGAAGGAGTTGGACTGGATTGCTTTTCCTGTTTCTTTCTTAGAGTCCTCTGTGCAAATTGTGAGGGTCGGTTTGTAATTTCCATCTTTACTTTGACCCTTTCTGTAATATGTACTGCCACCGCTTTGACTGCAATGAAGCTCTAGGTCCTTCGAGGCCTCCCCTGTTCAAAAAAAGCGCAATATATAGGCCAACCCAATTTTATGGGAGGTTTGCTTCTAGTTTTAGACCGTGTGTGGATACATTGTTAGAGCATATCCAGCCGACATTCTTCAAAACGTTCCCAAATGTATTTGGGGGGCGCCGGACAAATTTTCGTTCCCAGCCGCGTGCCCCAAAGTCTCCTTTCGTTCGGCGCGGCACAATACGCTGTCCGGCGGCCCGAGCCCGACCCCGGTCCACAGAGGACGCTCCGGACGCCGGACACAACGAAAAACAAGGCGAGGAGACGCGGGACCGACGCGTCAGCGAGATATAAAAATTCAACCCCCTTTCCCGCCACATCGCGCCTCTCTCGCCACACATTTCTGCCCTCCCAAACGATTTCACCGCCTCTCCTGCCAATCATTTCTCCCTCTCGCCGTCGCTACTCTCTCCCTCCCACCGACGCTACCCTCTCCCATCCATGGCGCCGCCGACATGCCCCAAAAAGTGGCCAAGAAAATGGCCACTAAGCCGCCGGGCAATGAGACGAAAGGGCTGAAGGGGCCGTTCACGAAGCCGCGGAAGGCGCCGGCTGCGAGGAAGAAGACGGAAGGCTGGACCGATGAAAGGTGTAATCAAGACTGCATGGGGCGCAAGCTATCGACGACGGAGCGGAGTGGACGACGGGTGGTGCAGCAGGAGAAGAAGTCGGAGGCGGCACGTGCGCACCAGAAGACGCTGGCCACGTGTATCGCTCCTACCAATGCGAGCCCATGGAGTACGTCGGGCCCAGCATACATTCCGGGAGTGGTGTCCCCGTCGACATCCGGCTTCTTCAACGACTGCCCTTATGCCACTCCCGGGTGCGTGACACCGAACTTGTCGCCGCGGTACGAGGATGCATTGTCGCATGGCAGCTTCAACCCTAACGACATGTTCCACTCCCCGGCGTACGACCAAGCGCCCCAGCGCTAGCCAGGCCCCGGTGCGGACGGCGCCCTATTCACTGGGAGCAGGGGTCCGCTCGAATTTGAGGGCTCCGGTGGTGAGGAAGAGGAGGAGGAGGGGAGGGGGAGGATGACGAAGTGGGCGGCGACGAAGAGGACGACGAGGACGAGGATGTCGTGGAGGATGCAGATGATCTCGTGGAGGTTGACGCGGCCGGCGTGAGTAAGAACAGGAAGAAGAAGGTGGCGGCCTCAGGCACACGAGGCCCCAAGTCGAAGGTTCTAGAGGATGAATGTATCTGCGAGTCGTGGTCGACGGTGAGCCATGACTCCATCATCGCCACCAACCAAAAGTACGAAAAGTATTGAGCGAGGATCAAGGCGGAGTTCGATGAGCGCAAGCTAGTCAAGAAGGATTACCGCATGATGACAATGAAGAGGAGCCAAAAGGCAATGTCGACGCGCTGGGCCATCATCCAGGCGTCGGTGAACATGTTACATGGCTTCCATAACGAGGTCGAGACCAGAAGCGACAGCGACACTAACCTTGGCGATGTGGTAGGCCTCTTTCTACATGAAGTTCTAGCGCCTAGTTTAATCACGATCTGATTGTGCGTCCTTTGATTAGTTCGACCGCGCCATGGCAATGTACCGGAAGAACTCAGAAGGTTTTACGTCTTTCGCGCTAATTCATTGCTATAGCAAGTTCAAAACGAACGAGAAATGGCGGTTGATGTGTCTTTCGTTGTCGAAGGGGAAAGATGCCACTGATCTGGATGCGTCGCTCGCAACATCGGGAGGGCGCCCTATCGGCAACAAGGCTGCCAAGGCCGCCTTGGCCGACGCGTCGGCGACCGAGAAGACGCAGGTGTCGATCACACACTGCCTCGCGAGGTCTCCTCGACCCTGCTCTCCCGCGACAAAAAAAAAGGCCGACGAAAGCTGAACGATGTTGCTCGAGAGGCAAGATGAGAAGATGGAGCTCAAGAAACGCAAGGAGGACATGTCCCTGCTGACCGCGTCGATAGCTGGAATGTCTCCCCGGATGCGGGCGTCGCACAACTTCTACAAAAGCATGATCCTCGACGATATGAAGCCAAAATTGCTGCGGCCAAGGCAGCGGCAGCAACCCCACCTCCGGAGCAAGAGCCGCCACCAGCAGCGCATCTGCGACAGCGTCTGCTAGTACACCTGCATCAGCAGCATCGACATCTGCATCAGCATCGGTAATGGAGCAGGCAGACCGGGCAGAGCACGACAAGGTCGTCGTGCGTCGACTTAGGATGCGCCACCAACGTCGCCGAACCCCTTCTTCCAACTTATGTTTAGATTGCACCACCGGTCTGTAATATGATCACGCATCTAGTACTTTGATTGCGGCTACTTCGATTGCGACGATTTCGGGAACGATCTCTTTTGAATGTGAATTATTTGAATTTCTATTTGGGGATCGCGTTTGGGGGACGCGGCTAGACAACAGCGTCCTCCAAACACGGCAGGAAGAAAACGCGTCCACCAAACGCTCGACCCGGCGTTGTTTGAGGGACGCGGCTGGAGATGCTCTTAGGCTTTCATTTTCACACATTTTGAAGATTTTTCATAGGCGCTTTTAAGTTCTCTGTTTGTACAATCGCACCTACACACGTAGTCGCATATATACGTAACAGAAAACTCATGATTTTCCTATGTCATATAGATGCACAATTACACATATATCTGCAACTGAGATCCAATGCCAGACGCACATATATCAGCAATTTTGAACCGATGCCATCTTTTTACGTGAAATTGTATATAGATGCGCAATTGCACATATATGTGTCTAATTCGGATGTATCTTCGCAATTATATGCATGTTGTATTTGTTCACCAGAAAAATCTATGCATATTTTTGCTCATAGACGTACAATTACATATAGATGTGTAACTGTATATATATATATGCAATCTTTTAGTTTTTGTTGTGCGATTGCATTTTTCACATCCCGTTTGTAAAAAAAGCGTAGTTTAAAAAGACCAAGGAGCAATTAAGGAACGAAGGTGGGGCCAAGTGAATATAATCCAAGGAAAAACCTGCTCTGTTGATCGACCAAGCGCTCTACTATTTCTGGATTGACCGAGCGCTAGGTGCTTCCCTCTTTGAATTCTTTCTTGCATCCAAAAGGGTGGCCCTGTTTAATCACGGGTTCCACTAATTCCCGGGAAAAAAACCCCCGCCGAATTCATGGATAAATTGGAACATAAAAGCGTGCAGAATCAAAAGAAAGCATAATTCTGAGTTTTAATAAATTAATATGAATCGAGAGGATATTACAAACATCAGTTTCAACCTCAACTTGGAGCTCAGGCAGGGTGGGTATGATACGTTCAGAGATTCTTCTGAGCTGATAACTGCTACTTGTGGTATCCTGGTAGTCTGGTACTGGTTGCCAGCATGTTTTGTTATCGGATAGTAGATGCTAAGCAAGTATACTATGGTTGATGAGCTTATCTGAATCACGATGCCGTTTCAATCAGAAAACAAGCATGAACCTCTCGAATCCAAATTGTGGTGCCAGTTGTGGTACTCACTGATGCCCGAGACGCAATCATAACAGTACAAATATCATCATTCTTTTGCCGTCAAAATTTTACAAAGAGGTTAAGTCATTATACATGATAGAGTCTGGATCATGGCTCTCTACTTGCAAGCTCAGAGAAAAATGTCCTAGCAACCTACGTAGTGTACATGTACATCTCTGAATTAGGCGAACCGGCGAGGCTGCAGATGCTAGCCTGCTTTTCACCTTTGATCCAGCTACACATGGATGGAGTGCTTCATGCTCTGGATCGTGAGAGCAGAGATCATTCCCATTGAGCTGAGGAAGGCTGGTTGAACGCGAGGATCGCCACGGTTCTGTCTATTGCGTTTGTCTCTCGTTCTGCTTGGTCTAATGTCGAGGAGCTGAAATTATCAAGTGAGCTCCAATAGATTAGGTACACATTGAGACTCGGCACAATTGATCAGGCAAGCAAGACGGAGTCGTATATATGTACCTGGATCCAATGCCCTCTGATTGCTGAAAACTTTGTTCATCTGAGGTCGTGATTGTTCCTCCGTTTGCAGCAGTGCACTGTGCTTCCGAGCTTTCAGCCAGTCTGTAGAAAGCGTCACGGAGGCATACACGCGTCTTCTTGGTCAGCTTCAGAAGCAGGTATTTCATGGTTAGAGACACGTAAAAATGCATGTTTACATAAATAGACTGGACATGCCATCCACTGAACATACCTGGAACATTATATCTTCGAGTTCCTCAAGCACTGCTACTTCCCCGTTAGAGGAGCTCTGTATATCAGCAACTGACATGCTCCTTTTCATGGTGCTCACCTCAGACTGCAATTTAAAGCTGATCAGTATATCATCCAGCAGATACACAAATAAAGAACAACATGAGCTAGAACATATTTTACCTTGTTATTGGAGGGGTTTACTAGTGTTCCCAAGCTTCCATCTGCGTTGCTCGGATCATCTTGCAATTCATGGCTGAACAAAGGAAAGCCACAAGTATCCATGGTGTCCATTTCATTGTGGTCAGGATTTGCTTCTTCATCTTGGGAATCAGTTAGTACTCCACTCAGCATGTTTTCATAGGACAGTAGCCTGTGCATGGAGCCAGGGAACATATCAAGTGCCTGAAAAGGCGCATCCATCATCCTCATCTCATCATCGGAGAATTGACTCCTGAAAAGTTTTGGACAGATTGGTTTACAACCATGCATAGGATTTACAGCGATCACGAACGGAATCGCACAATTACTATCTATACAAGCTCTTAGTAAAGCACTATCTAGAGTTTTGTACATACAAGAAGATGTCGTTTGTTTCCTTTGTGTGCTGTAGCTCCGACGGTGCTGGACCCTCAGATTGTTCTTCTGAAGGCCGTGTACTGCAATCTGAAGATGCACCCCTGGCGCATGCTGAAGACCTCTCCCATTGTTTGCTCCTCCGATGTTCGTCAGTGTCGAAACATTGGGCGGCTTCTTTCTCGTGCTCGTGTGAATACACGCTGGCTGTGTTCAGATCATCAGATAGCCTTGAATTCCACTGTGACCAGTAAGTTCCTTGCTCTGTTTCTTGATTCTCTAAGACTGCATCACCGGATGGAAAGATGTTTCCACCTTCTGGCAGGACATAACATGTCATGCTACCCATCTGGAAAAGGTATGGTACTATTAGAACATGAACCAAACTACATGTTGCATCTATTGAGTTATGATCCTTTTAACAAAACTTTAATCTAGCACTAATCAGTTACTAGCAAATATTGGAGCATCAAAATCCAAGTAAAGAAGGACAACTAACTGAAGCTAAGCATAAAAAAACCGCTCTGTTTTTTTTTTTTTTGGGAAATAGCTGAGCAAGATGCAGAACCTGCAGTACCTGATGCTACTCATATTATGAAACTCTTAAGCAATTAAAAAATTCCATCATGTGCGAAGCAAGTCACAGCAAGATTGAAACGAAATTATCCGAACTTAAAGAGCGGACCAAACAACTCCACACCGAGCAACTTGCAAAATAACGAGATTTGCCCGAAAAAAAAGAGAGAAAACCCAAGCGCTCTGAATCGCAGATCTCATACGACCCTGAGCCGGAGAAAGCAAAATCAAACCCCAAATCACGATTACTTCCAATACTTGACATCTCTATGCTAAGACTAGGCGGTTCCAGGAAAAAAAGACATTAAGTTTGGTCAGGATTCAGGAACAGAAACAGAGACGAAATAGAAAACAACCGCAAACAAAATAACATATACAAGAAGCAAATAACTCCATGTTTCAATAGGACCTTTTCTTCTGGTTCATATGTTTTTAGCTTTTTTTTTTGGCCACACACATACAAGAACAAATGAAGAACACAGGGTTAGCTAGCTAGCTACCACCTACCAGGAGAGAGAAAAAACTGACTTTACTAACGAAATCTCACGGGAGGAGCAAAGAATACAGCAATTAACGATAGAAGGAATCAAGAGAAGAAGAACATATGAAGAAATCAGCAACTCACAAACCTTTTCTTCTTCTTCTTCGGGGCTGTTCTTGTGGATGTCGAAATGCGCGGAAGCGTCTAGGCGGCTGCTGTGCTGCGGCTTATAATTGTGGACGGGGAGAAGAGGAAAGACAGGAGGGGGCAACCTCTACTTAACTAATCGCTCAAGGCACTGACGGGTGGGCCCTACATATCGTGAATGGCCGCTGCCCGTGCCGTGGTGGGGCCGGGCTGCTGAGGTGTCAGCCGATAGGCCAAGTAAAAGGTTGAGTGGAGGCGGAAACGTGTGGCTGGAGAGGGTGGTTATCTAAATCTAGGCTGTCGCTGCGCCACGTAGGCCCTAAGGATCCTTTCCTCAAATATTAGGCTCTCTCGCCCAAGCGATTTGCGTATCTTTCCAGGGAAACCCTCTGCTTAACTAATATTTTCGTTCAGCGCCTAATATGCTAAGCATTTATTTTGCTGCAAACCGCATTCCAGCTTTTTTCTTTCCCTCTCAAGTGCACGTTCACCAGACAAGGACATGGTACACGTTACTAGTAGTTTCCAACCTAAAGTTCTTTTCAATTCTTTTCGCATAGTGTTTTGTTTTATACTTTTGCGGTAATCATTTGTTCTTAAAAAATAGTATACTATGTTCAAGCCCTTATAGCCCTCGACTCCAAAATGCAATAGACCCTATTGAAAATCGGGTACACTCGGTAAAAGATGAAACAGACTCTACGGAAAAATAGTGCTCTCGGTCAAAAAATGCATTTAGTTGTTCTTGATAATATATTCATGTCTGGTGATATGCTTAATTCCCCTTCCTTTTGCATTCTTATTGACATGACAACACATGTGCCTCAATGGTTCACCGCTCTAGCATATGGCCAAATTCCTCCAAACCCCATGGTGTCGAGTGATGGTGAAACTTGTATGTGCCCAAGGATGAGAGAGATAAACCGATCTAAGGTGCTAGAGACCTAATATGTTCAAAATAATCATATGTTTGAGTGTGCAAGTCGTACGAAAGAGGGAGTATTAAATGGCATATACTAGCCAGATGGTATAAAGGGCTACCATTGAATGATTCATGACACATAAAGTCCAATGGCCCGTACATGATCTGTTCTAGGAGCCTAAGAGTCAAACAACATGATCAAAATGTGATCACACTAGATTCAAAATTGGCCATATAGAATCAACATAGACAACACTTGCTCATAGAAAAAGTGCAAGTCCAGAAAACAAAATCGGTACCATCGAGGCAAAATCCAACAACATTGAACTTGATAGACTGGGACTTGGCTATATAATAAACACATGTGATTCTTGGAAGTACTCGCCTCAAAACGGGTCTCACCATATTCAGAAGCATAGTGCTAGGGCAATCCTTGAGGAAATTGGTCATAACTATCAAAACATTAGCCATTCTTGGCAAATCTAGCTACAACACTGAAGCTATTCAAGGTTGTAGCAGATTTACCCCACTAAGTCATAACCCTCGCACAAGAAGCCAATCTCGGTACTTCCTATATAAAAACGGTCACATCGAGAATCATATCTTGCACGTCTCAAAGGGATTTGAAAGGATATTCTAGAAAATGATTGAGCCCTAACTCAACAATTTTCAAGATTTATCCACAAGCTTAGGTACCGTATCCTTTTTATGGTAGAGTTGTCTTATATTTAATGTGATTCTTGCAACCGCATAAAACTACTAGAAATAACTATCGATAGTCTTCTAGCTCAAGCCATAATTTCAGCTTAACGTAGATTCAATACTTCTTTAGCAAACAAGGCAATCTCACCTTTCATATCCTAACATTCAACTTAGCATAATTTCTTCAAATAATTTTGTTTAAGCAAGTTTTTTCTAGTTATTACCCCTAAAAAAATCTAGGGTATGACGTCAGTCTATCGTGATGTGTTGAGGCAGGCGCATATACTATGGTTGCGCTTGGTGCAGTAGTTTAAATAAGTTGTTTTTGAAGAATTTTACTAACCAGGTTAAAAGGGTCACAAATCCAATCCTAGAGGGTAAGAAAAGTACCACAAAGGCAAGCCTAGACCATCGATTGGACGATTACCACATCTAGGAAAAGTTTCGAATACCACATCTAGAAAGATTCGAGTACAAAGCTCCCTCTCACTCTCTCACAGCCTCAGAGTACATGTGGGCCTGCGACGGGTGGTGAGCTGAGCTGAGCTGTGCGCCACGCAAAAGATGTGTTGGGGCGATTGTATGGCTGGAGAGGTTATCTAAATCTAGGCTGCAGCGTCGCCATGTCAGCATTTGACGAGATCCTTTTCTCCGCGATCGCGCTCCACCCCACATACTGCGCTTCCACTTTTCAGGAAAAGCCCCATCTCAGGCCGATATTCCATTGAGCCCCACGCTCAACGATCGTTTATCTGAGAAGAATTTCAGCACTGGCCATGTTGCAAGCAGGGAAATAAACGAGTGGTGCGTCGTGGTCCCTCGCCGGTCAGGCGTCAGCTAGACAGCTAGCAGTCCGCTCTCGTAGTCGTGGGCTCAAGGTGGCATTATTGTTAGCCTCTTTCTCATCCGGTAGATAAGCATGCCCAATGAAGGAATAACATCAACTTTATATTATGGAAATCATGGACACTCATTTCGAACCAAATTAAATGACTCAGCTTAGGACTACATTTTTATTAGAAATAGTGCACGCTTCCGCAGATTTATTTAGGCTGAAGGGTGTAGTATAATTTATGGTGAAAAGGAGATAGATTGAGAAGCCGTTCTTTTTTAGACATGGTGTTTTGGCTCATATGTTCAGATGCACTTATATACAATAATGATTTATAAATACATTTTAAAATGTTGAAAATAAGAAAAAAAAAATCTCGGAAGTACATCAAAACATTATATATTTACACACAAAGTTTCGTGGGACAAGAGACTTTTTTATGTCTTTTTACACATGCCACAAAGGAATGTGGTTTTCCGATGAAACTTTGTGAGCGGACATAAAATATGTGGTTGTACATTAGGAAAGTTTTACAAGAAACAAACATTTTATAATTCTTTTTCGCTGTGCAGCTACACCTATAAGCCAACGCGGATTTCCGTTCTTTTACTCATTCGACTAAGAATTAAGTTAGAGCTCATCCAACTTCGGAACGGGTAGATTTACATCGTGATCCGTGTCACATATGAGTTGAAAGTGAAGTCAATGTTTCTTTTAACGACAAGTGAGGTTCCAGCTGAGATTTCTCGGTTGTAATTGTTGTTGCAACAGAAATTTTTAATTGTAAGTGGCGTTATCACAATGGTAAAATGGTTCACCCAATACAAAAATATATTCACGCACTAAATCATTAGTCATATAGTGCAAATATATAAAGATGACATCACTTGACCGTGAATTAATTGAGTGACAATTAGCTTAGAAATATAAAAAATGGCTGAGAAAAACGGTTAGGCCATGTCTGCGTCGTCCCCGACGGGCGACCAGGCGACAATATCTGCGCCTCCTCCAGCTAACCCTCTCTTCCCTCCTCCACCACCATCGTTGGCGAGTGCTACGTGTCAAAACCAAAGGTTTCGGTGGCAGCAACCCTCTCCTGCCGGCGGGGCATTGGCGGCTGCAAGCGGTGCACGCTGATGGTGATGGGATCTCTCCTCGCGATGGTGTGCAGTGTAGCAGTAGGGCGGTGCGAGCTAGATATGTGCCCTTGTGGGTCCGGTCTAGGCCTGGCGAGTTGCGGGTGGCATGCACGGATTCATCTCTTCCTTCATGTCCGCTTCGGGATACTAAGAGCACGCTCTGTGGCCGTCGCAAAGAAAATATCTACTTATTTAATGCCATTTTCTCTAAATGGAGGAAGTACCCCAGCCACCGAATGAAAATGATGCACAAAACTTTTTTATCGAATTATTCACGAGAACCTTACAAGATAATACATTGCAACACCTATAAATCTGGATGAAGGGGTGGCCATGATCTAGGTCATGTGCACTACCTTCTCACGTGTAACATCCCAAGTTTCAACAATAATAAACAAGAAAGACAATTTCCCCAAACTCAAAATTTGCAATTAACAAAAACTTTTTCTATGCATATAGTACCACATATAGATTCATGCATTTGAGTGAAATTCTTTTGTGCAATTGCCATGATGAGTGTTAGTATGATTAACAATTGCTATTTGAACCCTAGCAAGGATCACCAAACCCTAATTTGAGGAGAATTGAAGAAAATGGGAAAAACCCATATTTCACTCACATACACAATATGCCAAATTGCAAATCCTCACCCTAGGCCATAATTGCTTGCTCCCTTGCTTGTAGAATACTTCAATATGATAAACTAACACAATTGCATCATTGGAACAAGAATCAAACACAAGGAAATCTCAAATTCATCATACATATGATAATGGTCACTTGTCACCAAAATATTTTCTTCACTACTTTACCCCTCTGGTTTTCTCATTTCTTAAACTAAACTTGGTCAACCAAAGCCATGTCATCTAAGACCATGTCAAGGTGAGTAACTTTGATGTTGACCACCATGGCTAGAGTTGACTAGGTTGACCAGTATAAAGGTGACAAGTAGTGATGCTGAAATAAAGTGAAGATCATACCCAAATTTGAAACTTTGCATTTCAACTCCAAAATGAGTACCACCACCACCAATACTTCACCTTAATTATATAAATGAGATTCACCAAAAAGAATTTCAAAATTCAAAAGTTTTGTTCATGCGGCCATTGTGTCGAACACATGGCAGGCAGCATCTGGGAATGGTGTTACATGCTATTATCCAGCAGATTTTGACCTAAACCATGCTTTATCAGAGATGATCATCCCTATCCTACATCCCCTGCACCTCTACTCGTCCTTGCCCAGTCGATTAAAGCATGGCAACAAGCTTAAACAATGCAAGCTTTGCAATGCCGGCCACCTTTGGCACCTCTCTCTCTAGCCTCTCTCTCTCAGCACCACCTTGTCCTGGAGTATCTCTGCAACACGAGGAACATCACGGTACACAGCCCATGCTCGCCAAGGCTCGGCATTGGCCAGAACGCACGCGTCCAAACCGTGCCAGAGCGTGCCAGTCGACGCGGTGAGCGCGCTCTGGACACGCCGGTACGTCGCGCGCTCAAGCAGCCTACGCCCCCCCCCTGCAAAGTCTACCGCTGCGTCGAGCACCGCCTCTGCGCCCTCTAGCCACTAGACATGATCGAGCGACTGCGGCCGCCTCGTCACCGTCGTCCTCGCCGGCGAAGTACCGTGGGTACTGCCGCACTCATCGCACGCGCCCGAGCCATCCTTTCACCCTTTCTCTGCGCTAGCTAGTCCTGGAGCATCGCTAGAACGCTTCCTACAAGATGCTGTCCTCGCCTTGCCCTTTCGATCGACGGAGAGGCCACACCGTCGACACGACCTTGCAGCACCTCACGGCCACCCCCGCCCGCTATAAATAGAGGAGCTCTGCGCTCAAGTTCTTCACAACAACTGCTCCCCTCTCATCTCTGCATCCTCTCCACCCCTCAATTTGACACCACCTCGCCGGAGTAGCCGCAATTGGAAGCTGAAGTCCGCCGGAGCCCGCAGATCCTCGCCATCAACTGGAGCCTCGCCGAGCTCCGCCGCTGTACCAGGGACTGCTTCATCTACTTCCACTTCACCAGGCAGCTTGCCCTCCCTCGCCGGTGGCCAGCACCACCTTGTCCTGGAGTATCTCTGCAACACGAGGAACATCACGGTACACAGCCCATGCTCGCCAAGGCTCGGCATTGGCCAGAACGCACGCGTCCAAACCGTGCCAGAGCGTGCCAGTCGACGCGGTGAGCGCGCTCTGGACACGCCGGTACGTCGCGCGCTCAAGCAGCCTACGCCCCCCCCTGCAAAGTCTACCGCTGCGTCGAGCACCGCCTCTGCGCCCTCTAGCCACTAGACATGATCGAGCGACTGCGGCCGCCTCGTCACCGTCGTCCTCGCCGGCGAAGTACCGTGGGTACTGCCGCACTCATCGCACGCGCCCGAGCCATCCTTTCACCCTTTCTCTGCGCTAGCTAGTCCTGGAGCATCGCTAGAACGCTTCCTACAAGATGCTGTCCTCGCCTTGCCCTTTCGATCGACGGAGAGGCCACACCGTCGACACGACCTTGCAGCACCTCACGGCCACCCCCGCCCGCTATAAATAGAGGAGCTCTGCGCTCAAGTTCTTCACAACAACTGCTCCCCTCTCATCTCTGCATCCTCTCCACCCCTCAATTTGACACCACCTCGCCGGAGTAGCCGCAATTGGAAGCTGAAGTCCGCCGGAGCCCGCAGATCCTCGCCATCAACTGGAGCCTCGCCGAGCTCCGCCGCTGTACCAGGGACTGCTTCATCTACTTCCACTTCACCAGGCAGCTTGCCCTCCCTCGCCGGTGGCCTGGTACTCCCTCCGACCCCCTGGTCACGCCGCCAGCGCGTCGGGATCTCGTCGGAGACGACGACGATCACCGACCGCTCGATCTATTTCTAATCCTACGGCCTAACGCGCGCGTACCGTTTCGCGTGGTTAAGTGTCGCCGACAGGTGGCCCCCACCTCGTCAGGGCAGCCCACCCGCACCAGTTGCTAGTTGGGCTGCGAAGTGGGTTTTAAATTCGTTTCGGCCCGTTTAGTTTTCCCGCCTAGCCCATCAATTCAAATTCGGATTTAATCTTTATTCAAATTGTCCTACAGATGGTTTAGTAAAATTTGAATAGTTTGAAATCTGCCAAACCAAATTTAGCAAACTTTATACCGTTGGAAAGCCCATGAATTTATCTATCCAATGCCACTGGTCCCACCTCCAAATTCATAGTAGATTTAAATTGATAAAAAAGACAAGACAGGGACTTTTGAACATTCAAACTTTATTTAAAATTTAACCAGAATAGATTTTGAATTGATTCCAATTCTAATAAATCACAAATGATGTCCTCTAATTGATTATGCAATAATATAGACATGTTGTTTGTATGATCATGGACTAGATAAAATAAAATGGCTATGTAGTCAATTCTAGAGCAATTGAAATTGGAATTCAAACTCAACAACTAATATGAGGGCTACCTCTCATTTAAATCTTGATCCTAAGTAATATAACCAGGGGGAAAGACTTAGGCTAATGAACCCTTGAGAATTATTACTTAGAGATTTTAATTCATTTAAATGTTAAGTATTAAAACTAGGTGAAGTGTAGCACTTCAATTAAATTATACTCACATATAATAGATATGAAATGTTGACTTTGGGTCAACCTATATTTCATACCTTATTATTATATGAAGAGATTAAATCTTAATAAGAGGTAATGAGAAGAAATGAATTCCTCTAAGGATCTACATACCAAATTTAAGAAATAGGAATAATGAGAGGAAATTATTTTCTTTCAAATAAAGACTAATCAAATAATCCACCATGCCATGTTTGATTGATGATAGGACTAGTGTGTGAACTCTTTTGAGTGTTTCTAGTTTAGTATGTGAGCTTGGTTTAGTATTTATACCTCGTATTCGTATATAGACGCTAGTAACGAGGAATACCAAGAGGAGGAGGCCTACTCTCAGGAAGAAGAAGAGAACTTCGATAACTACCCAGCTCAAGGCAAGCTAACCCTTGCTAAACACAAGTGCTTAGCTCTACAAGAGCAAAGGCACCATCACACTTTACTTTTATGTATTACCTATCCCATGTTTTTACTTACATTTACTTTTGCTTATTTATTTCAAAGTACTTTTTGATTTATGATTCACTTGGTCTAGAGTAGAACAATACTTGAAGTTAGATTAGCACAAATCAAGGCTAGATAGCACCCCTCATATAGTTGCTAGTGCTAATCAATTAAAATTGACTACTCTAGATGGGAACATAGTGAAGTGGAATGACTTTGAAAGAAGGTAAAGTGGAGGTGGATATGAACAAGAGAAGATGGTGATTTTTGATAAAATTGATGATTGGGTTTGAATGCGATACCCTTCCAATTATACAAGTACCCCCACAATACCTGATTATGGGTAGGGCTTAACTAGAAACTTGTGTATTTTAGTATGGGTTCCCTCTAAACAAACATCATAGGGGTTACGCCGAGGCTGCCTCCGTTAAGTGTGGATTGATGTTAAAATGAGGTGAATGTACGGCCCAAGCCTGTGCGATTCCCGGGTTAACTGCGGTTTCCACCGGGAGGCCAAGCTCATGGGGAGAGGTGCTCATACTAGCATATATAAGTGAAAGGTTATGGTTGATGATCCGCGTACTGTGTTACGATGATTCGGGGTTATCCTCGACGGATGTAATCAAAAGTTGTGGCACAAGAGTACAACCTCTGCAGAGTGTTAAACCTATTCGAATAGCCGTGTCCACGGTTACGGACGATTGGAAAGGCCATACTATCTCCGTTATCATTAATATGTTTTGATCTTAAAAAGGAATGGTGAATTGAAAGGTGATATTGTGGTGAATCAATATGAGTTGTGGGAATGACACTAATGTTCCCACTTGAGTTAGTCTAGCACATGATAAGGCTTTACTAAATGTTTATCAAACTAAAACTTGGCTTTATGCAAATAAACCTAGAGCTTAGCACCCCCTTATTACACTTAATGAGTAATTATTGTAGAGTTAGTTTGCGAGTACTTTAAAAGTACTCATGGCTTTGCCCTGGCTATTCAAATGCCAGACTACGAAGGAGAGCACCAGTATCAGGATGACGGACAACAGGACGTCTACGATAACTAGGATCGTCTTCTAACGTCAAGCGTTGCCTGTGGAATAGATAGTCCACTACTACTTCGCTTCCGCTACTATTTGTGATGTTGAACAATATATTCGTGTAATATTGGATCATGTGATCTATGGTTGTAAGACAATATGTGTTGTAATAAATGATGACTCTATGCTACTTACTATTATGTCTCGCAAAAACATTATTCCTGGGATTGCGATGTACGGCATAATAGGCATCTGGACTTAAAAATCCGGGTGTTGACAAGTTGGTATCAGAGCCATTGTTTGACCTTAGGAGACCCTAGTTAGAATGGATGCTCAAAAACTTAGTTTCAAATTCCATGATTTGACTAGTTATGAAAACCTTATTCACCCTCTTACCTTGAAGAGTCTATTACAAAATTTAAATTCATGCCCTTCTTATAAGTGAAATTAAAATTTGGAACACTTGCACTTCTCTAACTTAATCATCTAATCTCTCTACAGATGGATCACGTCGTGGATGTGCAGCCCTTTCTCCAGACTGAGTTCTATCAGTTGGGGAACGGTGGAGAGATCATCTTTGAGAGGGACCTCTTCTCCCTCTCAGAGTTCCTCGGGCGCCCACCACCGGAAGTCTTTGGTGGAATGCTCAATGACCAGCCCGGTGGTCAACTCCAGTGGGTGATCATGGTGGACCTTCGTGGAAGGTTCACGCTCCCAATGAGCGCAAGGATCCAGTTCTCCTTCCGGGAGAACAACTGGGCGGATGGTCTCGCAAGGGGACTTCAGGAAGGGCTCGCACGTCTGTGCGGGCAAAACTTCATGGACTTCGAGGATAGCCGCTTTGTGCACTATGCAAGGCACAACTCCCTCGGAGTGCCAATGAACCTGCCGTCGCACCCGCAACTTCGCCACCATGTGGATCATCTCGACTTCATGTTGAATGAGACCCGCATCGACCTCGACAACTCCCGCGAATACGCCAACCACACTCACATCCAGTTGGTGCAGCAAGCCGACGCCATCAGGGTTATCGCCGGAGAACGCAGGGCACTCCGCCGTGCCAACCAGAAGAAGGATCACGCCATCAACCGCCTCAAGGCCAGGATCGCCGCTCTAAAGGCGACCATCGCCACCCAAGCTGAGCAGATCCAGGAGCTGGAAGGCGAAGGTGAAGGGGAGAACATCCAGGGGGACGGCTACTCCTACGTCAGCAACGACGACGACTACGAGGAGGAGGAAGACGACGACCTGGAGTTCCACCCTTATGAGGATGGCCACGAGCACCTTGCTGCCGGGGTAGACAATGTCTACCCTATCAACGTCGATGGCGAGTAGTCCCGTCTGAGCACTTGCGTCCCGTGTTATGTATCGGTCCTTTGTACCCGCCCCATGTATCGTAGTTTGTTGAAAGGGTTCTTCAAACCCTCCGGAACATTTGGCTTGTAATATTTGCTACCTCCATGACTATGTTTGTGTGTGTGTAATATTATTATTATGAATCAAGTTTTAAGTTGTGTGAAATTTTACCCCAAAATGAGCCATAGAAATTTCCCTCTCATCTCATGATCCCTATCACTGTTCAGATGGCACCCCCAACTCGCAGCGAAGCCGCAATGATGCAAATGCTGCAACAGATGATGGCAGAAAGAGAAGCTGAGAGAGTTGACCGTCAAGCCAACCTAGCTGCACTTCAACAGATTGCTCAGGGCAATCAAGGCCACGGAAACCACGACCACCCAGGGTCGAAGCTGAAAAACTTCCAAAACACTAACCCACCGGTGTTCAGCAAGACAGAGGAACCCCTCGATGCTGATGATTGGCTCCAAACTATGGAGAACAATCTCGAGGTTGCCGGAGTGGAGGACAACGAGAAGGTGTTGTTCGCCACCCACTATCTGGCTGGACCTGCACGTGCCTGGTGGACAAGTGCCCGGGCATTAAATGCGGGGCAAATGATGACTTGGGAGGACTTCAAACTCAAGTTTAGCAAGTATCATGTGCCCCCGGGCCTGATTAAGAAGATGAGGGATGAGTTCAGGGAACTGAAGCAAGGCAGAATGACCGTGGTGGAATACCGCGACAAGTTCCTCACTTTGTCAAGGTACGCCCCGGATGAGACAGACACCGTCGAGAAGAGGAAGGAGAGGTTTCTGAATGGACTGCATGATGAGATGCAGACTGTGCTGATCAATATCCCCTTTGCTGACTTAGAAGCCCTCGTTGACTCCGCCATTCAGATGGAGGGGAAGATACACCAAGCCAATGAGAACCGCAAGCGCCGTATGATGAACCAGAGTGGGCCCAGCAATAACCACAAGTATCGCCCCAGCTCAAGTGGAGGGTTCGCCCCAAGAAACAACAAGCCCCCCATGCAGAATCCACGTCCGAGTTATCAGAACCGGAGTGGAGGAAACCCCAGGCCAGGAGGCCACCACAACTACAACAACAACAACCACAACAACAACTTCAACCGCGCTCCACCTCGCGCCCCCAACAACAACTCCAACAACTCCAACACCGCTCCACGGACTGGGAGCAATGTTGTTCCCATCACCCCCAAGGACAAGTCCACCTACAACTGCTACGAGTGCGGAGTGGCGGGGCACTTCTCCTATGAGTGCCCCAAGAAGCTCGCCAAGACTGCCGCCAACACCTCAGGCCCTGCGCAGCAGCAGCGTCGTGTCACCACCAACAAGAAGTTCGCCCCCAACAACCCGAACAACCGCAACGGCCGCCTCTACCACATGAATGCAGAAGAAGCTCAGGAAGCCCCAGATGTTGTGCTGGGTATGTTCTCTGTTAACTCAATACCCGCAAGAGTGCTGTTTGATTCTGGAGCATCGCATTCATTCATTTCCGAAGATTTTGCATGCACTAGTAAGATTCAACCCATCAGTTTGAAGCATGTCATGATAGTTCAAATACCTGGATCAACCACTAAAGCTAGAAAAATTTGCAAAGATGTGCCAATCAGAATACATGAAATAGAATTCTATGCAAATTTGATTGTTCTGGGAGCCAAAGGTTTGGAAGTAGTCCTGGGAATGGACTGGATGGCGAAACATCATGGACTGATTAATTGTGCCAAGAAGGCCATCACCATGACTAGTAGCACCGGAATAATAGTCGAACACCTATCTGAAAAGATGCCCCGAAAGTTCACTTGTAACCAAAGCCTAGCCAAACCCACCTTGGATCAGATCAGGGTCGTTTGTCGATATCCTGATGTGTTCCCGGATGATCTACCCGGTATGCCCCCAGATCAGGATATCGAGTTTATCATCGAGTTAATCCCCGGAACCGGACCTATAGCCCAGAGAGCCTATAGCATGAACCCGGCAGAGTTAGTGGAACTGAAGAAGCAACTGGATGATATGCTATTCAAGGGTCTGATTCAACCAAGTGCGTCACCTTGGAGATCGCCAGTTTTGTTTGTGGATAAGAAGGACGGTGCCACTCGTTTGGTTACGGACTACCGTAAGCTCAACGATGTCACCATCAAGAACAAGTACCCGTTGCCAAAGATAGAAGATCTGTTTGACCAGCTGACCGGAGCCCAAGTATTCTCGAAGATTGATCTGCGGACAGGATACCATCAGCTGAAGATTCGTGCCACCGATATCCCCAAAACTGCCTTCACCACCAGATATGGATTGTACGAGTACAATGTCATGTCATTTGGATTGACCAATGCCCCCGCTTACTTCATGAATCTCATGAATAAGATCTTTATGAACTTCCTGGACAAGTTTGTCGTTGTCTTCATCGACGACATCCTCATATACTCCAAGTCCGAAGAAGAACATGAACAACATTTGGAAGTGGTCCTAGATACCCTTCGGGAGCATCAGTTGTATGCCAAGTTCAGCAAGTGTGAGTTCTGGTTGAAAGAAGTAGGATTCTTGGGTCATATCTTGTCAGCCGGAGGAATTGCCGTTGACCCCGCAAAAATCAAGACTGTTGAAGAATGGAAAGCCCCAACCACTCAGACCGAAGTCCGTGCATTTCTCGGATTGGCGGGATATTACCGCCGATTCGTTGAAGGATTTTCGAGCATAGCAAGACCGATGACTCAATTGTTGAAGAAGGACCGGAAGTTCGAATGGACCGACAAGTGTGAAGAGAGCTTTCAACAGCTCAAGCTAAGATTGACAACAGCCCCAATCCTGGTTATGCCGGACATTACCAAGCCTTTTGATGTGTACTGTGATGCCTCCAAGATTGGTCTTGGATGTGTGCTGATGCAAGAAGGCAAAGTGATATCCTACCTATCAAGACAGCTGAAACAGCATGAACAGAACTATCCAACCCATGACTTAGAGCTAGCAGCGGTGGTGTTAGCACTGAAAGTATGGCGTCATTACCTCATGGGTAATCGATGCGAGGTTTACTCGGATCACAAGAGCCTGAAGTATATCTTCACGCAGAAGGAGCTGAATATGAGACAGCGCAGATGGATAGAGTTAATCAAGGATTACGACATGGAAATCCACTATCACCCCGGCAAGGCCAATGTGGTAGCGGATGCTCTGAGTAGACTGCCGTGTCAGTTGAACTCCATGTTAGCAAGTGAGCAACCCAGCTTGTTCGAAGAGTTTGAACAGTTTAGGCTTGAACTGGTTAGTGAAGGATACCTCACCAGCATTGAACTCCAACCCACCCTGATTCGTCAGATCAAAGAAGCTCAGAAAGGAAATGCTAGCATTGACGGAATCAAGAACCAAATAGCCGCCGGAAAAGCACCGGGATTCACCGTAGATGAAGAAGGAGTGCTATGGTATAACAAGCGCCTTTGCGTGCCGTCAGACTCAGAGTTGAAGCAAGTTATTCTGAAAGAAGCTCACGACACCCTGTACTCCATTCACCCCGGAGGAACCAAGATGTACCAGGATTTGAAAGAACAATTCTGGTGGCATGGAATGAAGAGAGAAATTGGAAGCTACATCGCCAAGTGTGACATCTGTCAAAGAGTCAAAGCAGAACACCAACGCCCCGCAGGACTGTTGCAACCCCTACAGATTCCCGAATGGAAGTGGGATTCCGTAGGAATGGACTTCATCACCAGACTGCCCAAGTCTAGTAAAGGGAATGATTCCATCTGGGTAGTGGTCGACAGACTGACCAAAGTCGCCCACTTCATCCCCGTCAAGACCACCTATCAAGGACCGAGACTTGCAGAGCTATATATCTCAAGGATAGTCAGCCTGCACGGAACCCCGAAGTCGATAGTATCCGACAGAGGATCCCAATTCACCTCCAGATTCTGGCAGAAAGTACATGAAGGACTTGGAACTCGTCTGAATTTCAGCACAGCCTATCACCCGTAGACAGATGGACAGACTGAACGAGTCAACCAGATACTCGAAGATATGTTGAGAGCATGTGTGCTAGAGTATGGATCTAAGTGGGAAGACTGCTTGCCGTACGCAGAATTCTCGTACAACAACAGCTACCAAGCCAGCTTACAGATGGCCCCCTTTGAAGCACTGTACGGAAGAAAGTGTCGTACCCCTCTGAATTGGTCGGAAGTAGGAGAGAGTCAAGTCTTTGGACCAGATATTCTCCGAGAAGCCGAAGAGAAGGTTCACAAGATCCGCGAGTATCTCAAGACAGCCCAATCAAGGCAGAAGAGCTACGCCAACAAGAGACGCCGAGAGATGACCTTCGAGATCGGAGATTTCGTATATCTCAAAGTGTCCCCTCTTAAAGGAATGCAGAGATTCCAGCTTAGAGGAAAGCTCGCACCCCGATATGTCGGACCTTTCAAAGTCCTGAGTCGCCGAGGAGAAGTGTCTTATCAACTGGAGTTACCGGAAGAAATGTCAGCAGTGCACAATGTGTTTCACATCTCGCTACTCCGGAAGTGCTTAGAAGTGCCTGAGAAGACCGAGGTTTTCAAGAACATCGACCATCGAGCTGTGGATATCAACTCAGATCTGACATACCGCGAAGTACCTATTCGCATCCTGGAAGAAGCTTTCAGAACCACCCGTACCCGAAGTATCAAGTTTCTGAAGATCCAATGGAGTAACCACACCGAAGAAGAAGCCACTTGGGAGAGAGAAGACTTTATGAGGACTGAGTACCCAGATCTCTTTAGTACCTAGTTTTCTCGCAGATCTCGGGACGAGATCTTTGGTAAGGGGGAAGGGTTTGTAACATCCCAAGTTTCAACAATAATAAACAAGAAAGACAATTTCCCCAAACTCAAAATTTGCAATTAACAAAAACTTTTTCTATGCATATAGTGCCACATATAGATTCATGCATTTGAGTGAAATTCTTTTGTGCAATTGCCATGATGAGTTTTAGTATGATTAACAATTGCTATTTGAACCCTAGCAAGGATCACCAAACCCTAATTTGAGGAGAATTGAAGAAAATGGGAAAAACCCATATTTCACTCACATACACAATATGCCAAATTGCAAATCCTCACCCTAGGCCATAATTGCTTGCTCCCTTGCTTGTAGAATACTTCAATATGATAAACTAACACAATTGCATCATTGGAACAAGAATCAAACACAAGGAAATCTCAAATTCATCATACATATGATAATGGTCACTTGTCACCAAAATATTTTCTTCACTACTTTACCCCTCTGGTTTTCTCATTTCTTAAACTAAACTTGGTCAACCAAAGCCATGTCATCCAAGACCATGTCAAGGTGAGTAACTTTGATGTTGACCACCATGGCTAGAGTTGACTAGGTTGACCAGTATAAAGGTGACAAGTAGTGATGCTGAAATAAAGTGAAGATCATACCCAAATTTGAAACTTTGCATTTCAACTCCAAAATGAGTACCACCACCACCAATACTTCACCTTAATTATATAAATGAGATTCACCAAAAAGAATTTCAAAATTCAAAAGTTTTGTTCATGCGGCCATTGTGTCGAACACATGGCAGGCAGCATCTGGGAATGGTGTTACATGCTATTATCCAGCAGATTTTGACCTAAACCATGCTTTATCAGAGATGATCATCCCTATCCTACATCCCCTGCACCTCTACTCATCCTTGCCCAGTCGATTAAAGCATGGCAACAAGCTTAAACAATGCAAGCTTTGCAATGCCGGCCACCTTTGGCACCTCTCTCTCTAGCCTCTCTCTCTCAGCACCACCTTGTCCTGGAGCATCTCTGCAACACGAGGAACATCACGGTACACAGCCCATGCTCGCCAAGGCTCGGCATTGGCCAGAACGCACGCGTCCAAACCGTGCCAGAGCGTGCCAGTCGACGCGGTGAGCGCGCTCTGGACACGCCGGTACGTCGCGCGCTCAAGCAGCCTACGCCTCCCCTGCAAAGTCTACCGCTGCGTCGAGCACCGCCTCTGCGCCCTCTAGCCACTAGACATGATCGAGCGACTGCGGCTGCCTCGTCACCGTCGTCCTCGCCGGCGAAGTACCGCGGGTACTGCCGCACTCATCGCACGCGCCCGAGCCATCCTTTCACCCTTTCTCTGCGCTAGCTAGTCCTGGAGCATCGCTAGAACGCTTCCTACAAGATGCTGTCCTCGCCTTGCCCTTTCGATCGACGGAGAGGCCACGCCGTCGACACGACCTTGCAGCACCTCACGGCCACCCCCGCCCGCTATAAATAGAGGAGCTCTGCGCTCAAGTTCTTCACAACAACTGCTCCCCTCTCATCTCTGCATCCTCTCCACCCCTCAATTTGACACCACCTCGCCGGAGTAGCCGCAATTGGAAGCTGAAGTCCGCCGGAGCCCGCAGATCCTCGCCATCAACTGGAGCCTCGCCGAGCTCCGCCGCTGTACCAGGGACTGCTTCATCTACTTCCACTTCACCAGGCAGCTTGCCCTCCCTCGCCGGCGGCCTGGTACTCCCTCCGACCCCCTGGTCACGCCGCCAGCGCGTCGGGATCTCGTCGGAGACGACGACGATCACCGACCGCTCGATCTATTTCTAATCCTACGGCCTAACGCGCGCGTACCGTTTCGCGTGGTTAAGTGTCGCCGACAGGTGGCCCCCACCTCGTCAGGGCAGCCCACCCGCACCAGTTGCTAGTTGGGCTGCGAAGTGGGTTTTTAATTCGTTTCGGCCCGTTTAGTTTTCCCGCCTAGCCCATCAATTCAAATTCGGATTTAATCTTTATTCAAATTGTCCTGCAGATGGTTTAGTAAAATTTGAATAGTTTGAAATCTGCCAAACCAAATTTAGCAAACTTTATACCGTTGGAAAGCCCATGAATTTATCTATCCAATGCCACTGGTCCCACCTCCAAATTCATAGTAGATTTAAATTGATAAAAAAGACAAGACAGGGACTTTTGAACATTCAAACTTTATTTAAAATTTAACCAGAATAGATTTTGAATTGATTACAATTCTAATAAATCACAAATGATGTCCTCTAATTGATTATGCAATAATATAGACATGTTGTTTGTATGATCATGGACTAGATAAAATAAAATGGCTATGTAGTCAATTCTAGAGCAATTGAAATTGGAATTCAAACTCAACAACTAATATGAGGGCTACCTCTCATTTAAATCTTGATCCTAAGTAATATAACCAGGGGGAAAGACTTAGGCTAATGAACCCTTGAGAATTATTACTTAGAGATTTTAATTCATTTAAATGTTAAGTATTAAAACTAGGTGAAGTGTAGCACTTCAATTAAATTATACTCACATATAATAGATATGAAATGTTGACTTTGGGTCAACCTATATTTCATACCTTATTATTATATTAAGAGATTAAATCTTAATAAGAGGTAATGAGAAGAAATGAATTCCTCTACATACCAAATTTAAGAAATAGGAATAATGAGAGGAAATTATTTTCTTTCAAATAAAGACTAATCAAATAATCCACCATGCCATGTTTGATTGATGATAGGACTAGTGTGTGAACTCTTTTGAGTGTTTCTAGTTTAGTATGTGAGCTTGGTTTAGTATTTATACCTCGTATTCGTATATAGACGCTAGTAACGAGGAATACCAAGAGGAGGAGGCCTACTCTCAGGAAGAAGAAGAGAACTTCGATAACTACCCAGCTCAAGGCAAGCTAACCCTTGCTAAACACAAGTGCTTAGCTCTACAAGAGCAAAGGCACCATCACACTTTACTTTTATGTATTACCTATCCCATGTTTTTACTTACATTTACTTTTGCTTATTTATTTCAAAGTACTTTTTGATTTATGATTCACTTGGTCTAGAGTAGAACAATACTTGAAGTTAGATTAGCACAAATCAAGGCTAGATAGCACCCCTCATATAGTTGCTAGTGCTAATCAATTAAAATTGACTACTCTAGATGGGAACATAGTGAAGTGGAATGACTTTGAAAGAAGGTAAAGTGGAGGTGGATATGAACAAGAGAAGATGGTGATTTTTGATAAAATTGATGATTGGGTTTGAATGCGATACCCTTCCAATTATACAAGTACCCCCACAATACCTGATTATGGGTAGGGCTTAACTAGAAACTTGTGTATTTTAGTATGGGTTCCCTCTAAACAAACATCATAGGGGTTACGCCGAGGCTGCCTCCGTTAAGTGTGGATTGATGTTAAAATGAGGTGAATGTACGGCCCAAGCCCTGTGCAGTTCCCGGGTTAACTGCGGTTTCCACCGGGAGGCCAAGCTCATGGGGAGAGGTGCTCATACTAGCATATATAAGTGAAAGGTTATGGTTGATGATCCGCGTACTGTGTTACGATGATTCGGGGTTATCCTCGACGGATGTAATCAAAAGTTGTGGCACAAGAGTACAACCTCTGCAGAGTGTTAAACCTATTCGAATAGCCGTGTCCACGGTTACGGACGATTGGAAAGGCCATACTATCTCCGTTATCATTAATATGTTTTGATCTTAAAAAGGAATGGTGAATTGAAAGGTGATATTGTGGTGAATCAATATGAGTTGTGGGAATGACACTAATGTTCCCACTTGAGTTAGTCTAGCACATGATAAGGCTTTACTAAATGTTTATCAAACTAAAACTTGGCTTTATGCAAATAAACCTAGAGCTTAGCACCCCCTTATTACACTTAATGAGTAATTATTGTAGAGTTAGTTTGCGAGTACTTTAAAAGTACTCATGGCTTTGCCCTGGCTATTCAAATGCCAGACTATGAAGGAGAGCACCAGTATCAGGATGACGGACAACAGGACGTCTACGATAACTAGGATCGTCTTCTAACGTTAAGCGTTGCCTGTGGAATAGATAGTCCACTACTACTTCGCTTCCGCTACTATTTGTGATGTTGAACAATATATTCGTGTAATATTGGATCATGTGATCTATGGTTGTAAGACAATATGTGTTGTAATAAATGATGACTCTATGCTACTTACTATTATGTCTCGCAAAAACATTATTCCTGGGATTGCGATGTACGGCATAATAGGCATCTGGACTTAAAAAATCCGGGTGTTGACATCACGTACACACATCATCTAAAACCGGCTCATCGGTCCAGCTGACCCTCAGCATGCACCGCATGGACACGCTAAAGAAATCGTTGTCATCGTCTTCCACGAACCCATCTTCGGGACATGGATCTACGAATTGACCTTGTTAGGCATTCCGTCGATGCCACCACAACGCTAGATATGGCCACCGTCCTGCGCGTGCGCAATATCACGTGTCCGCTGCTGAGACTCCGCTGGACCATGCCGCCAAGACTTGGCATCTTCGATGCGCTAGAAACAACACCGCTCCACCGCAAAACCATCCACTGACCCGTCAAGGTGATGCACATCTCAAAGAAGGATGCCTCCAAGGGGGAACAACGTAGGAGCGTCACCATCATTCGATCCATCAATCTGGGGTTTCCCTCGTATAGTAGCGGAAGGAACTGGGGACTTCACCTCGATGATGCCTTCAAGAACAGACGTCGCCATCACCGGCTCCGGCCAATCCAGTAACCAAGGTTTTCACCTGGATCTGCCACATCATAAATCCATCTATCAGCATGTGCATCGGACCGACCACCCTGTGAACCTCGTCGTCGACCAAGGCCGCACCAGACCCGTTAGACTGACGGTACCTTGCGGGATTGTAGCCACACCGGCAGGAGGTAAGACAAGGCCCCAACACCGGGGACCCGACGAAGAGAACGTTGCATGTGTAGTCGATGGAGGGGAGCTCACCACATTCGTGATAACACACCTCGCCGCCTAGAGTAGGCCATCCACGACAAACTCCACCGTCATGCCGCAAGGGAACTCGGAAGCACTGTCGTGATCCCCCACGCGTGCAGTCGAGATCCTCCACATCGGCCAGATCTGTTGCTGGCCGCCGCGAGCGAACGCTCGGTACCGCCATCGGCCGCAGGAGCTTCGCCCGACGACATCCTCCGGTGAAGGCGCGGCGAGAGGGGTAGGGAAGGGAAGTGGCGGCGCTAGGGTTGTGTGGGTGCTCAAGCCGCCCCTCGACGGGAGCGACCCGAGCGGTAGTCGATTGTCGTGTTATCAAAATGCCCGGTTGCCATTGCATGTGGATACATGTTACCACCTAAGTTACTTTCACTCTGAGTAGTTGAGTGCATAATTAATTTCAGTGAAGAGCCTCTACTAAGATAAACCATGGTTTTCAACTTTTTTTACTTATCATTTGCTGTTTAATTAGCGCTGATCAATTTTGAGGACATAAAAGCCTTAACTAATGAATTCTCCTATTCGAGCTTACGGAGAGAACGTACTAGAAACAATATGAAAGTGGTTAGAGTTTGCCGCAACCAAATGCTCGTCATACCTCGTCCAAAGTGGAATTAATCTTGTTTAGGACCGAAACAGAACGGGTGACGCGAAGTGCTATTTTCTCCAATTTTACCCGTCCCGATCAACGGCCCGACCTGGTGGCGTGCCGACCTCGCTGACGGCGTGCGTCGGGACGAGGACCCACCGGTACGTAGCTTGACCAAAGCGCGAGGCCTGCTCACCTGTTTCGAGCGCTGATTGAGTGGTCAGCGCGAAAGGAAGGGAAAGGTTGCACGTTCGGTGCTACTTCGACACCACTCCTCACCGTTTCGTGCGCATTGATCGCCTGATCTATGAATTAATCATGAAGGGAAATGTTTCCAGAGGGACCTAGAAGTTTTCATTGAGCGGTGGCACAACCTTTACAAGTAGGACCTAGATAAAATAGAAAATTACACATAGGCCCGGACATTTTGCACCAAGGACCCTAAAAGTAGTTCTGAAAATGCCATTGAGTCTAGCTCCTTCACCACCACATCGTCACATCGCAGCACAACCAAGAACCTCGCCGCTGAGGACAGAACCACTTGGAACGAGGCACCGGGAGCCAACTGTACTGGAGTAAAGGGGCCTCCGCTTTGGCTTTGTAGCCTCGAGGTTGATCCTAGCTTTCAGTCGCTAGCCCGAAGGAACCCAAGCCGACGAAGAGGGTGGGAGTATTCGCAATCATGGATGCACTCCCAGGGGCAGCTTTCGTGCTCTCCCGCTGTAGATCAGACTCCCATTGGCAGGACCATGGAAATCCCCTTCTTCCTCGCCTCCTTGTCGATTGCAGAAGAAGATCTCCAAGTCCCAGCCATGGAGTCGAGATTCACTGAGAAGCGCGAGCTTATTTAACAAGATCCGTCCATATCCGTACCTAGCCTCTGTCCTCCATGGATGCCGAAGAGAAGAGGGACCTCGTCACATGTAAGTGCTCAATGTCCACGTACCAACCTTGTACACCATTAGTAGTTGAGATAATGTTAGCGTGCTCGCACATACGCTAACAATAGTCTATATTGGTAGCGTGCGGGCTGGACACGCTACCAATATCTAAGACTCATAGTAGTGGGCTTTGTTTCAGCATGCTACCAGCTAGACTGGCGGCGCATGTCCATATGCACACACACTACTAGTATTTAATAGGGATTTAAAAACAAAATGCTCAGCATATACATACAATACAACCTTTATCGGCCCTTAAGAACATGTAGCTAGCTACATCATGTAACTGTTGCAACGAAACCACAAAGATCGAAGTAGCAACATCATGTCACATAACGGTATTAGAAGGTAGATATAAGTAGCACATTATTAAGAAAATATAGCTACCTACGTACCTAGCTACTCCAGGACCGTCTCCGCATCCGGCCCCGGATGTGGGTAATGGAAAATGGCCCCGTCAGCGTCTCTCGACTCGTGGTATTCTCCATCATACGAAGATGAGTCTATGCGGTCTTTTTAGTAAAAATAGTTGTGTTCGAATACACCATCCATATAGAAATGATATTTCATCCCGAGCTCCATCTGTAGAACTATGT
Source organism: Lolium perenne (assembly GCF_019359855.2). Lineage (NCBI taxonomy): Eukaryota > Viridiplantae > Streptophyta > Magnoliopsida > Poales > Poaceae > Lolium > Lolium perenne. The sequence continues at coordinate 138,407,824 of NC_067246.2, forward strand.
ATGTTGTATCCAACTAGGGCCATGGAAATAGGTTATGTTTACCTTATTGGTTACTTGAGTAATGAAGGACCTCTTGGATATGGGAAGTGACTCATGCTCACGAGTGACTTCAAACTGTCCCAATTGATTAATGTCTATGTATATGTTTCGTCAAGTCACATCTTACGCTACATGTGATAGCGTGGACACAATTATTTGAAAGAAGTAACAATTAGTCAAAGATACAAGTGGATGCAGCTACATATGAACAACTTAGAGGCACACCATGTTGAATTAAAACTCATGCGTCATGGTTTTAAGGTCATCCGTGACTACGAAAAACTTTTTATCCTCGCACCTAACTTGTTCACAGTTTGCGCATGGATCCATTTGTTGCATCTATAGTCGGTTATATTAACAAATCTATCAAAGTCGTATTTGCATTTGGAAGAAATGACAAGTATCCATAGGTGTAAATCCTCATATGAAGCCACAAAAGAAAAAAACCTACAAGATTAAATAAAATGCGCAAGCAATGTGCCTGTACATTTTCTCATTAGTTGGTACCAGAGTATAATCATTTGTTGTTGCTATGAAACAGAGCTAAAAAAGAACATCAAGTACATGGAAATGAAGAACGACATGCCTCATACTAGCATGGGACGCCCAAACTTATGGATGGTGCGAGGGAGCCAAGTAGAGTGCATAAGATTTGTATTTGTGCATATCACAAGGCTCCCTAGCACCATCCTATGATAACATTAGAAATTGAGGAATTTCTAGCCCCTTAGAAATTTAAAACATACTATTAAGTCTCTGAACAATTCATAAACTCTGGAACTTATTCCAATTCATTATCTGGAACAATTCCAGTGTTCTCCCTTATTTCTCAATGATCCTGAATCTATCTCAAAGTGTCGTATACCTTTAAGAGTGCCACCCTACGGGTTCGGGAATGCGTAGACAACTAGACATGATCGAGATATGTCTCCGATCAATGATCATTAGGGGTTTTGGAAAACCATGATGACCCCTACGCTTTCCACGTATTATCTTTATCGCTTGAACCTCAACGTTGAGTTCTATTTCCTTTGTCACACGATACTAAGTTTGTCGAAGACATGATCTTCGGTATCCTGTATACCTAGTTCATTTTTGTTACCGACAAACATATTAACTAGTTCTTGTGATATCACATCCTCATGACCTAGTCACATGCTTGCAAGTTTCATAGATGTACTATCAGCTAGTGGGCCTAGAGTATCTATCCGTCACGCAGAAGGACAAATCCCGCTCTTGATACATACACCTCAACCCATCCCTTTGAAATACCTGAGCAATAATTTTATGATCACCCTGTTACGGTGTGATGGTTGATGTTCTCAAAGCAGCCTCCGGTGAAATTGATTAGATATGGCCTCACAGTCTAAGGATTAGGTTACAAAGTTTTTACTAGTATCACAATGTTGAACTTTGTGACTGGATCACATTGCAGTGCTTTAGATGGGTGGGTGATACCTTCGATCCGGATTATGGATTGTAGTATGATAAACGTTTTCCCTAGTAGATCTAGGTTTAATCGAACCTTGGGAACCACTGCTAAAATGGTGTAAAGGAAACGTCTACAAGACTTGCTAGTTAATTTGATTTTATGTTTACCACACCTATCTAGTTTACTCTTAAAGTGGTTGTGTTTAATGATGGAAATAGGCCAGGGTTAAGGTTTCTCCTGCAGCTATGCATACATATATAATTGAAGCGCAAATTTGTAGTAAATAAAATAGAGTAGCACATCTGTAATTACTCTTGCCCCTAAAGCCAGAGGTGATAAGAGCCCCTTGGTCCAACCATTGTTCCCATAGCAGCGAGTAACAACAATATTAAGCATATGAATACAGACCAAAGCATTAAGCTAGATGATTGTGAAGTTGGTCCCGGATAAATCACTAAACATGCATGTACCGTTACTTTTCTCTTTCTGTCACTGAGATTTCACGATAGCACGCCGTTCTTCATTCATCCTACCTCTTCCCTTGATCGATCCGATAGACATGGGTACCCGCAGATCATCAAATCAAGGCAAAGATACAAGGATACAAGATTGCAAAACTCTTATTCAACCCTTACACATATTATAAGATTAGTTGCACATAAAAGCTGTGAGGGTTCACCCCAACCCGCAGCCCATGAGGACTACTGACACGTAATATCAAGATCAATAACAAAGTTAGAAATCATTGTGGTAAATACTTGGATTGAAATCACAATATTCTTACAATGGTCGCCAATTCTCAAGGAGATCTCTATTACAATGGTGATGGCTATGACTATGGAGGAGATTGGAGATGGAATGGATGAACTATGGTGGTGGATCTTCTTCGGTGTGGTGTAGATGGATCTGATGGATGGCGGCTCTGTTTGGCGATGAATGGCTCTCTCTTTGGCGACGAGGCCTTCATAGAGCTTATAGGCTTTGACCTCAGGAATACTGCGGCACCCAGTACGGGCGGACGGTACGGGCGGGGCTTGCTCGTACCGATGTCCGTTAAACCTCCTGGAACCGCCTCTTCGAGCCTGGTCAACTTTGTTGCACTTGTGACACAATTTTCTTCAGTAATTGCAGGTCCATTTGTCATTATGATGTGATTTCCTGCACACCATTCGAAGATAGGAGAGATTGCACATCTTTGCATTAATTAGTCATTAGTAACAAATTGAGAGGTAAACTTAGTCAATTTTTTTGACTTAGCTAAGAGTTTAAATGCGAGAAAAAGTTGCGTGCAGCCATCAGTGTGTGTCCATCACATCATTCATTCAGTGACATGACTCCATTATCAATTGACGTAGATGTCCATGATCATGAAACCTTGATCATCTATTAATCAATGGACTATTTTACTAGAGACATTGTTTTGTTTACATACCACACGTGTACTAAAGTTTCCGCTTAATACAGTCATAGAATGGTATAAAACTTATTATGAACATTACAAATATGACAATAAAACATATTTATTTGCCTCTATGGCACATATCCAACAAAATGCACAACCATACAATATGGAACATCAAGTAGGAGCAACTAAAAAAATACCCCATACGTACATTGGACATACAAACCACATGGATGGCGCAAGAGGGTCAAGTACTATGCACACGATTTGTTGTCACAAGGCTCACTAGCACCATCCATGAGATCACATCCAAAATTGAGAAACTTTTAGTATCATCGGCATCATATAGCCGATCACAAGAAGGGGTCATATTTAAATGAAGCAAAAATCAAGAAATACATGTCTCATACTCATGTTGTATTCACACCCAGTGATGTAAAGAGAATTATTCTATCCAACAAAGTAGTATGCACAATCATGAATGTTTGTGAAATGCAAGACATGTCTCATATTCACATTGTATTCACACCCAATGATGTAAAGAGAATTATTCTATCCAACAAAGTAGTATGCACAATCATGAGTGTTTTTTAAATGCACGAGGTTGGATAGGATAATCCGCTGCACAAAAAGTGACACATTTTAATCATCGCATCAAAAAATGTGACATATTTTAATCACTAGCGCAACAACGAACATAAAACATGGATGCAAGTCATCCTCTCTATATCTACACCAGTATATGCATGCTAGTACCAATGAGTTACATGGACACTAGTATATTGGCTATACAAACAAGGACGAGGGGGAAACAGTGCGGCTGCTCAACCTACGTTTTGGTGGCCTCGATCCCAAGCACGCGGATGCATACGACCGACGTCCTTGGCCTCGATCCCGAGAGGCTTGGGATCGTCCGGACACCTCCGCCACCCACGGCCACCACCTCCACCATGCACGACGATGTATACAACCACCTCAGCCACCAACGATGACTATCTACACTAGCGTGACGACTACCTCCGCCACTCCGCAAGTGAGCGGGAGCTAGTCATATGCGGTGGGACGGTGCCGTCAGGAAGATAGGGATGGAGAGAGACAAGGTGGGGATGGGAGTGGTTGGGAGATTATGATGGATATGTGTAGAAGGATAGAGAGGGAGAGAGATATGCGGAATATGATGGATATTGTATTGCACCTCATGGGCGAGTATATATAGAGTACAAGACTTGGAAGCTAAGAAACCTCCTAGGGAGAATATGGAAACAATCCTAATACAATCCCGTGTAATCTATAACTACCAAATATACTCTAACACTCCCCCACAGTCGTAGCGGTAGCGACGTGAACAACAGTAGCATCGCGAACGGTCAGACTGGAGAGAAGCCGAAGGTAGGAACCAACGGGCTGACACTCCCCCGCAGTCATAGCGGGAGCATCGTGGACGGAGTTGCATCGCGGATGCTTGGACTGTAGAGGAAGCTGGTGAGGTGCAGGCGAGGTGGTAGCCCTTGTGCCGATGTCGAGGGAGCCGAGAGCGTTGGGCGGTGCAACCTTGGTCGGGGTAGCCGCGCGAGGGGATGCCGTGGTCGATGTCGTGGTCGGGTGCCGGTGTCGAGGTAGCCGCACATGAAGCCGCAAGCGCATAGTGCGCGAGGAGAGTGACGGAGACGCGTCGAGGCAGTCGTGGAGATGGTCGATGCCGAAGTCGATGCAGTCTGAGCCGTCGAGGACGAGGTGCTGCCCTAGTTTTGCCAGAACTAGGCGCACGTCGGGGACGAAGGCATACTCCGATTTTGCCAGAACCGAGTACGCAAAGACGAAGTCGGCGACGCGGTCGAGGCAGTCGTAGAGGCGATGCCGAAGAAGACGTTGTCGAAGCCGATGAAGACGAGACGTCCGACGCGAGTTTGCCAAACTCGGGAACGTGTCGGGGACGAAGGCACTTCCGGTGTTGCCAGTACCGGGCATGCGAGGGTAGGGAACATTACAAAGTGCGCGCCATGTCGGAGTAGACTAGTAGAGGAGGTCTCGACGACGGGTGTCGGAGAAGAGGAGCAGGTGGTGTAGTCGGGGAAGAGGCGAGTCTCGACGACGGGTGTCGGAGTAGAGTAGCAGGTGACGTAGTCGGGGAAGAGGCGAGGACGCTGGCGGCGAAGCTGTAGTGTACGAAGACGTAGAAGGCGGCTAACCCAGCGGTGACCAGGGGTGGTCATGCTGGACGCCTAGACGGGCGTTGCGGTGGTCGGCGAGCTCAGCGCGACCTGGAGCGGTTGGCGAGCCCAGCGGCGACCTGGGGTGGGGGCGCGGCGGCGGTACACGAAGTAGGCGAGGAAGACCCAGCGGCGTGACGAAGACCATGCGCGGATGGAGGCGACCCGCACCGAAGAGGCGGCGCTGTGGTGGCCTCGGACATCGACGCGCGGGGGACGGCGAAGGCGACCGCGTGCGGCGACGCTACGGCCTGAGGGACCGGCGTAGCTGCAGGGCGCGAGTCGGTGCAGCGGCGGGACGCCACCAGCGATGTACGCGCCTCAGAAGGCGCGTCGTTGGCTAGCAGCGTGGACCAAAGGCGGCGGCGCTGTAACCCGAAGGGGCGACGCAGCGGCAACCCGATGCTCAATCGGTGGTAGGCGCGTGCTCGGGGACGTGCTTGGCGGAGACGTGCGCGCGGTCGGTTGATCAGACCGACGGCGGTGTTGTACGCGCCATGGCGTGGACGACGTGCCGCAGATTGGAGTCGTTGGCGACGTTGTCGGTGATGTCCCGGGCGATGACGGTGAAGACGGACCAGCGATGGAGACCGCGCGGGCGAGACAGTTGTTGCGTCGCACGTAGGCGTCCCGTGTGTGACGCATGCGGCCGTGCCGCGCAGTTGATGAAGATGGCTGGTGCAGTCGATGCCGTTGTCGGAGTAGAGGCGCGCGGTGACGGCGGCGGTGGGCGACTCAATCCGATCTATGATCGGTAAACCAAAAAGGAAAACGCCGGTCGAGCGACCGGCGGAGCAAAAAGAAAACCAATCTACGGATTGGAAAAAAAAAGACTCGAGGGCAGCGGATCAACAGATCGGCGAACGAACCCTCATACGGGTTGCGCGGCCCCCGGAGTAGGCCATGGAGATTGACCTCCCCGGGGGCGGGCGGAAGCTTGTGCGGCGGCTAGGTCAAGGAGCGTGCCGCTCTGATACCATGTAGAAGGATAGAGACGGAGAGAGATATGCGGAATATGATGGATATTGTATTGCACCTCATGGGCGAGTATATATAGAGTACAAGACTTGGAAGCTAAGAAACCTCCTAGGGAGAATATGGAAACAATCCTAATACAATCCCGTGTAATCTATAACTACCAAATATACTCTAACAATATGGATGGAGGGAGGCAGGGGAGTAGGAACTCATTTTCTCCGCGCTTTGTAGCAGCGTGCCGAGCTTTGACATGCTACCAATATCTCCTTACGGGTAGCTCGCGTAGATTCGCTACGCTATCGGTAAGGGCAAGTTTCATGCATCCTCGTATTATGGGCGTCTATGCTTCTGACTTCTTGTTGTCATTCGACTCCGTTGGTACACAACTAGAGAGTTTTTTTTTTGGAAATCGGAGCACCTATACATGGAGCTAAGTCTTGTTGCATTGTGCTCTTACAAATTACTTCATTATGGGCCTAACCTTTTCAAGTAATGGAACGATTTGTACCGAACGATCATCCTTCACGTCTTCATATTTTGTGATGCATTCTATCAAACTTAACTCAAATGAAGCACCAGATGTTGAAGCCAAACTATGAGAACAATAGAATAGAGCATGCAGTGGCATGAGTATTTTCTACATATTCTGCATAAACAAGTACATGGATAACACCACACCACGAGAATCACAAGTATTTTCTACATACTCTGCATAAACAAGTACATGGATAACAACACACGACAAGTAGCCATCAAGAGACGGATATGATCCACTCGAGAAGGTAATGATGCCCATAGAACAACGCTGCCAAACCAATAAGTAATGGCATGAATAATATTTCTCAACCTAGAGTTTCGCTAGCCCCAACCCTGGTCTAACCATAGTTAAGGCACGGTCATCCAAGGCATTGTGGTAGCCTTCAACAAGGGGAAGGGGGGGGGGGTGATGCCATTTTTGTTTTTGCGCGGTCTAACCAACAAATGCTAGATCAAGGCTTTTGTGAGAGTTAAATACTTGACATTGCCTTGCTATATATGTTAACTGTCTCAAGGAGACTATTATTCATCATGTTTGCATAGCCCGGCCTCCCTTGTTGATCTCGTGATGCAGATTCCTGATCTAGGTTAACACTTTACCTTAGTAGGAGGGCCACTCAATTCCAGCTCTAATCAGTCGAAAGGGGGCAAGGCAGTGGTGGAGCTACCTTGTGTTTGTGATGTCGCTTGCCACCATATGATCTGACTTAGTTGCACTAATATAGTTGTATTTAAGTCTACCATCTCTAGCTATATACACACTCATATAGCTTTGACATTACTTGTTCCAATTACTAGCTCTGCGACAACGCTAGAGATATCTCTCATAGTCGGAGGGGCAAATATTATCTTGATCAAATACCCATCGCAACATGCTAGACTACTTCTACAACTACCTAGATACGAAATATAATGATACCGAGAACACGGGCCACGACCTCAAGGCAAATATTATCTTGATCAAATATAATGTATATAAGACATGTCATATATACATTATACTCGAGAATAACTGACGACACATCTTGCTACGTCTCTAAGTGGGTATGACTAGGGACAACATGATCTTCATCATGAGTCCATACTACCGGGTTATCATATGAGTAGAGGGGAAGATGAGAAACATGCAAGAGAGATAGGAAGACCAGAAATAACTGATTCCCCCCTAAGTCAAAAGATCATTTGTAAATTATTCCTTCACATGATCAAGACCAATCTTTATCAATTGGCTCTGTATTACTAGTTCATTGTATGACCATTTTGGATATGTATTGCTTTGGGCGTCCACCCGTCGGGCCCTATTTGGTGTCATGCTTCCCAACAACGACAATTGCTCCATATATAGCTGCTGTTTTTTTTCTTGAATTAGGCAAAAGCTTTGCCCTATTTATTAATTAAGAAGTTAAAGTCTATTACAAGTCTAGCACAAGATACACTCTCGGGGCATAATTGAACCCAAGCGCTTAGCACCCGTCATGCTACAAAGAGCCACCTCTCTCTTAATCTTAGTTACAACAATCGTTAGCATGGTCAAAACATTCTGAAACACCCCAGCTCATTCCAAATTTCTCAAGAGATAAGCATGATTTGAGATGCAACGGAATAAGAGAGAATTTCTTTGTCTCGGAACCATATGGCAACATGGGAATTGGGAATGTGTCATTAGTAAACTAGTTTTTCCGCTCGATCAAGATTCAAGACAAGTCTTTTTTTTTATCAGTTGACTACTTGACTCTGTTTATATGTTGTTGCTAGTAGCCTGGCTATATGTTGTTGCTTTCGGCGTCCGGCTGGGCATGGTTGGTGTCGTCTTCCCCGACCGCGACAACCGCGCTGTGGACAGCTGCTAATTTTACGCGGCGCAGGCGCAACACACCATCCTGGGTCCTTGGCCGGCGTGAACCACGGAGGAGTCTGGCCCCTCGTCCACAAGCAACCAGCAAGGTCCGGCCGTCGCTGTACAGTGTGGCGCCCCGCCGCGTAGTATGGTGGGGGAATTGCCGCTTCCCTGGGGCAAACTCCACGGCTGAAGAAGCGGCCCATTTCCAGATTTCGCAGGGCATTTTTTCTTCTGCTGAGAATCGCAGGGCAAGAAGATCTGTACAGCTGCTATGTAAACTTTACTCCACAACAAACTGAAACATCTTTTTTTTGCGGGGTTAACAAACCTAAAACACGATGTATATGATATAATAAAGGAGTAACAAAATATGTTCGACTTTACATTTGTTACGAATCATGATGGCAGTGCGTCGATAGAGCTCACATTGCATCGTCTCCAACACATATTTGTGCTATACATCTCTCTGTTTCTAGTCATCCAGGTAACATCGAAGCGATGATAGTCGGGCGACACAGAGAGAAGCTTTATCCAGGACCAAAAAAGGAACACGAGCATCGTGTGCCAGCTGGGAAGAGAAGAAGCACTCAAATCATCAGTCTCTTTGAAGGGGCGTAGAGCGACACGGACCCAAGCTTGGGGTTTGAGTACTTGACGTAGACCACCTTCTGCTTGCTCCCTGGTGCCGCCGAGTGCAGGCTTGCCAGCCGCATCGCGCAATCCCTTCAGTTCCAAACACAAGAGACCAAGAAAAGATCCAGTCAGTTATGCATACAGAAAATGCTGTGGTAGGTTCATTAGGTAATTAACACAACGGCAGCAGGGAGCAAACAAAAAACCCAGCATGTGGAAAACGCTGTATCATGAAAGAAAATGTTTCATGATAATCTGGTGACAGTATCATGGGAGCATCGATTGACAAGTGTGGTTCAGGTTTGATGCAAGTATTCAGACTTCACAAAAGCTAGGAAGAAGACTTACAGCAGCTGCCACTCAGCTAAGCCTGTATGGTGCTCCAGGACATCGTTCCAGCGTGGGCTCATTTTCAGTGTGCACCGAGCAGCGTAGACAGCTGCTGCTGCAGTCTTTGATGGGGGGTATTGTAGCATGGTGTACTGAACCAGTGAAAGCTCGGCATAAAAGAACGCCATATTTTCCAGCTGCATTGGAGACAAGCAAGGAAATGCACAACATTACACATCAATCTGTGGTAGAGTTACTGAGAACTGGGTCACTGAATTATACCTCCTTATCCCCCATTGCAGCTTTCAGATACCGAACCATGAACATATACAAGGTTGGAACTGTTAAGTTCCACTGCAGCTTGTTGAGTATGGACTTCTCCTTGCGTAGGACCTGTTCCCGGGAAAATGAATTGTCTGATATGCACAACAGATCCTGAACCTGTAAAAGCAGTTCATGATTATCAGATTTCACAAGCAAGTCTGATCAAGTTTGATTTGACACACATCCGTTATGAGCTTTTGATTCAAAGATGGTTCAACAATATGCATAAGAAATAGAACTAACACTCCAATCAAGCAGCATCAGTAGCGTGAATTACAGAAATACCCTACTACAACAGTTATGAGCTTTTGATGCAAAGATAGTTCAACAATAACCCAAAGAAATAGAACTAGCATTCCAGTTGCATCACTAGTGTCAACTACATAAGTACCCTAGCTACTACACCAGTTATGAGCTATTGATGCAAAGATGGTTCAACCACAAGATAAAAGAAATGGAACAAGCACTGAAATCAAACAACATCAGTAATGTAAGCTACTACCTCTGTTCTTATTTAATCTATGCCAGCTACTACATGCATACACTACTTTCTCTGTATAGCCCACGTCTATTTAATCTGAACGGAGGGAGTACATAAGTACCCCTACTACAACATGATCTTTTGATGCAAAGATGGTTCAACAATATGCATAAGAAATAGAAATAGCATTCCAGTCAAGCAGCATCAGTAGCGTGAATTACAGAAATACCCTACTACAACAGTTATGAGCTTTTGATGCAAAGATAGTTCAACAATAACCCAAAGATGATAAAAAAAAAACCCCCAAAGAAATAGAACTAGCATTCCAGTTGCATCACTAGTGTCAACTACATAAGTACCCTAGCTACTACACCAGTTATGAGCTATTGATGCAAAGATGGTTCAACAACAAGACAAAAGAAATGGAACAAGCACTGAAATCAAACAACATCAGTAATGTAAGCTACTACCTCTGTTCTTATTTAATCTATGCCAGCTACTACATGCATACGCTACTTTCTCTGTATAGCCCACGTCGATTTAATCTGAACGGAGGGAGTACATAAGTACCCCTACTACAACAGTTATGAGCTTTTGATGCAAAGATAGTTCAACAACAACCCAAATAAATAGAAATAGCATTCCAGTCAAACAGCATCACTAGTGTGAACTGCAGAAGTACCCTAGCTACTACACCAGTTATGAAATATTGATGCAAAGATGGTTCAACAACAAGACAAAAGAAATGGAACTAGCACTGAAATCAAATAGCATCAGTAGTGTTAATCTGAACGGAGGGAGTACATAAGTACCCTACTACAGCAGTTATGAGCTTTTGATGCAAAGATAGTCCAACAACCATAACCCAAATAAATAGAACTAGCATTCCAGTCAAACAGCATCACTAGTGTGAACTGCAGAAGTACCCTAGCTACTACACCAGTTATGAGCTACTGATGCAAAGATGGTTCAACAACAAGACAAAAGAAATGGAACTAGCACTGAAATCAAATAGCATCAGTAGTGTTAACTACATAAGTACCCTACTACAACACTATGAGCTTTTGATGCAAAGATAGCTCAACAATAACCCAAGGAAATAGAAATACCCTACCTACTACACCAGTTATGAGATTTTGTTGCACAGATGGTTCAACAATAGGCCAAAGAAATAGAACTAGCACCCAAATAATACAGCATCAGTAGTGTCAAGTAACTATAGAAAAACCCGTACCAGGGGAGCCCATATCTCTTCATACTTGCATGCTATCAGCATGGCGCTCACGCCAATGAGCTGAAGGTCCTTTCTCAGAACATTCTTCATGGACAAGTACTGATCAATAATGTAGACCGTCAGGTACAAGGTCTCTGGCATGAGAATAAGCCTGTGGTGGACCTCAATAATCCAATCAATCAGTATTGCCCTCATTCTCTCATTTATATCGGTCTGTGAAATCATGTACGTACAGAGAGGCCGGCAGGTGCTCTGGACAAGCAGCAAAAACAACAAAGTAATAGCCATCATTTCAGAAATTCACATAACAGAAGTCATCTGTTACCAGATAACAATTTCCTAATTCTACTGTTAACTTCACAGTGCTCGCATGAAGAGTCTAATCAAGCTCTCACCTCAGTGCTCTTGTAGAACCTGTAAATGTCTTCAACATAATCAACCACTGCCAGCTCATTGTGAGCATCAGATGCGTCAATGTTGTACGTCACCGGGGCCTTCTTCGGGCTGGAGATCACCCCATCAGAAGCCTGCATCAAGAACAAGAATCCATTATGATGACATTACTCAATCAAGCTTAATTGTCAGCACACAATATTAGATCACACTTTCATACCCTGCTGCATTTGCTAAGAATTTTTGTAAGTGTGTTGATGGGCGACCTCCGGGAGGCGGCTCTTTTAGCTTGATTTTTCTTCTCATTTTCTGAGTCTGAACTTATCACGATAACTTGGGGCTTCACCCTGTTGTTCTCCTTCTGTTGCTTGATTGCTCTCACACACTTGTTATCTTCTACAGCAGCTACTTCTCTGTGACGGCTCGGATCAGCTGGAGCATGCCGGCCATTTATGACATTGCCGACCTCGACAAGGGGTCGACGAGTTTCTGCTGCTGGTTGTTGAGCAACCTTGGCCTTTGTTTTCTTGACGAGCCTGACATCTGCACAAGTTGGGAGTTTCAGAGCAGATTTCCACACAAAAAAAGATGACCAGAACAAATCTTGTACTGCTGAAATTAGGAAGAGTGCACAATGCAAGGAACAACAGAACCTTGTAAACTATGTCACGTACAGATCGAACCAATATGGAGGATCACAACATCTAAGAACAAGAATCCCAACATCTCAGAACAGGAATCTCAACATCTAACAAAAAGGATTTCCACACAAATAAAGATGACCAGAACAAATCTTGTACTGCTGAAATTAGGAAGAGTGCACAATGCAAGGAACAACAGAGCCTTGTAAACTATATCACGTACAGATCGAACCAACATGGAGGATCACAACATCTAAGAACAAGAATCCCAACATCTCAGAACATGAATCTCAATATCTAACAACAAGAATCCCTACTAAAGAGGAACAAGAAACGCAAATAGACGGGTGCTGAAATCTTCAAATGTGGCATCTTTACCACGACCAGGGGACAACAATCCAATCAAGAGCCCAACTGACGGACATGCATGAAAAAGAGAAACTCGCAAGAATAATGCATGATGTCCAGAACTAGTCGCGACAGCCTAGCAATATCTTCCATACATATCAGGAAAAATCCATGTGAACAATTCAATCAACGCTCCAACGCGACAACTACTTCATCTGTTAGCGTGTGCTTGGCTGAGATCCACGGTTGCAAGAAAAAAGAAACAGACCTCGCCAAAGATGCAGGCACTACTGTCCGATTAATTTTCGAAAGATTCCCCCTTTGTGGCGAAACTGAACAAGAACCCGTACTAAATCCGTACCAAGCACGATCAATCTAGACATCGTAGCAGCGATCAGAAAATCCAGCAGGATAACTGAATCAAGAAATCTCCGAACCAAAACCTGTAGCTCTCTTCAAGGAGGCCAAGCGAAGATTTTTACCGCACCACACACGAGCAATCCAAGAAACGTACGAACTCGTACCGCCGCCGCAATCGTACTAGGAAATGGAACAAACCATGAAGAGGGGAGGCGGGGAGACTCACCGCCCTTGTGTTCTTGAGCAAGAACATCGCCGGCACCGGCGCCGGCGGCCGCCTGCCTCCTCGACGCCATCGCAGCGTCCCACGAGAAGGGATCAAACGCGCCTCCTCTCTCCTCCCGATTCGTTCCCGATCTCGACGACGGCGAGGCGTTGGGTGTGGTTGTGGAGGAGAAGGAACCGAGGAGGAGAGGAGAGGAGACGGGAGGGGCGGGCGGCGGGGGTGGTTTGCTTTGTAGGCGTTGTTGGAAACTCTGGGGGGATTTTGCAACGCTGTCTCCAACGGTCAATTTTTATTAATTGGCGGAGACCGACGGTGAGGCGGCGCGCGGAAGCTGATCCGACGGCTGGGACTCGCTATTACGAATTTTGTAGCCGTTTGGAACCATGGAGGGGGAAACCGGAGTATATGGTGGAATCATACCCAAAGATGGAATGCACTTTGACGATTTCGTCTCTCTTGCATTTTTTGAGGGGAAAAATCTTCTCTGTTTATTTGATTCATCACGTGCAGATTAATTAATTTTTACAGATGGCAATGATTCAATGACAAAATCATGTTATCCTTCTCTGAACCCATGAAATTAGGCAGTATGCCTTTTTTGGATCAATGTTACAGTAGCATTTTCACACAAGCGAAAGTTTTTTTTTCCCTTTTCGTCTTTGAGATAGGCAAATTATTAGAAATTTGAAATTTGTGAGAGCATCTCCACCAGTGACCTCCAAATAGTAGCCGACAACACACATGTCGGCTATGTATTGGATCGCTGCACACACGCCGTTTTTTTTTTATTACCCACACCGGTTGTACCCTAAATCAACTCCCAAAATGAGGAGAGAGAGAGAGAGGTAGGTGGGAGATGTGAGTGTGACAGGTGGGCTAGGCGAGGAGAGAGTGTGGAAACCCGACGTGGAGTTCTTATGGAGTTGCTGCTGGCCCACCCGATAGCATCCCTTTCCACAAGGTTTCTTTGGGATTTATTGGCGCTTGTATTGAACTTAGGATGATATGGATTTTTATTGGAAGCGCCGTTGTGAGCAGTTTTTCTCTCAAAACTACTTAAATCGATGCCGGCTACAATTTAAAGCTCACTGGTGGAGATAGGTCTTTGTTGCACGCCGTTGTTGGCCTTGCACCGAAGTCAAAGTAGAGTGGCTGCCAAAGAGTTTGAGTACAGTGCAGGTCTAGTGAAGAGACGATAGATATCGACGTGCAAGATGGGACATTACGAGAAAAGTGGATGTCATGTACGCTTGGTGCATTGAAACAGCTAATAGGTGAGGCACATTGGGAAAGTAGACCTAGACGAGATTGCAACCGCGCGCGCGGTTTGGGTCGAGCCGGACAAAAACGCGGCCCAGCGCGGGGACGCACCGCAAAACCGGACGGCCGCGACGTCCGGAACGACGCAAACCCGGCCCAAATCTGGGCTAGGTTTGCGTGGCCGCGGATGGCACGCGGCGTCCGCTCGCGTCCGGGCGCTGGTCGCCTCATCTCCCTGGGGCCCACCTGTCGGTGACCAGGGAGTCTATTAAATGGGGACTGGACGACTGCCTCTCCATCGGCAGATCCTCCACTCCAGTCCCCACTCCACTTCCCGCAGCGAAACCGCCGCCATGGCCAAGCGACGGTTCGCTTCCGCCAACGACGACGAGGCGAGCAGCAGCCGCCCTCGCCCGCCGGCGCTGCGGGCTGTCGGAAGAAACCGAGGCGGCGGCCTCCACATCGGAGAGGCCGCCCGAGGCGGTGCGGCATTGCCGCAGCCGCCGCCTCTCCTGCTCGAGCCGAAGCCCGAGTCCTCGGAGGAGGACCCGGACCTCCTCGCCGCGCTGATGATCTCGGCGGCGGAGGAGGAGGCGAAATGGCCGCACCTCCATGCGGCCATTCGCACCTCCGAGATGGAGGAGGCGGCCCGGCGGGAGGTCGAGGAGGCGGAGGGCTGGGAGCTCTACGCCCAGGCCCGCCAGGCGCGACGGGAGGAGGAGGAGGCGGCGCGGCGGGAGGAGGCCAGGCGCCGCGCCGACGAGGAGCGCCGCGAGGAGCAGCGGTGGCAGGAGGCCGTGCGCCGCGCGGAGCGGAGGCGGCGCCAGAGGCCGTGCACCGCGCTCGGCAGAGAGGCGCAGCCGCCTCGGGGAGGAGGCGCTGCTCCGTGCGCCGCCGCAGCCTCGGGTGGCTCCGGACCCCCACTCGCCCGGGAGGAGGCCCCGTGGTCTCCGTGGCCGGAGTCCCCGGCGCGGTCGAGCCACAACAGCGCTCGTCGCCCGGGGACGTCGTCCACGACGACGTCGCCAACGACGCCCACAGGGGCTAGGCGGCGCACCGGCGGCCACCGCGCCGCCGACCAAACCCTAATAGAGGGTTTTCAGTTTATATTTAAAAGCCCATATAGGGGCTTCTTTTGTTAGTTTTATTTGCCCAAAATAGGGCTATGTAAAAATTTGCCCAAAATAGGGCATATGTTGAATGAAATTTCGTTTAAATTTGCCTCTTTTTTTTGTTTTCGTTTTTCTCCGGTTATGCGATGCGTCCGCGCGTTGGGCGCAGCGCGCGACCCAAACGGACACGCGGACGCGGGCCGCTGTCCGCGTGTCCGCGCGGCCACCCAAACGGCCCAAAACGGACGGTCCAGCGCATCCGTTTGGGTCGCGCGGTTAGAGATGCCCTAAGTTTTTTTTTTTGGATCAATATTAGCATTTTCACCCAAGCGAAAGTTTTTTTTCCTTTTCGTCTTTGAGGTAGGCAAATATTTAGAAATTTGAAGCATCTCCGGTGACCCCGAAATAGTAACCGGCAACACACATGGCGACTACGTATTGGGGTCGCCGGCCACACATGCCGGCTATTTATTTGGATTAGCTACACCGGTTGTACCCAAATCAACTCCCAAAATGAGGAGAGAGAGGGGTAGGTGGGAGATGTGAGTGTGGCGGGTGGGCCAGACCAGGAGAGAGAGTGGAAATCCAACTTGGAGTTGTTGTGGAGTTGCTGTTGGCCCACCTGATAGCATCCTTTTCCACATGGTTTCTATGGGGTTCGCCAGCGCTTGTATTGGACTTCTGATGACGTGGAATTTTATTAGAAGCGTCGCTGTGAGCAGTTTCTCTTTCTAAAATCCTCAAATCGCTGCCAGCTACGATTTAGAACTCGCTGGTGGAGATAGGTCTTTGTTGCACGTCGTTGTTGGCCTTGCACCGAACTACCGAAGTCAAAGTAGAGCATCGTGGTACCAAAGTGGTTGAGCACGGTGCAGGCCTAGGACGCGTTTGGTAGTCTGGACCAAATTCTTGCACCACTGCGTCAAGGAGAAGAACCCCCTGCGTATTCCAGACGGGTCACGGGCATGCTCTGGTCGTTTGGTAGGTCGATTTTAAGTCCAAGTAGCATCCCAGAACGGCATCTCTGTTGTTTGGTTGCAACCCAAAATTCCTCTTCTGGTTACCTCTTTCCTTCATTGGTGAGGTTACAATTGATCAATACCGCACAAGCAAACTTACCAGTGATCATAGACGGTACAAAATAGTTTCAAACACCATTGTGCAGACACGACCATAGTTCACGAGATGACACGACACTTCTTCAGACACCATTAGAGACTAGAGATGACATAGTAGCAGCGAGACAATACCAGCTGAGCTTCAGACATCTTCTTCGAAGACGACACACCTAGTGGCATCGCCATGGTCTGGGCGCCTGCTCATCACCTGGGCGAAGGTGTGGTCGAAGATGATCACACTGTACTCGAAGGAGGACACCTTCTTGAAGGTGAGGAACTAGCCTATCTTAAGTTGATGGGCGATGGCGAAGCCCGCCCACCCCTGGTCGATGAATGCGTCACTGCCTTCTCTCCTCGTAGTCATCCTCCAGCTGCAGCCAATGTTGGTGCATATGATGATGTTCGAAGGGATGGGTCGGAACCACTTGACGAACTTGTCAGGGATCGGGAGCTATCCAAAGGTGGGCTTGAAGATGATGCGGAGGAACTGGTCCGGCCGTACCTCGTCATGGAAGTGGTTGACGTTAGCCTTCCTTCCTCGACGCTTCTTCGACGGCCCCTCGCCAGAAACCTCAGCAGGTGCCCCAAGCACGATCTTCTCAGTATGCAACAAGAACACATTCCATTAGAGGTGTGTCTGCTCACAAGTATAGATGAAAACGGACATAAAAAAATTAGTGAGGCCTCATACATTGGCTCACACGGCAGCTCAAGGGACTACCCTCAAACTAAGTCCAGTGTGCAAGTAATGTGACACACACACACACACGACTAAGTTTGAGGGCAGCACCTTGCCTTCCACTGTGCCATTATTGAATCACAGGCCAATGCAGAATTAGAGAAGCATAAAATGCCTCATACATTGCGTCATAAGGCAGGCATAGGGAGTGTCCATAAACTAAGTGTAGTGTGCAAAGATTGTGGCACACATGAAGTTTGAGGGCACCATCTTACCTTCCATGGTGCCATTGTTGAATCATTGGCCAACGCTGAAGAAAAACCAAAAGAGGCAGCATACATGTGGTCACACGGCATGCAAAGGGACTGTCCCCAAACTAAGTCTAGTGTGTGAGAAAAGTGACACACACTACTAAGTTTGAAGGTAACACCCTGCCTTCCCTTGCGCCATTGTTGAATCATTGGCCAAGGCAGAAGACAAACCAAAAGAGGCTTCATATATTGGGTCATACGGCAGGCAAAGGGACTATCAAACTAAGTCTAGTGTGCAAGGAATATGGCATACACAATTAAGTTTTCATGCAGCACCTTGCCTTCCGTTGTGCCATTGTTGAATCATTGGCCAATGCAGAATTAAAGAAGTAGAAACATGCAAAGCAAGGTACCATAGGCCTCATAATATGATGACATATGGAGGAGATGTTTGATCAGAACCAATGACATGGTCATGTTCAGTCAGGCCATAGGTTCTGACCAATCATCTCCACATACTATGATCCCTGATTATAATCATCGGCCCAGTTCAATCACAAATAACATAAGTACCCGTTCAAATAGAGTACATTACGAGTGGTATTTAGGGTACATTAAAAATGCATGCCAGTGTACATTACAAATGCTACTTAGGGTACATTAAAAACTCTACATAGCTCAACCATTAGCACTATAATCTCCTAAACTACATCTACAACACATTCACCACTCATCACAAATAGCCCTGATCCTCTTGAGCTTATCCTTTTTGCAAAATTCACTTGAAGAAGATCGTATATGTCATACTCTAGCTTTCTCTTTTCAGCCATCAACGCCTTTCTTTCTAGCTCACATTCTTATTTATTAGACCTCATAACTTGTGTTTGAGTTCTTTGCATTTTTTTTGCAGAGCAACCTCGTTGTTCAACTCAGGTCTGAACAAACTAGCGCGACAATCACAACATGCAAAACCCTAGCACAAAAAATATTTCCCCTCTTTGCATGCGCATTAAAATCAGACGGTTTGACCAATCGCAATCCGATCTAGAAAGGATGTACCGCGATTGCAGATTACACTTACAGATCTAAGAAAATCGCAACCGTGAACACTAAGCAATCGACACGAACAACAAGCAATCACGACGGGCACCAAGGAATCGTCTATGTGAACCCACTCCTAATGGAAACCCTAGCAGATCTAATCTGCATGTCGTTACAAATGCTGAAGCATGGCCTATTGTCGCACAATGACAACGAAGGTAAGAGGAAGAGGATCTTACCGCCATTGGTCAGGTCGAGGGACGAGGTCGAGTTCGCGCCAGAACTCGAGATGCCGGTGAAGAGCGCAGTGGAGGTTGCGGCCGAGGTCGCGGTGGTTCTTGTCGTCGTCTCCTCCTCCGGTCCCACTGCTCCTCCTTGCGGTGGTGGGGCGGATTTGTCGGCGGTAGAGGAATCGCCTTGGTGATATGACAGTTTGGGGCGGTGAGAGTGAAGAGGCGAGTGAGACGAAGGAGAAGGGGGCGGTGAGGCTAGTTATGACGCGTGTTCCTGAATGGACGCGGCATTTACGTCTCCTTTCCCCACGCGCGCAGTCTTCTCACGACAACGAGCCAGGCTCCACAGAAACTGTCATTTCAGGCGTTTCTCTAGGGTCTGTTCCAGAGGTGCTTTAGAACCCGGTTCTTGCAACAACGCTAACGTCTTCAGGCAACCAAACCATCAGTTTCGCTTCTCAGCCCATGCAAAAGAGGGCCTTGCAAGCTACCAAACGCGTCCCTAGTAAAGAGACGGCAGAGATGGACGTGCAAGATGGGACATTAGGATAAAAGTGGATGTCATCTACGCTTGGTGCATTGAAACAGCTAGTAGATGATGCACATTGGGAAAGTAAACGTAGACCAGATTACATCGGTTAGACCATCTCCAGTCCGCACCCAAAGCCCTACAAACGGTTATGGGGGTGCCGATGATCTTTTTACTTTTAGCCGTGCGCTATGAAGTGTTTTTTAGCCGGTAGAAGGCGTTTTAGCTACCGGCGCTTCCAGCCCACTCTCGACCCATAGGAGGGCGAGGGGGACGCCGATAAAATGGGCGTGCTTGGCAGGCCCCGTCTGGCAGCGAGACATTTCAGCATCAAAGTGTCGTCTCCCGCGCCACAAGCTTTTCCATCAGCGGCAGCAATCGAAGAGGCTCTCGTTGCTTCAATGGCAACCAGCGGTGTAAATGTCATGCCACCCGTCTCGACGTGGCTTCCCAACTATTTGTACCCCCTCTTTCCCTCTCGCCGTTCTTATCCAGATCTCATCGCTTCTCTCCCTCCGCCGCATAGAAAACCTAGAGCCAAGCCGCGCCACCACCGTCATGGCCACACGTTTCGAGGGAGACGGCGCCGCCGCCAGCGGCTTCAGCCGACGTACCCTCCACGAGGAGGAAACCTGGGCACTGTACGAGGCGTGGTACATGGCCCCACCCGACATGTGCGTTCCCGGCGATTGGAGGCTGAGCGCGAGCCGGATCCCCATCCCACCAGAGCCGCGCGGCAATACGCGCGAGGCAGCGATGATTGCGCACTACTACGCATCCTCACGCCGGAGCAGCAGGCAGAGCCCTGGAAACTGGACAATATTTGCGCGTGAGACTCCTTCTTCCGCCAGCGCAACCTCTTCAAGCTATCCCACTACGACAGGAACGGCCCGCCGCCGCCAAACAAGAACATCCCTGACATGCCAGATCTGGTGGGGTGCGCCCGGTGACATAGGCATCCCCAATGGGCCTGCCGAAGATGGTACCCGGGGTTTACTGAAGGCCCACAACCCGAAGTTTATGAAGCCCGGAAGCCCAGTTAAGAGATAGTTTGGAAAGATAGAGTTGTATTAGGAATAATGACTTGTAACTATTACGGGACGAACTCAAAGAGTCTACCGGTATTTTGTAACTTGTACATCACGAAACCCTCGGCTCTGCCTCCTATATAGGGGGAGTCGAGGAGAAAGAGAGGATCGATTTCATTGTCAACATAACCCTAGTTTTCTAGCAGTCGAGTACTTTTCCGGCTGAACCCTCGAGATCTACTTGCTCTCTACTTCCCTGAAAACCCTAGTCTACAATTTGTAGGTATTGACAAGTCGATACCTTGTCAATTGGCGACGTTTATGGGGATTAGAGGCGACAAGGAGCTGATCTTGATGGCACGCTCAACATCGTCGACATCTTCGGTGGCAAGCAATGTGATGGACAGAGGTAAACAGGTCGAAACCGATCTAGTCGATTTTGTTCCTCACACGCCCTCCCGTGTGGATGCATATGCATATCTGGAGGAGCCTATGGAGATGACGTTCGGGAGGTTCCACTTCCGCGTCAGAAAAGAGGGATCACATCGTCTCGAGATTTCGGTTTCGTCGGGATCGTCGGCGGCCGACTCTGATATCTCGGAATCATCGTCATCGTTCGAGATGGGCGCCGAGGAAATCTCACCGCAACGCTTCGTCAAGTCTGCGACAAGCGGAAAACTCGTCAAGATCTTCGGCAGCATGTCCGTTGGGTCATCTGCGGACTCCAATATAAGCAGCGACTCACACAGCGTCGACAGCTTCGACTTCGTCGACAAATCTACTTCTGTTCGAGAGGTCTTCGCCGATCTATGCGACGGTGTCACCAACCCCGACGAAAGTCAAACTCCAAAATATCACCAAGTCTATGTAATTGGAGAAACTGGTCGCCCACAGGAGGAGACATCAGAGGCCTTCGATGATGTGGGAAATCCATACAGCGATCCCGCTGATCTTATGCGAGGTTTGGGCACCAAATATGTCGGACCTGCAACGCGACAGATGGTGCAACTTCCGCAAGTGGCTTGAGACAGATCTGCAAATGCCATGGATGGCACAGAGCCGATGACTACGACTACCACAGTCGAAGAGTTGCAAGCGTACCAATATAAACTCGCCCGTGCTGGACGAGAACTCGAAAAACAGAAAGCCGAGCTTGATAAGAGGAGAGTCGCAGCTTCTGCGTCAAGCCGAAGAAGGGCAGAGCTCAGCCGACATTCAGGAACTTCGGAGTCCTATCATAGAGCATCCCGTAATAGGGGAAGATCTAGGCTGCAGAACATACCCGAAGGCGAGAGGGAAAATCTGATCCAAAATCTCGACATGTTCTTTATGTCAATAGACACAAGGGGAAACATTATTCCCAAAACACCGGAAGCTGGATATATGGCGACTCAGGCCTTTATACTAGCAAACAGGCCACCTCCCGGAGATCCAAGAGAAGCGTTGTACAACATGGCTATACCAGGAGTTGGAGTCATGGGAACAGCGTTCACGAGCACAAGTACACCTCCCGAAGGTGCCCCAAGGCAAAATAGTCCACGACCCACAGTGGTAGTACAGGACCCGCCAAGAACGAGCGCGGCAAGAGACACATCGACACAGGCGCGGGTCGACAGGGCGCGACAAGAAAGGAGAGAACATCGGCATTCACCAGAAGTTGACGAGGAGGAGATGTGCGGACTCCCTTGTTTCACTCGACGAGTTCGCAAAACGCGAGTCTCATCTGGTTTCAAGTTGCCCGACAACTACAAGAAGTTCGATGGCCTGCAAGATCCCGAGGATTGGCTAGTCGACTATCTGGAGACAGTAAAACTGACGGGAGGAACCAAAGCAACTACCATGCAGAGCATCCAGGTGCACCTGAGTGGAGCAGCGCGATCATGGATAAAAAAGTTACCACCTGGATCTATCGACAGTTAGGAAACTTTCGAGGACATGTTCGTGAAAAATTTCTCATCTACATGCAAGAAACCTGCGTCAATAGAGTAGCTACGGGCTTGCAGACAGAAATATGATGAATCGATGAGGACGTACATCCAGAGGTGGAACATTATCAAAAATTCGGCAGAGAACATATCTGATGAACAAGCGATAGACGCGTTTGTTGTTGGGATCCGAAGGAAGGACTTAGTCGAGGACTTGGGAAGGACTAATCCGAAAACAATAGCAGCACTCATGAAAATAGCGAATCGCTGGGCAGATGGAGAGGATGTTGTTCACAACAAACGGCATAGGTCACCTGAGGACGACCGTAATCGAAATATTCAAAATAGACGACGATTTTCTCGCCAATTCTCAGACTATGACGGTCCTGGCCAAATATCGGCTGGCTTCCGAGGAAATAGTGGAGGTAATAATCGGGATGATTATCAAAAAAGTGGTGAACAACGCAACGATTATAGGGACAGTCCCCGTCCCAGCAGGCGAAATAATGGACCAAGGTTCCAAAGGCCGTATGTGTCACCCGAAGATCTCTTGAACGGACCGTGCCAAATGCATTTCTTTCTCGACAACAATGGAAAGAGGCAGTCGGGGCATCTGCAGAAGGATTGCCGAACTTTCCAGGAACTACATAGGTACGCAGGGCATGCCAATGCACAAGAAGCAAACAGGAACCCTTAGGGGCCAAGGAGTGAGATCCACCTTCCACCTCCACCCGCAACTACGGACGAAAATTCGACACCAGTTGCAATTAGCGGCAGCTCCAAGTAATGGTCCTTATATCGACACCAATGGTGCGGTCTCGATGATTCAGAAGGGCAGGCCATCCAATAGAGCTCAAAAAGGGTAGTGTCTTCTTTTCCTTTCTCGCGAGCCTTTTCACTTTGCTCAAGCTTGATGGAGAGATCATCAGCACGTTTGTTAGCTTTGGCGAGAGCCTCTAGCGGAAGAAAACAAGGCAAGAGAGTTAAGATAAAGATTGCAATATAGTCTACCTGATGAAAAACAAAGTTATCTTATCCACATGAAGGTGTACCTTTCAAATTCTCGACTGTGTCACGGTACCCAATAAATTGAGTACCGAGACTGATGAAGTGTTTCATCAGAGGTTGTATAAAGAAAGAAGATAGAAAGATTCAGAGCGAAAAAAACTCGACAAATAATACAAAAAAGCTGCAAGGGTTCTTACATCATCCAAGGGAGGGGTCGTCGAACTCCCGGCCAAGTTGTGCTTCTCGCCAAGTGAATGTACTAGGACGTCGCCTAGAGGGGGGTGAATTGGCGGTGTATAAAAACTTCTACTTGAGAGCTAAACTAGGCGGAATAAAACTAAGTGTTTACTAGTTTAGCTCAAAGCCTATCAACTAGGGGTTTGCCTAAGTGCTCCAACAACCTATGCTAG
Organism: Lolium perenne; assembly: GCF_019359855.2. NCBI lineage: Eukaryota > Viridiplantae > Streptophyta > Magnoliopsida > Poales > Poaceae > Lolium > Lolium perenne. Next base: position 138,431,826 of record NC_067246.2, read on the forward strand.
CATGATGAGCAACAAGGTGATAACAAGATAGGTATAGCATCAAGCATGATAGATATCACAATGTAAAGCGCATAGGTAAAGAAGCTCGGATTGAGAAGTAACCGGTGCACGAGGAGACGACGATGTATTCCAAAGTTCACACCCCAAGGGTGCTACGTCTCCGTTGGAGCGGTGTGGAGGCACGAGGCACTCCAATGAGCCACTAGGGCCACAGTATTCTCCTCGAGCCTTTCCTCCAAGGAGGAAAGCCTCAATCCACTAAGGGACCCTTGAGGGTGGTCACCGAACCCGTACAAACTTGGGCAAACTCCCAAGTATCAAGCTTGAGGCAACTCCACAACACGGAGGCTCTCAAGTACAAGGCCACAAGAGGCTACAACACGCCACACCGGCAACAAAGCCACCAAGACACCAACGCGCCACAACCGGCTCCGAAACCACAAAGGCTACCTGACATGGGTATACCCTTCGGGTACCCATTATTGGTATACCTAAATCGGCTCGGCCCAATATGGAGAAGGCCCAACAAGGCAACCCGAAGAAGTAGTCGACTAGGACTCTTGTAAAACCCTAGGCTGATTGCATATATAAAGCTAGCCAGGGCACCCGAAATAAAGGGGCCAAGATATAGACATAGAGATAGACAACATAGCTACGCCGATGGCGGCACCATGTAAAGATATTTGTGTTCATATAGTGGATTTCTAGCAGCACGTAGGGATCCTCCACCGAGGGGACCCGAAGCTGGGTACGTCGTGTGCCTAATCTCGTCCCCGGAATCTTCATCGTCGCTCTCTCCCGAAACCCTAGTCTACAATTCGTAGGCATTGCCGAGGTGATCCCTCGTCAATTGGCGCCGTCTGTGGGAACTGCGACGACTGGATTTTATCATCCGGGCGAGATCCGTCAAATTTTTTCGCGCATCCGAGCGCGGACCGATCCATCCTCTTCACGTAATTGTCATCAGCAGCTGTTATGTTGGAGTATTTGTCTTTGTCGCACCAAAGAAGCAGTTTCCGAAAAGCGCGGATCAGATCACCAAAACCAGAGCGGAGGCAGATCAGAGCATAAAAAGGAGTGCGGAGGCAGCTATAGACAGAGATTCATCGGGATGCGTCAAGGAAATCGAGACGTAACTCAAAGTATCAGCCAAATCATATGTCAATAATACTGCTACGCGGATTCAGAATTCAGCTGCATCCGATCCAACCAGCACTTCACGTGTCAAAAAAAAAAAAGTGAAATACAATAACTAGCAATCCGATTGATCGGAATCATCAGCTAAGCGTGCGGCTGGCATCCGCGTGTCGTGAGACACCCTACATATCAAGGCAGTACAAGGAGGAGACCAGGTGCTACCGCAAGTCGCAACTCCGATTTCACGTATTTGCGCCGCAAGTCGTAACTCCGATTTCATCCGATATAAGGACCAGGTGCTATATTTTCAATCACGTAAATTTATTTCGCTTCATATTTTTCGACTCGTACTATTATTTGCGCGCAGTTTTTTGCGCCGTAATATAACTGCAGAATAAATTTCGACTACTTTGCTTCAACGACCCTATTTTCCATCATGCACTCGCTACGTTTAGGGGACCGCTAGTCGTGGAATTTGGTCGGTTTACTATTTCGATCGAAGAGAAAATCTAAGTACCTGCTACTCCTATTTCTCCTATATACAAGAGCTATTACAATTGTCTTCGATTCATTCACTGGTGCTACTCATGTTACTATGGTAGATGGTCGACAGGCAGTGGCCAGGTCGTTGTCTCCTGGCACACGAAATAATATTATTTGTATGCATCCGACAAGGCGCCGTTGAACTCTACACCATCATTGAATCCGAGGGAACCAACATCATCATCCACCACTAAGGCTTTTTTCGTCGACATCTTCTATCGGCTATCTCTGCCGGCGAGAATTGACCTTAAACGTCTATCTACTGCGTCGACTACTTTCGGCTATGCACCGCCTGACTTTACCGTCGCAACTCCATCGGCCTCATCGTCTGTGAATTTATTTTCTTCGGTTCTGAATATATCTTCTCCGGCTCAGTGAAATTATCTTCTTCGGCTCAGTGGATTTATTTTCTTCAGATTACTGGCTTAGTTTTCTTTGGGTTATTATTGGTTCATTTATACAATACTACCCGATGAGCTTCCGGGTCAATGGATTCATCTTCTATGGTTATTACGGGAACTATTTTCTTCGGGTCAATGGATTCATCCTCTATAATATCAGCGGATTCATCTTCTATGGTTATTACTGGATTTTTCGGGTCAATGGATTCATCCTCTATGATATTGGCGGATTCATCTTCACTATATGATTCATATTTGATGGTGTAATCTTTAATATGGATTCATCTCAAGAACTTCATCTCGAACTTCATCTTCAGTATTTCATCATTAATGGCCTTCTTTCGGCGACACGGATAATACTCGGGGGCTCGACAACGACTTTGCCGCGAGTAACAACGGTGACACGGCGTCTAAGCAACAAACATGATATCACCCCAGCAGTGCTCGGGGTTTCGGCTATCTCTTCATCAACAATTTTGTGGCATCCACTTTCGTAATTCGGTGGTTTCTACTTCGGCTCAACTTTTTCGCTGCACTCGAAGACTTCATCGCACCGACTCCGTCGTGCCCAATAAGCTAAGTGTTCCTTTGATTTGCATAAAGTTGATTATCATTTACTTTCGCCGCACCCGACACTCGGGGGCTGCGCCATACTTCTTCACTTTGCATCTCAGGTCGACAGAAAGAATAATTGCGCCTACAAAAAGTATTCAGGGAGGAACCCGACGAAATCAAAAGAGAACCCGACGAAATCTTTTTCAGAGAGGAACCCGACGAAATCAAAGGAGAACCCGACGAAATCTTTTTCAGGGAGGAACCCGACGAAATCTTGAGAGAACCCGATGAAATTGTTTTCAAAAGAGAACACGATGAAATCTTATTCAGGGAGGACCCGAAGAATTATCTTCAAGGAGGTCCCGAAGAATTATCTTCAAAGGAGGTCCCGAAGAATTATCTTCGAATTATCTTCAAGGAGGTCCCGAAGAATTATCTTCAAAGGAGGTCCCGAAGAATTATCTTCAAGGAGGTCCCGAAGAATTATCCTCAAGGAGGTCTCGAAGAATTATCTTCAAAGAGGACCCGAAGAATTGTCTTCAAAGAGGACCCAAAGAATTATCTTCAAAGAGGACCCGAAGAATTGTCCTCAAAGAGGACCCGAAGAATTGTCCTCAAAGAGGACCCGAAGAAATTTTCTTGAAGGAGGAACTCGACGAAATTTTCATCAAGGAGAAACCCCCCCCCCCCCCCAAAAAAAAGGTGGACAAATCTTCGGGTTCATTGACTCGTCATATTGTTCCGAGCAAGAGCATCGGTGATGTACCCGACAATATAGAATAACCAATATATTCAGCTGTCTCATCAAGCCCGAGAGAAAAATAGAAGAACCCGCAAAATGGGTCATTGCATCAGCCGAACAAGGCACTTGACAAAATATTCTCAGAGCGCCAAAGTCGCGAATAATCTCTGAATGCCGCAAAACTCTGCGAAGGTAAGACCCCGGGTCCGTCCTGTGTGGCGTGGCATCGCCAAAGACTGCGCTCTGCTACTTTTTTCCACATCAACAGATGTGAAGAAATATCCCAGCGGACGCACTGTGGACCCGATAAAACATGACTGGGGCTCGACAGATGGTAAGACCTTAAGCGGCACCTGTCGAGTTAACACCAGTATCCCGGGATCATGTCCAGGGACGTGATCTTGAAGTAGGTTTTTGCGGATTGCCACTAGAGCAGTTAACTAGTACCTGATCCGTCAGATGAACTAGCCCCAATTACCATTATCCCTATACAATATAGATATGGATGTCAAATAAAAATAGCAACGGCCTGGAGTCGATAAAAGGAGGGGCTGCGCCCAGAAATATAGTCAAGTTCTTTATCGAGTAGTACAACTTGAGCCTATGCCTAGGTGCAAGCACCTGCCCATAGGCTCGGGGGCTACTCTTATCGAGAGTATTGTTCATCCTCCCGATAAGATACGAGACAGAGGAAAAATTGTGGTGTCGATTAAAAGCAAGTTGAGCCTACACCCAAGTGCAAACACTTGGCTGTAGCCTCGGGGGCTACTCCCATCGGGAGCGCTGGCCGCGCACCCGATAGAAAAATAACTTCGACAGCATCTATGACAATCAAGGTTTGTAGACTCAACTCGATTCTACGACTCGAGCGGAGCCTACTCCCATCGGGAGCACATGGATTTAATCAAGTTCTCCAGAAATATAGTTAACTTCTTCATCGAGTAGTACAACTTGAGTCTATGCCTAAGTGCAAGCACTTACCCATAGACTAGGGGGCTACTCCCATCGGGAGCGCTGCCGCGCACCCGATAGATAAATAATTTCAAGAATCGTCGACATCATCTACGCTACACATGATCTACGACATGGACCTCGCCTTTGGAGATGATTATGCTTGGAGTCTCTACGCAAGTCTTCGACTTCCCTAGACACTCGGGGGCTACTGACATGGGTATACCCTTCGGGTACCCATTATTGGTATACCTGGATCGGCTCGGCCCAATATGGAGAAGGCCCAACAAGGCAACCCGAAGAAGTAGTCGACTAGGACTCTTGTAAAACCCTAGGCTGATTGCATATATAAAGCTAGCCAGGGCACCCGAAATAAAGGGGCCAAGATATAGACATAGAGATAGACAACATAGCTACGCCGATGGCGGCACCATGTAAAGATATTTGTGTTCATATAGTGGATTTCTAGCAGCACGTAGGGATCCTCCACCGAGGGGACCCGAAGCTGGGTACGTCGTGTGCCTAATCTCGTCCCTGGAATCTTCATCGTCGCTCTCTCCCGAAACCCTAGTCTACAATCCGTAGGCATTGCCGAGGTGATCCCTCGTCACTACCACACTCCACAAAGGCAACGACGCCACAAAGACGACAAGGCCACAAAGGCTACAAGGCCACAAAGGCTACAACACCACAAAGGTAACAAGGCCACTAAGGCAACAACACCACCAAGGTCAACATGCCCTCTACGAAACCGAAACCCCGGAGAGAACCCAAACCAATGCACCTAATGCAATGGCTAAGAACACCACTAAGATGCCCAAGTTCTTCTCCCCCAAATTCCAACAAAGCTACAAAAGCTATTGGGGGAATAAGGGAGGAAGAACAAAATATGAGGAGAAATACCAAATAACTCCAAGATCTAGATCTAGCAAGATCCCCTCACTTGGAGAGGGATTCAATTGGTGAAGCTCTAGATCTAGATCTCCTCTCTCCTTTCCCCCCAAAAATATGCAAGAAATAGTGGGGGGATCAAGAGTAGGAAGAATCACTTCAAGGTCAACAATGGAGGAGAGAGAATGGAGGGGAAGAAGTGTTTGGGTCAGAGGTGGAAGAGGGGTATAAATAGGGGGCCCAAAATATAGCTGTTGGGGCTGAGAAAAACGGTCAGATTTGCCCCAAGCGGTACTACCGTTGTGCAAAGTGGTACTACCGTTTTTCTCAAAAAGTCAGATCTGAAAATCGGCCCAAAACCGGTAGTACCGCTCTGTGGAGCGGTGTCGTGGTATCGTCACGGCATATGCCATAGGGTGGCTAATCGAAGTGGTTCCTGAGGGATCTCACGGCGGTATCCGGATGCGGGTATGGGCACGAGCGACACGGCGACGTACCCAGGTTCGAGGCCCTCCGATGGAGGTAAAACCTCTACTCCTGCTATGAGTGTATATGATGATCACACAATACAATGGTGCTCCTAGAGCTGTGTCCGGCTGCTCCTGAGAGGCTAAGGGAGACGATGGTCTCTCTCACAGGGCAGCTCTGTAGGTGGGTGAAAGTAATAAAATGATCGATCCCCTGCAAGAGAGGGGGTAGTGCGGCTTATATAGGCACCGGCACTTTACATATAAGACCCTATAGTTTACTGGCCGGCTTGGCCGGCTCCGGCTTCCGCTCCTTCCCGAGGCGGTGACGTCAGGAGTGGTTGAGGCATCGTGGCCTGTCCCATCCGGCTGCCACGGTCAGCGGTATGGAGAGGAGGTGTCCCTGTCTCCGTCAGCCACTGTAGCCAGTACGGATCGTCGTAAGCCCTGACGGCCTGTCCGGTGCGTGGCACTATTGCTCCACAGTGCCCCGCGCTTTACGGAAGATGGAGTCAGCATGGACTTTGGGAACCCGGATCACCAACCCGGTTCCTTCCAGTGCAAGACTCGCCAGCCTCGAGTCGGTCTGAGGTACAAACCCCAGTCGGATATGGCTTGTAGAAGCCGGCCCAGCTACAGCATCGGTGGCCGTAGCCAGGCCGACTAGGACCTAGAGCCAGCCGGCTTCCGGATCAGCCGGCCACGGCGCCAGCCGGCTGCTCCTCAGCCGGCCTTTGCCGCGAGCCGGCCAGTGGCCAGCCGGCTGCTCCGCGTCCATTGCCCTATCCGGGGTCTTCCCCCCGACAAGCGGTACTACCGCTCGTGGTGAATCTGGAGCAAAACTGAATCAATCGCGCGCGAGAGAGAGGAAATGGCAGCAGCGCATGCATGCGTGAGCGGGAACAACGCGCGACTCGCGAAGAAGAAAGGGTGTGGCGCAGCAGCAGCGGGGCCAGCGTTGTCTCCTCCCGCGGGGTCAACGCCCATCTCCCGCGCGGGAGATCGATCAGCGATCGAGCGTGGGTGCGAGGAGCGAGGCTGTCGGGCGAGCGGGCGACCGAGGCGCCGTGGCGAGCGGGCGGGCTGGCGTGGTGCGGGAGTGAGCGAGGCGGCGCGGCGCGAGCGGGCTGGCGGCGTGGTGTGGAGCGGCCCAAGTCGGGGCAAGCAAGGCAGGCCGGTGGAGGAAGAAAACGGGCCAGTACTGCCGGCCACGGTACCGAGCCGATACCGGTTTAGTTACGGTACTACCGGCCCAGTACCGCTTTGATACCGGACTAGATCCAGTGGGCTCGGGAGGCTGAGCGGAAGTTGGGCCGGTACCGCACGCGGTAGTACCGGCCGGCCCAAAATGGTTTTTCTTTTTCTTTTTAAATATGCAGCAACTATAAAATCCATAACTCGAGCTAGACAACTCCGATTGAGGTGAAACCAATTTTGTTCGAAAGAGGACAACAAGAGCTAACTTCTCACAAGGTGAAATCATGCAAAAGAGTTAGTGATGATTTTCTCATGGTCATAGAGGTGTAACATCTCAATATGGTATATCGGGAAAATCATCACCCTCGCACATGCAATATGCGATGCAACCGGAATCCGTTTCCGATGAGCTAGAGCTTGTCATGAGAATGAACACAAGCTCTAACTCATCTCATGGATAAGAACCAAGAACAACTAAAAAGTACGATGCAATGCATGCAAGGTTTGAGCTCTCTCTGATGATGCGACCTACTATCCTATCGAGCACAAACCTTAACCTTGCGCGTTCCTCTCGAGTCGGCAAGCTCCGTCTTCACCCTCTTCATCATTGTACAAGCCACCGTCGTCCTCCAACATACACGCCGTCTTCATATCTCTTCATCTTCAACACCGTCTTCGTCTCTCTTCGACACTGTCTTCGTCATTGTACTCCATCTTCTCCATCTTGCAACCTTGAGTGCAACACATGGCTATGGACTTGACCTAAGATATATTCTCAAAGCAACCGTTAGTCCATAGGGATTGTTATCAATTACGAAAACCACACATGGGGTAATGGACATGTTCTTTCAATTTCCCCCATTTTGGTAATTGATGACAATCTCTTCGAGAGGGTTTAAATATGGAATTTAGCGAACAACCCAAGTTGAATATTTAGAACAAACTCCCCCATAATATATGCATGTGTGAATGAACTTGAATTTCATTGCATATACCGATAATTAAAGCCTAGCGGAGTATCCTCTAAATATTCAACCATGCAAAGCAACAAATGCAATGCATGAAAGGCAAATGCTTAAGAACCAACAAAAGCAATTCCCTTAAACCCTCCAAACTTCTCCCCCATTGGCATCGATTGCCAAAATGGACGAAAGGTTTGGAAGGCCAATATAGTGAGCGTTCCTCCATAAGTTGTGAATTTCTCATAATTGTGAGTGAAATCAAATGCACATATTCAATGACAAATATTCGGAGGAAATCAAACTATATTGAGGATCAAAGATTGCAAGAGAATAAGAAGGTGAGAAAGCTTCAACAAATGAAGCAAGCAATCCAATGAACCGACAATATGCTCTAAGTAATATGTGGAAGCTCCCCAAAGTTTGTGCACAAGATAAACAATTTGCATTGAAGAATAAGGTGCACAAGCATGGCATCATCACTCCCACAAGATTACTCAAAGCTTGTGCCAAAATCAACTATTAGTGCTTGAAGATGGGAATAGGATAAAAGGAGCACTCATAGCCAAGTTCTTTGTGGAGTCATCAAAGAGTCAAATAAGAATAAAGGAATGGACTCCAACAAACAGGGATATCAAAAGATATGTACCATCTCTCATGTATATAAGTTTCTCTAAGTAGACAACATCACAAAGATATTTATCCACAAAGAAACATGCACACACAAGATAAGTACAAGAGAAATAGAGCAAGATATCCAAAACAAGCATGCCCAAGGACTTATCTCATTTTAGGAAAATAAAACCAAATATCAAGTAATGAGATAGCCAATTCCCAAAGAAAGCAAGGTTCCAAATAAACCGAACCCTCAACACTTTTCATGATGGCACAAAAGTGCCGAAAAGAAAAAGGTTTGTCTTCCAAGTCAAATTCTTGAAACAAGGGAGTGTTCTAGCAAACATAGGAGAGCTCCCCCAAAATTAGTGCACCATTTAGGATTTTGCATTTGAATACAAATGCACAAATGCGAGATCATCGTTCAACCATTGTTTATCAAAACACTAACAAGGTTCAGGTAAGATAAGGGTGTGCATAAGAAGCAAGGAAGACACATGGGAGTCAAACCCACAAAGAAAATTCTTGGCAAGAAATAAAGCAATTGAGCACATGAGCCAAGTGTGAGGATGATCCGGAACAATACCACACAATTTATTACCAATTGTCCAAGGACAAGAGGTATATAGGAAATACTTCCATATGATAATTTGTGAGTATGTCCAAGATCATCTTCACAACTAAGCAAGCATTTGGTAAAGTGGGATTTGTTTGAGCACACATGTCACATAGGAACAAGATAATCTATAATATCAATTCTATATGACACAACCTCAAGTGTTCACATTTTCTAGGCTTGTAAGATGCACAAAGCATCATACTCCCCCATAATGGGATAAAGACATTTTTCGTGCAAGAGGCAAATAAGAACCAAGTGATATAATTAATGGACATTATAGAATTTTAATTCATCATGTCGCACATTTTAGGATTGTGAAATGCACAAAGCATATCACTCCCCCAAAATGGGATAGTCCATTAATTTCTCACATGAGCCAACAACTAAGATATCAATAAGATGCAATAGGCTCAACAAAGGACAATTGTACATGATGTGCCACCCAACATATATAAGCAAGCAAGATAAGCAAGTAGGAGGCACAACATACACAACAACATGCAAGGTACAAAACCAACACATGTAAAAGGGGAGCGAGTAACTTTCAATGTAAAGGAGTTGAGGACTCGTTACCGTAAGGAGGAGCATGGGTAAAGGATGAAAGGAATAGTACTTGACTTGAGGAAGTGAGAATGATGAAGATCCCCCAAGTCTTCATGAACTAGTCAAGCCTCCATGCCCTCCACATGTACCTATTGATCAAGTTTTGGCTTGATGGTCCCCAACCAAGTTGGGTCCTAAGAAGTTAGTCACAATAGGCTTGGCAACCCAAATGGTTCTTTTTGAGAAACCACATTGAGTGCCCATATATTTGGCAAACACATTTCCAACCTTATCCCTGCAAAGAGAATAAGCACCACGGATCAAGATAGGGTTGGATGAGTTACCAATAGTGCAAAAGGAGGAGATGTGGCCCTTCTCATGGCATATGTAGCATGTTCTTCTCTTCTCCTTCTTCTCACTTGATTTCTCCACAACGGGAGCCTTGGCTTGATCCTTCTTGGGTAGCGGCCTTTCTTCAAGTCGAGGTAGACCTTGAGCTTGGCCTTGAGGTAGACCATGAGCTCCATCTTGAGGCCGCTTCCCTTGTTTCTTCTCACCAAGTGGCTTCTTCTTCAAGGGGCACGTTCTAACATGATGCCCTTCAATCTTGCACTTGAAGCACACAATCTTGGCGGGGTCCTTCACATGCCCATGACCCTTCTTCCGCTTGTGCGTGGTGGACTTGTTCTTGTTGTTGGAGTTGAATCCAAGTCCACTCTTGTCATTGAGGGATTGCTTCCCTTCATGACCCTTTACCAAGTCCTTCTTCAAAGAAGTGACTCGGGCCTCGAGCTCTTCGATTTCCCCTACATGGTTAGTAACAACACAAGTACTAGAGGAAGTGGAAGCTTCATTGTTAGAGCAACAAGGCAAGGTATGTGATTCACCACAAGATATAGCAATAGCATGGGTGGGTGAATTACTAGCACTAGCACATGGAATTGTAGAGCAACAAGGCATAGAAGGTAGTTCACCACAAGATAATTCAATAGCATGAGTGGGTGAACTAAAAGCACTAGCACATTGCAAAATAGCATTTTGAGAGGTAGTGCTAGTACTCACATGAGGCTCACAAGATTTTACCTTTGACATGATAGCCTCATGAGCTAACTTTAGCAAATCATGAGAGACTAGAAGATCATCATAGGAGCTAGAAAGCTTTCCATGACTTTCTTCCAATTTCTCATAATTGCTTGTTAGCAAAGCAAGTTGAGCCCTTACCTCAACATTCTCCTTCAAGATGGATGCTTCACAAGAGGTAGAGTTAGTAGCACAAGCATTATCAATTATAGCACAAGGAGAAGGCAACTTAGCAAGCTCTATTAGGTTGAGAGCCTTAAATTGCTCATGTGACTCGGTGAGTTTGATGAGCTCACTCTCAATGGTCCTAGAACCATTTTTGAGAAGCTCAAAATCCTCAAGGAGTTTAGCATGAGAAATTACTAGCTCATCATTTTTAATTTGAAAATCATGTGCCACCTCTAAAGCTCTATCATGATATTCCTTTACTTTAGATAGCTCTAGAGTAAAGGTCTCCTCAAGAGATTCATTGGTGGTTTGTTGTTCTTCAAGAGCTTCTCTAAGAGTTACAATCTCGTTTGCATACTCGCGCTCATGCTCTTCCTTTTTCTCAATAATTTTTGTGCTCTCAATGGCAAAAGCCAAGATTTTCATAAAGTTAGAGCAAGCAAATTTCTTCTTATGAAGAGCATGAAAAACCAACTCACCCATCATGTTTAAGGAAGCAACATTAAGTTCTTCCATATCATCATCCTCATCATCACTAGATAGATAGGGTTCCAAGGAAGGAGATACCTTAGAAGCCTTAGCCATAAGGCAAGTGTAAGTACCATGAGATGAAGAATATGAACTAGTTGAAGCTCCATCCAAGATCTTGTCTTGGCCCATAGCATCTTCGGTTTCCTCTACATTGTTAGTCACACAAATACTAGAGGAAAGCAAAGTATTTTCATGATGGCAACAAGACAAGGCAAGCATATCATCATGGAATGAAGATATGCAAGGACTACCAACACTAGCATGTAAAGCATTTATAGTGCTATAAGTGTTCAAGTCCAAAGATGAAACATTGCAATGGGATAGGGATGAAGAATCATCAAGAGAAGGCACACCATCAACAATGCAATGTTCATCACCACTCACCATATCATTACCTTGTGTCTTACCACACTTTGGTGAAGTGGAAGGAGTGCGATCATCCTCAATGGTCTTGGACCCACCATATGTATCTCGAAGCTTTGTCCAAAACTCATGAGCACTCCGGAAAGGCGCGATGGAGGAGATAACTACATGGCTCACAACACGGCAAAGCACATTAGTAGCTTGAGCATCTAGATAAGAGTTTTTCTTCTCCTCATAAGATGGATTTTGTGGATCCTTAGGTGGAGAAAAACCCATATCAAGAATTTGCTCCATATGTGGGTGCATGCCCCTAAAATAATCAAGCATGTAGAATTTCCAAGCATCATAATTAGTGCCATCAAATGTAAAAGTGGAAATGTGCACTAATCCTCTAGCGCGTCATACTCTCTAGGCAGTGAAGCCCAACAAGATAAGAAAGCCCTAGCTCTGATACCAATTGAATGTACTAGTACGTCGCCTAGAGGGGGTGAATAGGCGGTGTATAAAAACTTCTACTTGAGAGCTAAACTAGGCGTAATTTTCGGAGCAACCGGCAGGAGCACTGCCTTTTCATATAAGCAAGGGGGGAAACCAAACTGTACAAAGATGGCATGTTTAGATTGAGGTGTAAAACATGCCAGAAACCACCGAGGTAAAAGAAAACACAGTTGCCTAGTCAGGCTCCGCTGGGATGGTGACAAGGTATTAACTTGTCAATGCCTACGGATTGTAGACTAGGGTTTAGTTGGATGTAGAGGGCAAGTAGATCTCGAAGGTTTCAGCCGAAAAGTACTCGATGAATATGAAACTAGGGTTTTAGAAACAATGATCCGATGCTTTCTTTGTCCCTCGACTCCCCCTTATATAGGAGGCGGAGCCGAGGGATTCGTATTGTACAAGTTACAGAGTCCGGGAAGGTTTCTAACTCCTCCCGCAGGATTACAAATAATGCTTCCTATTACAATTCTAACTTTCCTTAACAATATCTTGGGCTTCCGAGTCTTCTTAATCTTCGGGTAATGGGCCTTCAATAAACCCCGGGTACTATCTCTGGCAGGCCCATTGGGGATGCCTATGTCAGTAGCCCCCGAGATTTTGCTTGAATCGTAGAGTCAGGGAAAATCTCCACTGTTTATTTTTACTCGACAATTTAAAACTTTTCTATATTTCTTCACATAAATTTCTATATTGTGCAGGGATAATGGTAATTGGGGCTAGTTCATCTGACGGATCAGGTACTAGTTAACTGCTCTAGTGGCAATCCGCAAGAACCTACTTCAAAATCACGTCCTCGGACATGATCTCGGGATACTGGTGTAAACTTCGACAGGTGCCGCTTAAGGTCTTACCATTCTGTCGAGTCCCAGTCATATTTATCGGGTACCTAACGTGTCCGTTAGGATTTTTCTTCGTATCTGTTGATATGGATAAAAGTAGCAAACCGACGTCAGAGACGGCGCCATGATACGTCTCCGACGTATCGATAATTTCTTATGTTCCATGCCACATTATTGATGATATCTACATGTTTTATACATACTTTATGTCATATTTATGCATTTTCTGGAACTAACCTATTGACGAGATGCCGCAGTGCCAGTTCCTGTTTTCTGCTATTTTTGGTTTCAGAAATCCTAGTAAGGAAATATTCTCGGAATTGGACGAAATCAACGCCCAGGATCTTAAAATCCCACGAAGCTTCCAGAACACCCGAGAGCCGCCAGAGGGAAGCCCTGGGGGCCCCACACGCCACCCTGGCGCGGCCAGAGGGGGGGCCGCGCCGCCCTATGGTGTGGTGGCCCCAGGCCCCCTCCGAGGCTGCCCTTCCGCCTATTTAAAGCCTCCGTCGCGAAAACCCTATCACGTTCGACGAAACCCACAGAAACCTTCCAGAGCCGCCGCCATCGCGAAGCCAAGATCTGGGGGACAGGAGTCTCTGTTCCGACACGCCGCCGGGACGGGGAAGTGCCCCCGGAAGGCTTCTCCATCGACACCACCGCCATCTTCATCAACGCTGCTGTCTCCCATGAGGAGGGAGTAGTTCTCCATCGAGGCTCAGGGCTGTACCGGTAGCTATGTGGTTAATCTCTCTCCTATGTACTTCAATACAATAATCTCATGAGCTGCCTTACATGATTGAGATTCATATGATGATGCTTGTAATCTAGATGTCGTTATGCTAGTCAAGTGAGTTTTACTTATGTGATCTCCGGAGACTCCTTGTCCCACGTGTGTAAAGGTGACAGTGTGTGCACCGTGTGGGTCTCTTAGGCTATATTTCACAGAATACTTATTCACTGTTATGAAGAGCATAGTGAAGTGCTTATTTATATCTCTTTATGACTGCAATGTGTTTGGTATCACAATTTATCTATGTGCTACTCTAGTGATGTTATTAAAGTAGTTTTATTCCTCCTGCACGGTGTAATGGTGACAGTGTGTGCATCCGTGTTAGTACTTGGCGTAGGCTATGATTATGATCTCTTGTAGATTATGAAGTTAACTATTGCTATGATGGTATTGATGTGATCTATTCCTCCTACATAGTGTGAAGGTGACAGTGTGCATGCTATGTTAGTACTTGGTTTAGTTGTGTTGATCTGTCGTGCACTCTAAGGTTATTTAAATATGAACATTGAATTGTGGAGCTTGTTAACTCCGGCATTGAGGGTTCGTGTAATCCTACGCAATGGTGTTCATCATCCAACAAGAGTGTAGAGTATGCATTTATCTATTCTGTTATGTGATCAATGTTGAGAGTGTCCACTAGTGAAAGTCTGATCCCTAGGCCTTGTTCCTAAATACTGCTATCGCTGCTTGTTTACTGTTTTACTGCGTTACTACTGCTGCGTTACTACTGCTTGTTTCTTGTCTCCGGGCAAAGCACTTTTCTGGTGCCGTTGCCACTGCTCATATATATTCATACCACCTGTATTTCACTATCTCTTCGCCGAACTAGTGAACCTATTAGGTGTGTTGGGGACACAAGAGACTTCTTGCTTTGTGGTTGCAGGGTTGCATGAGAGGGATATCTTTGACCTCTTCCTCCCTGAGTTCGATAAACCTTGGGTGATCCACTTAAGGGAAACTTGCTGCTGTTCTACAAACCTTTGCTCTTGGAGGCCCAACACTGTCTACAGGAAAAGGAGGAGGGGGGCGTAGACATCAAGTTATTTTCTGGCGCCGTTGCCGGGGAGGTAAGGTAAAAGGTATTCACATCCTCCGACTACTAAGCTATTTCCTAGCACTGTTGCTGGTGTGTGAGTGCTCGAAGCTATTTCCTTTAGATCCTGCAATTGCATCTTTTTGTTTCTTGTTTACACTAGTTAGGCATAATGGACAACAATGAGCTTCTTATTCTATTTCCTGATTTAAGACATGGATGGTTTGATGCGAAAATTAAAAAACCTATGGAACATATTAGTATGAACGCTTTGAACACCATTGTTGCTAATGATATGGAAAATTCTAAGCTTGGGGAAGCTGGCTTTGATGAGCATGATCTTTTTAGTCCCCCAAGCATTGAGGAGAAAATTTACTTTGATGATACTTTGCCTCCTATTTATGATGATATTAATGATATTGGTCTTTTGGTGCCGCCTACTATGGAGGATAAGTTTAATTATGATTACAATATGCCTCCTATATTTGATGATGAGAATAATAATGATAGCTACTTTGTTGAATTTGCTCCCACTACAACTAATAAAATTGATTATGCTTATGTGGAGAGTAATGATACTTTTATGCATGTGAATAAGAATGCTTTATGTGATACTTATATTGTTGAGTTTGTTCATGATGCCTCTGAAAATTATAATGAGAGAGGAAAATATGGTTGTAGAAATTTTCATGTTACTAAAACACCTCTCTATATGCTGAAATTTTTGAAGTTACACTGGTTTTATCTTCCTATGCTTGTTACTTTGCTCTTCATGAACTTGTTTATCTACAAGATTCCTATGCATAGGAAGCATGTTAGACTTAAATGTGTTTTGAATTTGCTTTTTGATGCTCTCTTTTGTTTCAACTACTATTTCTTGCGAGTGCATCATTAAAACTGCTGAGCCCATCTTAATGGCTATAAAGAAAGAACTTCTTGGGATATAACCCATGTGTTTATTTTGCTACAGTACTTTTTTTTATATTTGTGTCTTGGAAGTTGTTACTACTGTAGCAACCTCTCCTTATCTTTATTTTATTGCATTTTTGTGCCAAGTAAAGTCTTTGATAGCAAGGTTCATACTAGATTTGGATTACTGCGCAGAAACAGATTTCTATCTGTCACGAATTTGGGCAGGGTTCTCTGTAGGTAACTCAGAAAAATCTGCCAATTTACGTGCGTGATCCTCAGATATGTACGCAACTTTCATTCAATTTGGGAATTTTCATCTGAGCAAGTCTGGTGCCACTTTAAAATTCGTCTTTACGGACTGTTCTGTTTTGACAGATTCTGCCTTTTATTTCGCATTGCCTCTTTTGCTGTGTTGGATGGATTTCTTTGTTCCATTACCTTCCAGTAGCTTTGAGCAATGTCCAGAAGTGTTAAGAATGATTGTGTCACCTCTGAACATGTGAATTTTTATTATGCACTAACCCTCTAATGAGTTTGTTTCGAGTTTGGTGTGGAGGAAGTTTTCAAGGGTCAAGAGAGGAGGATGATATACTACGATCAAGAAGAGTGAAAAGTCTAAGCTTGGGGATGCCCCGGTGGTTCATCCCTGCATATTTCAAGAAGACTCAAGCATCTAAGCTTGGGGGTGCCCAAGGCATCCCCTTCTTCATCGACAACATTATCAGGTTCCTCCCCTGAAACTATATTTTTATTCCATCACATCTTATGTGCTTTGCTTGGAGCGTCGGTTTGTTTTTGTTTTTGTTTTTGTTTGAATAAAATGGATCCTAGCATTCATTGTGTGGGAGAGAGACACGCTCCGCTGTTGCATATGGACAAATATGTCCTTAGGCTTTACTCATAGTATTCATGGCGAAGGTTGAATCTTCTTCGTTAAATTGTTATATGGTTGGAATTGGGAAATGCTACATGTAGTAATTCTAAAATGTCTTGAATAATTTGATACTTGGCAATTGTTGTGCTCATGTTTAAGCTCTTGCATCATATACTTTGCACCTATTAATGAAGAAATCCATAGAGCTTGCTAAAATTTGGTTTGCATATTTGGTCTCTCTAAAGTCTAGATAATTTCTAGTATTGAGTTTTGAACAACAAGGAAGACGGTGTAGAGTCTTATAATGTTTACAATATGTCTTTTATGTGAGTTTTGCTGCACCGGTTCATCCTTGTGTTTGTTTCAAATAACCTTGCTAGCCTAAACCTTGTATCGAGAGGGAATACTTCTCATGCATCCAAAATCCTTGAGCCAACCACTATGCCATTTGTGTCCACCATACCTACCTACTACATGGTATTTCTCTGCCATTCCAAAGTAAATTGCTTGAGTGCTACCTTTAAATTTCCATCATTCGCCTTTGCAATATATAGCTCATGGGACAAAATAGCCTTAAAAACTATTGTGGTATTGAATATGTACTTATGCACTTTATCTCTTATTAAGTTGCTTGTTGTGCGATAACCATGCTTCTGGGGACGCCATCAACTCTTTGTTGAATATCATGTGAGTTGCTATGCATGTCCGTCTTGTCTGAAGTAAGAGAGATCTACCACTTTAATGGTTAGAGCATGCATATTGTTAGAGAAGAACATTGGGCCGCTAACTAAAGCCATGAATCATGGTGGAAGTTTCAGTTTTGGACATATATCCTCAATCTCATATGAGAACACTAATTGTTGCTACATGCTTACGCATTAAAGAGGAGTCCATTATCTGTTGTCCATGTTGTCCCGGTATGGATGTCTAAGTTGAGAATAATCAAAAGTGAGAAATCCAAAATGCGAGCTTTCTCCTTAGACCTTTGTACAGGCGGCATGGAGGTACCCCTTTGTGACACTTGGTTAAAACATGTGTATTGCGATGATCCCGGTAGTCCAAGCTAATTAGGACAAGGTGCGGGCACTATTAGTATACTATGCATGAGGCTTGCAACTTGTAAGATATAACTTACATAATACATATGCTTTATTACTACCGTTGACAAAATTGTTTCATGTTTTCAAAATAAAAGCTCTAGCACAAATATAGCAATTGATGCTTTCATCTTTGAAGGACCTTTCTTTTACTTTTATGTTGAGTCAGTTCACCTATTTCTCTCCATCTCAAGAAGCAAACACTTGTGTGAACTGTGCATTGATTCCTACATACTTGCATATTGCACTTGTTATATTACTTTACATTGACAATATCCATGAGATATACATGTTACAAGTTGAAAGCAACCACTGAAACTTAATCTTCCTTTGTGTTGCTTCAATACCTTTACTTTGATTTATTGCTTTATGAGTTAACTCTTATGCAAGACTTATTGATGCTTGTCTTGAAAGTACTATTCATGAAAAGTCTTTGTTTATGATTCATTTGTTTACTCATGACATTACCATTGTTTTGATCGCTGCATTCATTACATATGTTTACAATATGATCAAGTTTATGATGGCATGTCACTCCAGAAATTATCTTTGTTTATCGTTTACCTGCTCGGGACGAGCAGAAACTAAGCTTGGGGATGCTGATACGTCTCCGACGTATCGATAATTTCTTATGTTCCATGCCACATTATTGATGATATCTACATGTTTTATACATACTTTATGTCATATTTATGCATTTTCTGGAACTAACCTATTGACGAGATGCCGCAGTGCCAGTTCCTGTTTTCTGCTGTTTTTGGTTTCAGAAATCCTAGTAAGGAAATATTCTCGGAATTGGACGAAATCAACGCCCAGGATCTTAAAATCCCACGAAGCTTCCAGAACACCCGAGAGCCGCCAGAGGGAAGCCCTGGGGGCCCCACACGCCACCCTGGCGCGGCCAGAGGGGGGGCCGTGCCGCCCTATGGTGTGGTGGCCCCAGGCCCCCTCCGAGGCTGCCCTTCCGCCTATTTAAAGCCTCCGTCGCGAAAACCCTATCACGTTCGACGAAACCCACAGAAACCTTCCAGAGCCGCCGCCATCGCGAAGCCAAGATCTGGGGGACAGGAGTCTCTGTTCCGGCACGCCGCCGGGACGGGGAAGTGCCCCCGGAAGGCTTCTCCATCGACACCACCGCCATCTTCATCAACGCTGCTGTCTCCCATGAGGAGGGAGTAGTTCTCCATCGAGGCTCGGGGCTGTACCAGTAGCTATGTGGTTAATCTCTCTCCTATGTACTTCAATACAATAATCTCATGAGCTGCCTTACATGATTGAGATTCATATGATGATGCTTGTAATCTAGATGTCGTTATGCTAGTCAAGTGAGTTTTACTTATGTGATCTCCGGAGACTCCTTGTCCCACGTGTGTAAAGGTGACAGTGTGTGCACCGTGTGGGTCTCTTAGGCTATATTTCACAGAATACTTATTCACTGTTATGAAGAGCATAGTGAAGTGCTTATTTATATCTCTTTATGATTGCAATGTGTTTGGTATCACAATTTATCTATGTGCTACTCTAGTGATGTTATTAAAGTAGTTTTATTCCTCCTGCACGGTGTAATGGTGACAGTGTGTGCATCCGTGTTAGTACTTGGCGTAGGCTATGATTATGATCTCTTGTAGATTATGAAGTTAACTATTGCTATGATGGTATTGATGTGATCTATTCCTCCTACATAGTGTGAAGGTGACAGTGTGCATGCTATGTTAGTACTTGGTTTAGTTGTGTTGATCTGTCGTGCACTCTAAGGTTATTTAAATATGAACATTGAATTGTGGAGCTTGTTAACTCCGGCATTGAGGGTTCGTGTAATCCTACGCAATGGTGTTCATCATCCAACAAGAGTGTAGAGTATGCATTTATCTATTCTGTTATGTGATCAATGTTGAGAGTGTCCACTAGTGAAAGTCTGATCCCTAGGCCTTGTTCCTAAATACTGCTATCGCTGCTTGTTTCTTGTTTTCTTGCGTTACTACTGCGTTACTACTGCTTGTTTACTGTCCTGGGCAAAGCACTTTTCTGGTGCCGTTGCCACTGCTCATATATATTCATACCACCTGTATTTCACTATCTCTTCGCCGAACTAGTGCACCTATTAGGTGTGTTGGGGACACAAGAGACTTCTTGCTTTGTGGTTGCAGGGTTGCATGAGAGGGATATCTTTGACCTCTTCCTCCCTGAGTTCGATAAACCTTGGGTGATCCACTTAAGGGAAACTTGCTGCTGTTCTACAAACCTCTGCTCTTGGAGGCCCAACACTGTCTACAGGAAAAGGAGGGGGGCGTAGACATCACGCCACGCCTCACAGAACGGATCTGGGGTCTTACCTTCGCAAAGTTTTGCGGCATTCAGAAATTGATCGCAACTTTTGGCGTTCTGAGAATATATTGTTGAGTGCTTATTCGGCTGTTGGAATGGCACATTTTATTGAGTCAAAGATGACTTATATTTCTCTCCCGATGGGAGTATATGCAGAGTTATTTATAACTCGAAATATACTCTTTTGCCCTTCTACCTTTCTTCTTTTCATTCTTTCTTTCTTTTTTATAACTTCATCGGGCACGCGAACAGCGTTCCCGATGGGAGTAGCCCCCGAGGCTACAGCCAAGAACTTGTGCTTGGTTGTAGGCTCCACGCCTTATGCCGCTATATTTTCTTTCTGTCCCGAAGTTTTATAATTTCTCGGGTGCGCGAACAGCGCTCCCGATGGGAGTAGCCCCCGAGGCTATGAACAAATATTTCTATGTGATCGTAGGCTCACGCCATTTCTATTTTGTCTTTCTTGATCTTTTCATTTTTTCAAAGTAGCCCCCGAGCATTTGATCAAAGGCTCTCTAATATTTTTGCATGTCGCCTTTTTATGCCGTTGTTGAGTCGAATTTTTCTCTCTGACAAGGTGACGTTATTGCTGACGATAGCCACGATTGCGAATCCGAAAATTGCGAGAAGTTTTCTCCCGCTGCCCTGCGGGCCCAAATTATCCATTATCTTGACACGTCGTGTAGGTGGGGGACACACGTCCTCCGCTTTTCCTGGCGCACGTACCGTAACTTCTCCAATGTTAAAATACTTTTTTACCCTTGTTTCTACGTGGTTATCATCTGCCGCACCCCTTTTCCATCCAACGGTCCGCCGCTTCGCCGCACCTCTATATAAGATCTCCTTCTTCTTCCTCGAGCACTTCCGCTCGCGCCGTTCTCCTACTCTCCTCTGCAAAACCTCCTCCTGCGCCCCACAATTCCCTAAGTTCATCTTCTCCAAGCTGTATTCCTGCGCCATTGTTGATGCCACCGCGTCGGTTGATCAAGCGCAGTACGCCTGAATCGTCAATGGCTGCCGCAGATCTGGGAAGCGCGGAATGGGAAAGGTCCAAAATTTCCTCTCAGGACATCAATCTCTTGAAGAAGCTAGGGATTAGCAAGAAGCCCAAGGCGCTGTGCTTCCCTAGTGAAGAAAGCTACCCAACCCCTCCAATGGGGTATCGGGTAAGTTTCGTCGACCATCTCATCCGTGGTCTTTCCGCCCCCATTCATCCTTTCCTCCGTGGATTGCTTTTTGTTTATGGTCTTCAACTTCATCACCTCACACCCAACTCAATCCTCCATATCTCCATTTTCATCACCCTCTGTGAGGCCTTCCTTGGCGTCCAGCCTAACTGGGCACTATGGAAGCGCATTTTCTTTTGTCGCCGTAATGGCTCTCCCAATGTCGCCTATAATATAGGCGGCGTTGTTATTTTTGTTCGCCCCACAGTCGATTACTTCGACGTCAAACTCCCTGACTCAGTTCAAGGGTGGCGCAAGAAGTGGTTGTACATTCAGGAAGAGAACCATGGATGCGCTGAAGACAACATCCCTCCTTTCGATGGTGCCGAGAAAATCCTTCGCCGCCGCTCCTGGGATGCAGAGGCTACCGAGGAAGAAAAAACATCGATAGAGGCCTTGTGGACTCGCATCCATGAGTTGCAAAATACTCGCGGCAAAGAATTATCAGGTATCCAAATCACAGCGTATTTTCTTAGAACCAGAGTGCAGCCTCTTCAGGCTCGCAAAAACCCTCTCTGGAAGTATGCTGGCGACGAGGACGCAGATCGGTTGTCAGTGGATTTGGAGGTCAAGGACTTGGAAAAGCTTGTCCGAAAAATCTCCTCTCTCAGCAAAAAAGATCCTGTCCCTTCTTCTTGTCGTGTAAAACCGTACAGCGCCACCAATGCGCTTCCCAAGGTAAACTTTGTCGATTGACTTGTTATTACCTTGCTATCTTTTTGTAACTCCTTTTTTGACATCTTCCCCTGTTTTTATATAGAGCCATCCAAATCTTGTCTCTCTTCCTCCCCTTCCTGAAGGTGGAGAAGTCGAGGAAAGGGCCGTTGTCACCGACGACAACCAAGACGCCCCTTCTTTTGTAAATGAACCCGCAGATTCTCGAAAATCTGCGGGATCTTATGAAAAGGAGGCTGCCTCTGAAGGCACTGCATCAGCACAATCTCCTCCTCCTGCTGTTTCTCCAAAGAACAAAAGGAAAAGGAATGATGTCGAAGATTCCGGCACCTCCAACGCCGAAGAAACTGTTCCTTCACGTCAGAAGGCAGCTTATGATCCATACCTCGAGGCCCTCATCAGTTCGTAAGCCACCCTTAATTTTTCTTGTACTCGATTTTTTTTGTCTATCTTGTTTTTTTACGCTGCCAACATTTAATCGCAGTGATGATGAGGAAGAAGTACCAGCTTTTGATGTGGCTGCTCGAACGAGTACATCACATACTCTAGTTGTTTCGGAGACGCCAGTTGAAGGAGAGGAATCCTCACCTCCTCAACAAAACGTCAGCGTTCCTACACCTCCTTCAAGCCCCCTTATCCCTTCACCGAAAAGGGCAAGGATTGAAACAATCCCGGAGCCTACTCTCCAATTGAGTAGCTCCTCTAACCCTCTCTTGGATGATGTAAGTTCTTAATTTTCTTATCATTGTCTATATTTCCTCTGTTTGCTTCTTTATGCCATCATATTTTTCCCATATCGACATTTTTTCTTTGTCCTTCTTTGACAGCCTATGATCAAAGACCTTATTCGCATCGGTGCCCAATTCATTGGGTACCGTGAGTATGCCAGTAAGACTGAAGGTAATGCCTTGCTGCTTCTTTTTGCCCTTGCCTTCTTACTCCTTTGTTGTCGAGGTTTTTAACTAAATTTTATCTTTTCTTGGCAGGAAAACTGGCAGAGGCCAACGAGCGTGCCAATACACTTGCTCAAAAATTAGAGCAAAGTGAAGAGGCTCGTAAGAAGGCCGAATCAGATGCTATTCAAGCTAAAGCAGAAGCTGACAAGGCCAAGACTGATGCTGCTGGTGTCAAAGATCTTAAGAAGAAACTTCACGATGCCGAGACTTCGCTGAGCGAGCATATGGCCGCACAATCTGCTCGCGAGGAAGCGATTGTTAAACGCGTAAGGTCGCAAAACCGTCGCTTTGTCAGTAAGTATCTGAACCACTTCACATCCTTTGGACTTTCTTTCCTTCACTCGTTTTTTGATCAATAAGTTTTTATCTTGACAGGCAAAACATCTCAAGAATTTGAGCTTGAAGATCCCGACAATGATCCTCTTCTTGACGCCCTTTCATTCCTTGAGTTTCATGGAACAGGAGCACGCGAGGGCATTGATCAAGCTAAAGCAGGGCTGTCGCGACTCTTCCCCTACTTCTTCCCGAAGAAAGAGGAACCCGCAACTTTCCTTGCTCTTGCCAAGTGCTTTAATCCACCAGAAGATCTTGGGCTGAAGGTGCGCCAGGAAAATATGAAGGTCGCTGTTGAGAGCACTGTTTCCTTGGTCACTGATAGCCAACAAACTATCGACTGGGCGAAAGTAGGCGACACAGAACAGATAGAGCAGACAAAATGGCGATCGTTGATCAAGGCAGCAAAGCCCAACACGAAGAAAATCATGTCCTATCTCGGGATCAAGCCATCTTCAACTCCTAGCTCATCAAAGCCGGAGGTCTAGTTGAATGCCCCTTTTTTTTCCTGTTTCTTTAGCTATTGTCGCCGTACTAGTTTTGGCGACAAGTACCTTAGTACTTTTGAGGAACTCCATGTAAATTTCTTGAAGATCAATGGAATTCTGTCTTGTGCAATCCTTTGATATTGGAATTTTTCTTTTCCAGTTGATATTTGATAACTACTCTGCCACTCCTCATTCTGCCGATACTTCTCCTGCTTCCTCCTTCTCGAAGAAAACACTAGTTAATGATAACTTCATCGAAGGTTCTTCGAGACAACATTTGTCGCAAGGTTTGCAAGAATTGCGCCAACAGCTCCAATCCATGAAGAGACAAACTCTTGCGATGATGGAGCAATCTCGACAAGCATCCGAGAGAGAGAGTATTGCTCTTCAATAGGCAAAAGAAGCCATTGCTGCAAAGGATGCTGCTGTTGCTTTGGCTACCGAAGCCTCATCTCGAGAAAATTATATGCTTCAGCTAATGACTGACGCCAGCCTGGACATGACAGGTATGTTTCTTGTTCATAACTATTCTGGATGTTATTTTGCTATTTTTCCTTCCTTATCAATTTATTTGCTGTACCAGGCTCCTTTTTGGATACTGCTGCCGAAGATCAACGTGTTGAAGCTCGAGCCAATGTTCTGCTCAGACTGGCTGCACAACATGGTTCCAACTTTTGGGTTACTCCTGAGCGTACCCGTCAAATTGTTAGATTCCAAGATCGCGCGGCTCAGGTCCGTGACTTCCTTGATTCTGTACGAAGACTTTATTTTTAGTTTATGGAACCATGTTCCCTCGCAATAAGATGCCAGAAACTCTTCCTGCATTAATGGAAAATTTTCGGGATGCTCCTCGAATCCATGGCTTTGTGCGGGCTCAACTCTCTGCTGGCGCAAGATTTGCTATGATGATGATAAAGATTTGCTATCCAAAATTGCCCATGAATCAAATTGTTCCCACGTGCTTGGCTAAAATGTCGAAGAAAAAGAGAAACATGGGCAAGATTGATGATCTGGTGACTCCTGTAGCCGAAGATATGATGGATGAACTTCTTCGGATGGACGCTGAGTTCTTTGTGAAGGGTAGCTATGCCGAGCATAGTACTCGTCCTTCCAATGAACGAATAACCATAGACCATGTGCTAGGTATCCATTGAGGGTTTTTTCCTTTTTCTTGTTGTAGTTTCACCATTGATACGTCTTTGTAAACATGATCTATATTGTAAAGCTGTCAACTCTGTAAGTATGTATTGTTTCTATTTTTGATCGTCGAGCCCCCGAGCCTTTGGCTGGAGCTTATACTATTTTGTTATCCCGAAGATTTTTCTCTTATTGCGAGAAGGTATGTATATTTTGCTATCAATGGGCACGAGCCCCCGAGTATCTTGGTGGTGACGTTCTATATTTTTGTTGCGAGGTTTTCAAACCAAAGCAATAACATTTTGGCGAGTACACTATATTTATAGTTGTTAGCTTCCGATGTTCTATTTGGCGAGGTATTCTTGTACCAAGGCGAAATATTTCGGTAAGTCTAGTTTATCTATATTGTATATATTTTGTAACTTGAAGACGTTGAGCCCCCGAGCGTGTCGAAAAATAAGAAGTATATCTCCACTATCTTTATTATATTGCAGCACCGCGAGCCTGCCTCATTAAAAACCTTTCCGGCCCCACTCGGTGCCCCGAAAAGGAAAAGAGTGCGTCTGAAAACTCGCGGGCGTTTCAGTACATTGTATTTTTACAGAGGAGGACTATATTTCGACTCTAAGCGTAGAACCGCCTGAGCTGTGCCACGTTCCAGGGGTTTTTCTCGGGAACCCCTGTCTTCTTGTCTTTTATCTTGTACGCTCCTCCTTCGATTACTTCCGTAATGACGTAAGGGCCAAGCCACGGCGACTCGAGTTTTTCAGTACGCTCTTGATTGAGTCGCAAAACTAATTCTCCAACTTGAAAAGATCTTGGTCGCAAACATCGACTGTGGTAGTTTTTCAGGTCCTGCTGATATTTAGTCACCCTTGACAATACTTCGTCTCGAGCTTCGTCGAGTGCGTCGACGTCGTCTTCCAATGTTTTCCTGGAAACTTCTTCGTTGTACTCTGTGACTCTGGGGGAGTCGTGCTCTATTTCTATCGGCAGTACTGCCTCTGCTCCGTGGACAAGGAAGAACGGGGTCTCCTGTGTTGCTGTATTTGGTGTTGTTCGGATGCTCCATAACACACTTGGTAGCTCTTCTGGCCAGGTATGTCGAGCTTTTTCTAGTGGTCCTAACAAGCGTTTCTTGATGCCGTTGCAGATGATACCATTGGCTTTCTCGACTTGACCATTGGTTTGAGGATGTGCAACTGACGTGAAGTGCAATTTGATTCCTACCTCTGCACAGTACGCCTTGAACTCCTTTGACGTAAAGTTGCTGCCATTGTCTGTGACGATGCTGTGAGGTACTCCAAATCGAAAAACGATGCCCTTCACGAACTTTATTGCTAATGCTGCATCTGGAGAATTTATCGGCTTTGCTTCTATCCACTTGGTGAATTTGTCAACAGCAACCAACATGTACTCGTATCCTCCTGGCGAAGCTTTGTGTAATTTTCCCACCATATCGAGACCCCATTGAGCAAAAGGCCAGGATAAGGGTATTGGCATTAATTCTGCTGCCGGAGAGTGAGGTTTTGCGGCAAATCTTTGACATGCATCACAAGTTCGTACTATTTCCTTCGCGTCCTCAATCGCTGTCAACCAGTAGAATCCTGCTCGAAAAACCTTGGCTCCAATAGCTCGACTGCTTGCGTGATGACCACATACTCCTTCGTGTACGTCCTTCAGAATTATCCTTCCTTCTTCGGGTGTAACGCACCTTTGTAACACACCCGAGATACTTCGCTTGTACAACTCCCCTTTGACCACCGTGAAAGCTTTGGATCGCCTAATAACTCGCCTTGCTTCAACTGGATCGTCGGGTATTGTTTTTCTTAGGATGTAAGGTATGTACGCCTGCATCCATGGGATTTGTACCATCAGTACTAGATCCTGTTCCTCTTCTTCTTCTTCCAATGCTTCTTTCGCAGCCCCCGAGGGTTTCTCGCTCTTCTCCTTCTTTGTTGATTTCTTCGGCTTCGTGGATCTTTCTGTTATCTCTTCCCAAAACACACCTGGGGGAATTGCGAGGCACTGCGACCCGATGTTGGCAAGAACATCGGCTTCATCATTGCTCAGCCTGCTGATGTGGTTTACCTCGCATCCATCAAATAGTTTCTCCAGCTCATTATACATCTCTTTGTACGCCACCATGCTATCATTGACCGCATCACATTGGTTCATGACTTGCTGAGCTACCAATTGTGAGTCGCCAAATATTTTTAGTCGAGTTGCGCCGCAGGCTTTCGCCATCTTCATCCCATGTATAAGGGCTTCATATTCTGCCTCATTATTAGATGCATTTGGGAACGTCATCCGCAGGACGTATTTCAATTTGTCGCCTTCAGGTGATATGAGTATTACCCCTGCTCCAGCTCCTTCTAACCTTTTGGACCCGTCGAAGTTCATAGTCCAGGTTCTCGATAAATCCGGAGGTCCTGTGTTTTGCAACTCCATCCACTCTGCGATGAAGTCTGGTAGAATTTGTGACTTTATTGCCTTTCTTTTTTCATACGTGATGTCTCGAGGAGAGAGTTCTATTCCCCAAAGGGAGACACGGCCTGTAGCTTCTGGATTATTGAGTATATTGGATAAAGGCGCCTCATTGACCACTATTATCGGATGCGCCGAAAAATAGTGGCGCAATTTTCTTGCGGTTGTGAATACTCCATATGCTAGCTTTTGGTACTGCGGGTACCTCTGTTTTGAAGGCGATAGTACTTCGCTGATGAAATATACTGGCCTCTGCACTCCATGGAGTTTTCCTTCTTCTTCTCTTTCGACAACTAGCGCCGTGCTGACCACCTAAGGTGTAGCCGCAATATATAATAGGAGCGGTTCTTTCTCTTTTGGTGCCACTAGAATTGGTGGTGTCGAAATTTTTCGTTTGAGGTCCTCGAAGGCCCTATCTGCATCTTCGTTCCACTGGAACTTCTCTCCTTGTTTGATTAAGGCGTAGAATGGTAGCGCCTTTTCTCCCAGCCTGGCGACGAATCTGCTTAAAGCTGCGACTCGTCCAGTTAGCTGCTGTATTTCCTTCAACTTTGTTGGCTTCCTCATTGTTATGATAGCTTGGATTTTTTCGGGATTTGCTTCAATCCCTCTCGCTGAAACTAGGAACCCGAGAAGTTCTCCTGCAGGGACGCCAAAAGAACATTTCGTCGGATTCAACTTAAGACAAAATTTGTCGAGGTTGTCGAAAGTTTCCTTCAAGTCCTCGATTAATGTTGCCCCCCTTTTTTGATGTGATGACGACGTCGTCGATGTACACTTGTACATTTTTCCCAATCTGTGTTGCTAGGCACTTCTGCATCATCCGTTGATATGTTGCTCCCGCGTTTTTCAACCCGAAGGGCATTGTTTTGTAACAAAATACGCCATACGGTGTGATGAACGCTGTTTTGGCTTCGTCGTCTTCTTTTAATCTGATCTGGTTGTAACCAGAATATGCGTCCAAGAAGGAAAGACGTTCACATCCTACCGTGGAGTCGATAATCTGATCGATCCTTGGGAGGGGAAAGTGATCCTTTGGACAATGTTTATTGAGGCACGTAAAGTCGACACACATGCGAAGGACTTTCGTGTTTTTCTTTGGCACCATCACTGGGTTAGCTACCCAAGTGGCCTCAGTAGATATCTCTTTGATGAAACCAGCTTCTCTAAGTCGATCAATTTCTAACAGCATGGCTTTGCGGTTTGGTTCCGAAAAACGCCGCAAAGGTTGCTTGATTGGTCTCGCAATAGGATCCAAGTTTAGGTGGTGTTCGGAAAGTTCCCTGGGTACTCCTGGCATGTCTGCTGGACACCATGCGAAGATTTTCCAGTGCTCACGGAGGAACTCGACGAGCGCGCTTTCCTATGCGAGGTCCATGTTTGTCGCGATGGATGTCGTTTTCTTCGGATCGGTTGGGTGGATCTGTACTTCCTTAGAATCTTTAGCGGTGTTGAAAGTTGATTCTTTGTTGGGCCTCCCTACGTCTGGCAGCACATCATAATCAGTCATGAGCCTTGACGCTGCGTACTCTGCCTGCATCCCGAAGGTTTCTGATAATCGATGAAAATCTTTGTCGCATTTATCGGCCAGCGCGAAGCTTCCTTTGACTGTGATTGGTCCCTTAGGTCCAGGTAACCTCCAAAGTAAGTACGTGTAATGTGGTACTGCCATGAATCTGGCGTACGCTGGTCGCCCCAACAAAGCGTGATACTGCGACGGGAAATCCACAACTTCGAATTCCAACCTTTCTATCCTGTAGTTTTCTCGGGTCCCAAACTGAACGTCGAGATTGATCTTCCCCAGTGGGTAACTTGGCTTCTCTGGTGTGATGCCCTGGAAACGTGTGTCGGTTGGTTTCAAATTTGCGAGGGAAATATTCATCTTCCTTAGCGTATTGATACGTCCAATTTGCATCACTATTTTATATCATAATTTGCTGTTATTCATTGATATATTTCATATTTGGAGATAATACTTATGTTATTTCATCTATTTTGCATGTTTCATGATTATTGGAGGATCGCGCACCGGAGCCAGGATTCTGCTGGAAAAAGCATCGTCAGAACGCAATATTTCGGAAGATCAACAATTGACGGGAATTACACGAAAACTCCTATTTTTCCAGATGACGAAGGGAGCCAGAAGGGGGAGCTGAGGAGGGCCGCCATGGGCCCCCCTCACAGGCCGGCGCGGGCCCTGCCCTGGCCACGCCGCCCTGTGAGGAGGGGGCCCACAGCCCCCTCTCGCCTCCTTTTCTTCACGTATGCCTTCGTCCCGAAAACCTAAGCCAGAGGGGTACGTCGAACAGAGCCACAGCCGCCTCTGCGGGGCGGAGAACACCAGAGAGAAAAGAGCTCTCCGGCGGGCAGGAATCCGCCGGGGAAATTCCCTCCCGGAGGGGGAAATCGACGCCATCGTCACCGCCATCGAGCTGGACATCATCTCCATCACCATCACCATCATCTTCATCATCATCACTGCCGTCTCCACCGCTGCACCTCGTCACCGTTGTAGCAATTTGGGTTTGATCTTGATTGTTTGATAGGGGAAACTCTCCCGGTGTTGATTTCTACTTGTTATTGATGCTATTGAGTGAAACCGTTGAACCAAGGTTTATGTTCAGATTGTTATTCATTATCATATCACCTCTGATCATGTTCCATATGATGTCTCGTGAGTAGTTCGTTTAGTTCTTGAGGACATGGGTGAAGTCTAAATGTTAGTAGTGAAGTATGGTTGAGTAGTATTCAATGTTATGATATTTAAGTTGTGGTGTTATTCTTCTAGTGGTGTCGTGTGAACGTCGACTACACGACACTTCACCTTTATGGGCCTAGGGGAATGCATCTTGTACTCGTTTTCCAATTGCGGGGTTGCCGGAGTGACAGAAACCTGAGCCCCCGTTGGTATATTGATGCAGGAGGGATCGCAGGATCTCAGAGTTTAAGGCTGTGGTTAGATTTATCTTAATTACTTTCTTGTAGTTGCGGATGCTTGCAAGGGGTATAATCACAAGTATGTATTAGTCCTAGGAAGGGCGGTACATTAGCATAGGTTCACCCACACAACACTTATCAAAACAATGAAGATTAATTAGCCGTATGTAGCGAAAGCACTAGACTAAAATCCCGTGTGTCCTCGAGAACGTTTGGTCATTATAAGTAAACAAACCGGCTTGTCCTTTGTGCTAAAAAGGATTGGGCCACTCGCTGCAGTTGTTACTCTCGCACTTTACTTACTCATACTTTATTCATCTGTTACATCAAAACTCCCTGAATACTTGTATGTGAGCATTTACAGTGAATCCTTCATCGAAACTGCTTGTCAACACCTTCTGCTCCTCGTTGGGATCGACATTCTTACTTATCGAAGATACTGCGATACACCCCCTATACTTGTGGGTCATCAAGACTATTTTCTGGCGCCGTTGCTGGGGAGTGAAGCGCTATTGGTAAGTGGAATTGGTAAGGGAAATTTCTACTGTTCGTGCTGATTTTATTTCTGCCTGCTGCTATAACTCATTATGGAGAGATCTTCTCTTGAGTGTTTATTTGGGAAATCTACTACTACTGCAAAGGTAGTGGATGAGGCACCAGGTAAGGAAGAATTACCATACAAAATACCTATGAAAATTATTGAACGTGTAGTGGGTAACCGTTATACAGGGGATGGAACTGTCCACCCTGGAGATCATTTACTGTTCTTACATGAATTATGCGGTTTATTCAAGTGTGCAGGTATTGCTATGGATGAAGTGAGGAAGAAACTATTCTCTGTATCGCTGTCTGGTAAAGCGGCGCATTGGTATAAATTACTGGATAATGGGGATTCTCTTGAATGGAATGATATTGTGCCCCGGTTTTATTCTAAGTTCTATCCTCCAAGTGAGATTCACAAAGATCGGAATCGCATATATAATTTTTGGCCTCATGAAGGAGAGAGTATTGACCAAGCTTGGGGGAGATTGAAGTCTTTAATGCTCAAATGCCCCATTCATGAGCTTCCTGGTAATATTATTATTGATAATTTCTATGCAAGACTTTCTTTTCAAGACAAGACCTTGCTGGATACTTCTTGTTCTGGATCATTTACACGCAACAAGGAAGAGTTTAAAAGGGACCTTCTTAATCGGATCCAAGAAAATACTGAAGGATGGGAGAACGACAAGGATAGAGAATCAGGTATAATTTATGATTATAAATGCATTGAAACTTTTAAGGATACTGATAAATTTCGTAATATGAGTGCTACTTATGGTCTTGATTCTCAAGTTGCTGCAAATCTTTATAAAGCTTTTGCTTCTCATTATGAATTGCCTAAGAAGAACTTTGATAAGTATCATGAACCGTATAAAGATAAAATTGATTCATCTATAAATAAATGTGTTGTAGTTGAAACTGTTGATCATGTTATTCCTGAAGGTTATATTGAAAAAACTCCTTTCCCTGCTAAAATGAAGGAGTACTCTGTTATAAATAGTGCGGTTCATAAAAGTGAAAAGAAACCTATAGAACCTGAAGAACAAATAAAAGTTGAACCTGCTGTTGCAATTATTAAAGATCTTGTGACTGAAAATGTGGAGGATGGTCATATTATTTTCTGTGAAGATGCCTCTAATATTGTTTCGCATCCTAATAAGTCTAGGAAAGCTAGTGTTCCTATGCTATCTGTTAGAATTGGTGATCATTGTTATTATGGAATATGTGATATTGGTGCAAGTATTAGTGCTATTCCTTATGAGCTTTACACGGAGATTATGCACGAAATTGGCTCTTGTGAACTTGAAGATATTGATGTGGTTATTCGGCTGGCTAATAGAGAAACTATCTCTCCAATTGGTATTATTCGAGATGTGGAAGTTCTATGTGGTAAGATTAAATATCCTGCTGACTTTTTGGTACTTGGTTCTGCTGCTAGTAAATATTGTCCTATCATTTTTGGTAGACCTTTTCTGAATACATGTGGAGCTATTATAGATTGCAAGAAAGAGAAAATTTTGACTAAATTTGCTGGTGAATCTTATGAGTTTAACTTCTCTAAATTTACCAAAACTCCTTATAAAATTGATTCACCTAATAGTGATTTTAAAGTTGAACAGTGTGCATCTATTGCTCTTGCTCCTAATAATCCTTTGCAGCAACATTTGGAGAATAGTGAGAGTGAAGTTTTTAGGGAAGAAAGAAATGAGCTTGATGAAATTTTCCTTCGTCAACCTATTCTTAAGCATGATTTACCGGTGGAAGACTTGGGTACAACACCACCACCAAAGGAAGATCCTGTCTTTGATTTAAAACCATTGCCTGATAATCTTAAATATGCTCATATTAATGATAAGAAAATATATCCTGTTATTATTAGTTCTAAGCTTTCAGAGTTTGAAGAAGAAAGGTTATTGGAAATACTGAAGAAACACCGAGGTGCTATTGGCTACACTCTTGATGACTTGAAGGGGATTTCTCCCTCTATTTGCCAACACGCCATTAATATGGAAGATGATGCGAAGCCTGTTGTTGAACCTCAGCGTCGTCTAATTCCTAAGATGAAGGATGTGGTAAGAAATGAGGTAGTAAGACTCCTTGAAGCTGGTATTATATATCCTATTGCTGATAGTAGATGGGTTAGTCCTGTGCATTGTGTTCCTAAGAAAGGAGGAATGACTATTGTGCCTAATGATAATGATGAGCTCATACCTCAAAGAGTAGTTGTAGGTTATAGAATGTGCATTGATTATCGAAAAGTTAATAAGGTTACTAAGAAAGATCATTACCCTTTGCCTTTTATTGATCAAATGTTAGAAAGGTTATCTAAAAGTACTCATTTTTGCTTTCTTGATGGTTATTTTGGGTTTTCACAAATTGCTGTTAAAACTAAAGATCAAGAGAAAACCACTTTCACTTGTCCCTATGGAACTTATGCTTATAGGCGTATGCCTTTTGGTTTATGTAATGCTCCTGCTACTTTTCAAAGATGCATGTCTGCTATTTTCATGGCTTTTGTGAGAGTATTGTAGAGGTATTCATGGATGATTTTTCTGTCTATGGGAATTCTTTTGATAGTTGCTTGCGAAACCTTGATAAAGTTTTGCAGAGATGTGAAGAAACTAACCTTGTTCTTAATTGGGAGAAATGCCACTTTATGGTTAATGAAGGAATTGTATTGGGACATAAAATTTCTGAGAGAGGTATTGAAGTTGATAGAGCTAAAGTTGAAGCAATTGAGAAGATGCCCTATCCGAGGGATGTTAAAAGTATTCGTAGTGTTCTTGGTCATGCTGGGTTTTATAGGAGGTTTATTAAAGACTTCTCTAAGATTTCAAAGCCTCTTACTAATCTTCTTCAAACAGACGTACCTTTTGTTTTTGATGATGATTGTAAGGAAGCTTTTGAAACTCTAAAGAAAGCCTTAACAACTGCCCCTGTAGTTGAACCTCCTGATTGGAATTTACCATTTGAAATTATGTGTGATGCTAGTGATTTTGCTGTAGGCGCTGTTCTTGGACAGCGAGTAGATAAAAAAACTGAATGTTATTCATTATGCTAGTAAAACTCTTGATGCTGCTCAAAGAAATTATGCTACTACTGAAAAAGAATTGTTAGCTGTAGTCTTTGCTTGTGATAAATTTAGATCCTATATTGTTGATTCAAAAGTTACAATTCATACTGATCATGCTGCAATTAGATACCTTATGACAAAGAAAGATGCTAAGCCGAGGCTTATTAGATGGGTACTTCTTTTGCAAGAATTTGATTTACATATTGTAGATAGGAAAGGTGCTGATAATCCTGTCGCTGATAATTTGTCTAGATTGGAAAATATTGCTTATGATCCTATTCCTGTTAATGATAGTTTTCCAAATGAGCAATTGGCTGTAATAAAGGTGAGCTCGCGAGACAGTCCTTGGTATGCTGATTATGCTAACTTTATTGTTTCCAAGTACTTGCCTCCAACCTTTTCAGCTCAGCAAAGGAGGAAATTCTTTTATGACTTGAGGCATTATTTTTGGGATGACCCACACTTATATAAAGAAGGAGTGGATGGTATTCTGCGAAGGTGTGTTCCCGAATATGAACAACAAGAAATATTGAGTAAATGTCATGGTAGCGCTTATGGAGGACATCACGCCGGAGATAGAACCGCGCAAAAGGTTCTACAATCAGGTTTTTATTGGCCAACTCTCTTCAAAGATGCAAGGAAGTTTATTTTATCTTGTGATGAATGTCAAAGGGTTGGTAATATCTCCAGACGCAATGAAATGCCTATGAATTATACTCTTGTTATTGAACCGTTTGATTGTTGGGGATTTGACTTCATGGGACATTTTCCCTCTTCAGAAGGTAACACTCATATACTTGTTGCTGTTGATTATGTTACTAAATGGGTGGAAGCCATACCTACAAAAAGTGCTGATGGTGAGACCTCTTTAAGAATGCTTTTAGATATTATTTTTCCTAGATTTGGAGTTCCTAGATATATTATGACAGATGGAGGTTCTCATTTTATTCATGGTGGTTTTAGAAAAACTCTTGCTAAATATGGTATTAATCATAGAATTGCTTCCGCTTATCATCCTCAAACTAGTGGGCAAGTAGAACTATCAAATAGAGAAATTAAATCTATCTTGCAAAAGACTGTTAATAAAACTAGAAAGAATTGGGCTAGTAAATTGAAGGAAGCACTATGGGCTTATAGAACTGCTTATAAAAACCCCATGGGAATGTCACCTTATAAAATGGTTTATGGGAAAGCTTGTCATTTACCTTTAGAACTAGAGCACAAAGCTTATTGGGCTGTTAGAGAACTAAACAAAGATCCTAAACTAGCCGGTGATAAGAGGTTGTTGCAATTAAGTTCTCTAGATGAATGGAGAAGTGAAGCTTATGAAAATGCTAAACTCTTTAAAGAGAAAGTTAAGAAATGGCATGATAGAAGGATTATCAAAAGAGAGTTTAATATTGGGGATAAAGTCCTATTGTATCGGTCTCGTCTCAGATTCTTTGCAGGGAAATTACTCTCGAAATGGGAAGGACCATATGTTGTTGAGGAGGTGTATCATTCAGGAGCAATTAAAATTAGTTCTCTCCAAGGCAATGCCACACAAGTGGTGAATGGACAAAGACTCAAGCATTATATCTCAGGTGATTCTTATAATGTAGATGTTGATGTTATTCGAGTGGAAACACCGGAGGCTTTCATCAAAGGTCAAATTGGCAGTCCGCCAGAACTCGACTTTGAATAGGTAACAGTACAGGTAATAAAAAGTTCGCGATTTACTTTTCGAACAATGTTTTTGCTGTTTTTGGAAAATATGAAAAATTACGAGATCGAAACGGAGTGGAGGAGACGCACGAGGGCGTGCCCCCATAGGCCGGCGCGGCCAGGCCTTGGGCCACGCCGCCCTATGAGGACACCGCCTCGTCGCCCCTCTCCGACTCTGGTTCGACCTGGTACTTTCCGTTTGTTGTGAAATTTTTTGCTATATAATCCCCCGGACCCCTGGAGGCCCGTATATCGTTTTCTCGACGTGTTTTGTTTCGAGCTGTTTCTGCCAGGATCTATTTTCAATCTAGGAGCGCCATGGTCTCCAACAACAAGGACAAGGAGCCTTCTGAGGAAGGTACTCAAGATCCCGAGTTGAAGGAAGAAGTGAAGGAGGATGAAGAGGAAGTCGAAGAAGTTCCGCGAGTACGCCCGCGCACCACCATTGCAAGTATCGGAGTGGTGTCAAACCCGTTCAACGCCAAGAAGAGTGCACGGATTAGCACCGGAGGAGGAGTTCCACGTCATTACCTAGCTCCAAAGACATCTTCTTCAGGCACTTACCATCCCTTCCGCAATCTAATCTACAATAATCAAATTGAAAGGACTCCCAAGGCAGCATTGCCTAGCAATTGGGATATAGATCGTTCTAACACTGCAGGAAGGACGAAGCCTGAAGCTGAAGGATGGGGAAATAACTCCAAGGATTGGGACTCGCCGTTTGATATACTTCTTAATCGCGTCGAGCACAATTCAGAGATGATCCGCAACCTCATGTACAAGATTGATGAGCTTCAGGAGCTTGTGGAGAAGCTTGTCGGGGATTCACCATCATCACTGAAGGAGTAATTCATCATCGGTATTGGCATTCCCTTGGTTTGTTCCAAGCTTGGGGGAGTGCCGCGGTATCACATCATCACTATCTTTTACTTTATATTATCAAGTAGTGTCATATCATGAGTAGGGAAGTTATCATATAAGATGGGTTGCAGTTAGGAAGTATCTCTCCTTTAGTTGGTTGTCTATGTATCCCTTGGGGTGAGTTATCGATATGAAATATTAATGAGAATTCTTATCATTTACATATTGCACACCTTATTTTAGTTTGCAATTTCTATTATATGATTGATCTTGATTTTAGTATTGGTACCACTTTGGGAGCATTGAGTAAATCTATTTGGTTTTGGCAAACTTAGCATTGGTCAATAGCAACAACACCTTGAGGTTTAAGTAGAAAAGAGAAATACATATAGTTGTTTCATTGTCTTCCTTTCTTGTTAGCTCATAGCTTATTATTCTGAAGTTAAAATTGTTTGTGCTTGCAAGAAAGATGCATGATTATGTCTATCACATGTATATTCGTTTGTTTCCCTCAACTCTTATGCTTGCTAATTAACCTTGCTAGCCAAACACCTGTACTGAGAGGGAATGCTTCTCGTGCATCCAAACCTGAACCCAAACTTATGCCATTTGTGTCCACCATATCTACCTACTGCATGGTATTTCCTGCCATTCCAAGTAAATACTTCATGTGCTACCTTTAAACAATTCAAAATTTATTACTTCTTATTTGTGTCAATGTTTTATAGCTCATGAGGAAGTATGTGGTGTTTTATCTTTCAGTCTTGTTAGGCAGCCTCCACTAATGGACTAGTGGCTTCATCCACTTATCCAATAACTTTGCAAAAAGAGCTGGCAATGGGATTCCCAGTCCCAAACTAATTAACCAAAATAGACACTCCTCCATGGTATGTGATTGTTGGACGGCACCCGAAGGATTCGGTTAGCCATGGCTTGAGAAAGCAAAGGTTGGGAGGAGTGTCATCTAAAATAAAACTAAAATAAAAAGACACTCCTTCATGGTATGAGATTGTTGGCAGGCACCCGAGGATTCGGTTAGCCATGGTTTGTGAAAGCAAAGGTTGGAAGGAGTGTCAACCAAAAATAAAACTTTATGGGATCCGCTCTTTGAGAGTTTGTCTGGCAAGGGGGTTAGAGTACCCGCTACCAGTCGTTGACAACAACAAACACCCCTCAAAACTTTACTTTTATGCTCTCTATATGATTTCAAAACTTGAAAAGCTCTAGCACATGATTTAATCCCTGCTTCCCTCTGCGAAGGGCCTGTCTTTTACTTTATGTTGAGTCAGTACACCAATTTTCCTCCATCTCAAGCAAGCATTTGAGTTGTTGTGATCAAACTTTTATATTGTGATTTGCTTCATCATGTCTTTTATTCTTCCTTGTTTAGTACAAGTTTTATCTGAATGAATATAGCCTTGAAAGTTATCAATGATCATTATGATTGAGTATGCAAGATGAGCCACGTAAGCTTTAATATGAGAGCGCTGCTCAATAGATAAGTATAATCTGTTAACTGTTCTCTGACCAAGAACAAAGTTTGCCATCACCAATTATGATTTCTTATGCACCTTTATTTGTGATTACCTTATACTTGTTTCAAGTTGAGTTATATGAGGAAGTTGTTTACTAGAATGTCTTGTGTGAATGAACATGATGCTTCTTGTCCGTATTTGATTTATCGACTCTTCACTCCATAAACATGTGGTCTTGTTTACCGAGTTCAGTTTCGCTTGGGGACAAGCGAGGTCTAAGCTTGGGGGGAGTTGATACGTCCAATTTGCATCACTATTTTATATCATAATTTGCTGTTATTCATTGATATATTTCATATTTGGAGATAATACTTATGTTATTTCATCTATTTTGCATGTTTCATGATTATTGGAGGATCGCGCACCGGAGCCAGGATTCTGTTGGAAAAAGCATCGTCAGAACGCAATATTTCGGAAGATCAACAATTGACGGGAATTACACGAAAACTCCTATTTTTCCAGATGACGAAGGGAGCCAGAAGGGGGAGCTGAGGAGGGCCGCCATGGGCCCCCCTCACAGGCCGGCGCGGGCCCTGCCCTGGCCGCGCCGCCCTGTGAGGAGGGGGCCCACAGCCCCCTCTCGCCTCCTTTTCTTCGCGTATGCCTTCGTCCCGAAAACCTAAGCCAGAGGGGTACGTCGAACAGAGCCACAGCCGCCTCTGCGGGGCGGAGAACACCAGAGAGAAAAGAGCTCTCCGGCGGGCAGGAATCCGCCGGGGAAATTCCCTCCCGGAGGGGGAAATCGACGCCATCGTCACCGCCATCGAGCTGGACATCATCTCCATCACCATCACCATCATCTTCATCATCATCA
Source organism: Lolium perenne (assembly GCF_019359855.2). NCBI lineage: Eukaryota > Viridiplantae > Streptophyta > Magnoliopsida > Poales > Poaceae > Lolium > Lolium perenne. Next base: position 138,470,728 of record NC_067246.2, read on the forward strand.
CCGCCGTCTCCACCACTGCACCTCGTCACCGCTGTAGCAATTTGGGTTTGATCTTGATTGTTTGATAGGGGAAACTCTCCCGGTGTTGATTTCTACTTGTTATTGATGCTATTGAGTGAAACCGTTGAACCAAGGTTTATGTTCAGATTGTTATTCATTGTCATATCACCTCTGATCATGTTCCATATGATGTCTCGTGAGTAGTTCGTTTAGTTCTTGAGGACATGGGTGAAGTCTAAATGTTAGTAGTGAAGTATGGTTGAGTAGTATTCAATGTTATGATATTTAAGTTGTGGTGTTATTCTTCTAGTGGTGTCGTGTGAATGTCGACTACATGACACTTCACCTTTATGGGCCTAGGGGAATGCATCTTGTACTCGTTTGCCAATTGCGGGGTTGCCGGAGTGACAGAAACCTGAGCCCCCGTTGGTATATCGATGCAGGAGGGATCGCAGGATCTCAGAGTTTAAGGCTGTGGTTAGATTTATCTTAATTACTTTCTTGTAGTTGCGGATGCTTGCAAGGGGTATAATCACAAGTATGTATTAGTCCTAGGAAGGGCGGTACATTAGCATAGGTTCACCCACACAACACTTATCAAAACAATGAAGATTAATTAGCCGTATGTAGCGAAAGCACTAGACTAAAATCCCGTGTGTCCTCGAGAACGTTTGGTCATTATAAGTAAACAAACCGGCTTGTCCTTTGTGCTAAAAAGGATTGGGCCACTCGCTGCAGTTGTTACTCTCGCACTTTACTTACTCGTACTTTATTCATCTGTTACATCAAAACTCCCTGAATACTTGTATGTGAGCATTTACAGTGAATCCTTCATCGAAACTGCTTGTCAACACCTTCTGCTCCTCGTTGGGATCGACATTCTTACTTATCGAAGATACTGCGATACACCCCCTATACTTGTGGGTCATCACGTATCTGCGTACATAAGGTTTAAACTGCTGCCGCCATCTATGAATACTCGAGATACATCGAATCCCGGAATTACTGCTGGTAAGATCAGTGCTGACTGCCCTGGTCGAGGGACTTGCTGTGGATGATCAGTTATTGTGAAGCCAATATCTTGCCCTGACCAGTTTAGGTACTCGACTGTTGGTGGTGGCATCTTCTCTGCCATAAACACCTGTCGCGAGATTACTTTCTGAGCTCTATTGGATGGCCTGCCTTTCTGAATCATCGAGGCCGCTCCGTTAGAGTTAGGATCGACATAGGGCGGTGGAGCAGGTGCTGCCGCTATTCTGAGCTGATGTCGATTTTCATCTGTAACCGCGGGAGGAGGTGGCAAGTGAATCTCACTCCTAGGTCCTTGAGGATTTCTGTGTGCTGCCTGAGCGTTTGCATGTCCTGCCCATCTTAACATTGCCTGGAAATTTCGGCAATCCTTTTGCAAGTGTCCTGACTGTCTTTTTCCGTTGCTATCGAGAAAGAAATGCATCTGACACGGCCCGTTCATCATCTCTTCGGGGGACACAAAAGGTCTCTGGAACCTTGGCCCGCTATTTTGCCTGTTATCTCTATTGTCGCCTTGCTGTGCATTACTTCTCTGGTAGTCATCTCTACTATTTCCTCCATTGTTTCCCCGAAAGCCAGCCGATATTTGGCCAGGTGCATCGTAACTTGAAAATTGACGGGGAAATCGACGTCTATTTTGAAAATTTCGACTGCGGTCTTCCTCTGGGGACCTATGTCGTTTGTTATGTACCGCATCTTCACCATCTGCCCATCTGTTTGCTATTTCCATTAAAGCTGATACTGTTCTTGGGTTTGACCTCCCCAAGTCCTCCACGAAATCTCCTCGTCGAACTCCTGCAACAAATGCATCTATCGCTCTTTCGTCAGATATATTTTCTGCCGAGTTTTTGATGATGTTCCACCTTTGGATGTACCTCCTCATTGATTCATCATGCTTTTGTCGACATGACCTCAACTCCTCTAGTGTTGCAGGTTTCTTGCAGGTTGACCGGAAATTCTTGATAAACACGTCCTCAAAACTTTCCCAGCTGTCGATGGAACCTGGGGGAAGCTTTTTTATCCAAGATCTGGCGGCTCCGCTCAGATGTATCTGGATGCTCTGCATGGCTGTAGCTCTGGTCCCACCTATCAATTTTACTGTCTCGAGGTAATCGACTAGCCAATCCTCGGGGTCTTGCAGGCCATCGAATTTCTTGAAACTATCAGGTAGCTTGAATCCTGATGGAACTCGAGTTTTTCGGACCCGTCGTGTGAAACATGGAAGTCCACACATGTCCTCTTCAGCAAGTTCTGGTGAATGCCGACGTTCCCTTCTTTCGTGTCGCGCTCTATCAACTCTGGCCTGAGTTGTTGTGTCTCTGACTCCACTTGCTCTTGGTGGATCTTGCACTACTGCGGTAGGTCTCGGACTATTTTGCCTTGCAGTTCCTTCGGGAGGTGTAGCTGTGAACGCTGCTCCCATGGCTCCACATCCTGCCATGGCCATGTTGTACAACGCTTCTCTTGGATCTCCGGGAGGTGGCCTGGACGCTAAGATGAAAGCTTGTGTCGCCATGTACCCTGCTTCCGGTGTTTATTGGATAATATTCCCCCTTGTGTCGATTGACATAAAGGACATGTCGAGGTTTTGAATTAGAGTCTCTCTTTCAGCTTCCGGTATATTTTGCAGCCGAGATCTTGCTCTCCTCCGAGCTTCTCTGTGACTATCTCCCGAAGTTTCTGAGTGTCGACTTAGTTCCGCTCGTCGCCTGCTTGATGCGGAAGCTGCCTCCCTTCTTCTGTTCAAAGCAGCTGTCTGTTTTTCCAACTCTCTTCCAGCTCGGGCGAGTCTATATTGATAAGCTTGCAGTTCTTCGACTGTAGCAGTTGTCTCCATTGGTTCAGAGCCATCCAAAGCTTTCGCAGCTCTATCCCAGGCTGCTTGTGGAAGTTGAACTCTAACACGTGGTGTGGGCCCACCATATTTAGTGCCCAAACCTCTCCTTAGATCTGAGGGATCGACATAGGGGTTTCCCAAATCGTCGAAAGCCTCCGATGTTTCCTCTTGATCGCGACTTGCTTCTCCAATGGCATAAACTTGATGATATGTTGGAGTTTTCACTTTGCTTGGTTTGGTGACACCATCATAGAGATTGGTGAAGACCTTCCCAATAGAGATGGATTTGTCGATGAAGTCGAAGCCGTCGGTGTCGCTCGAATCATCGCTTATATAGGAGTCCGCAGATGACTCGAAGGACATGTCGCTGAAGATCTTCGCGAGTTTTTCACTTGCCCTGCTGCCGATGAAGCGTGGCGACGAAATCTCCTTGTCGGTTGATTCGATGGATGATACTGAGTTTGAGAAATCAGGACCAACCGCCGATAATCCCGACGAGATCGGAACTTCGAGACGATACGCTCCTTCTTTCTCGACGCGGAAGTGGAACTTTCCAAACGTCATCTTCATGGGCTCCTCCAGATATGCATATGCATCCAAACGGGAGGGCGGGTGAGGAATAAAATCAACGAGACCAGTTTCGATCTGTTTACCTCTGTCCATGATGTTGCTTGCTACTGATGAAGTCGACGATCTTGAACGTGCCATCGAGATCAGCTCCTTTTCGCCTCTAGATCCCACAGACGGCGCCAATTGACAAGGTATTAACTTGTCAATGCCTACGGATTGTAGACTAGGGTTTAGTTGGATGTAGAGGGCAAGTAGATCTCGAAGGTTTTAGCCGAAAAGTACTCGACGAATATGAAACTAGGGTTTTAGAAACAATGATCCGATGCTTTCTTTGTCCCTCGACTCCCCCTTATATAGGAGGCGGAGCCGAGGGATTCGTATTGTACAAGTTACAGAGTCCGGGAAGGTTTCTAACTCCTCCCGCAGGATTACAAATAATGCTTCCTATTACAATTCTAACTTTCCTTAACAATATCTTGGGCTTCCGAGTCTTCTTAATCTTCGGGTAATGGGCCTTCAATAAACCCCGGGTACTATCTCTGGCAGGCCCATTGGGGATGCCTATGTCAGATGGCGACTCTAACAGGCGTGAAAGTACGCTGTCTTTGCTCAATATCCTCCTTGACGATTGAGGCCACCTCGATGTAGGTGAGGCGATGTCCAGTGAAGATGCGTCTGTTTCTTTCTTTCCAGGCGTTCCATATCACATAGAGAAAGCGGCCACTGAGGCGGCGCCTTTCAGAGCCCGGCTTGTCATCGATGATGTTGTCCCACCAGTCATTGATGGACATGAAAGTTTGGCCGTGTGAAGCCGGGTTGTGGTCGCCGTTTTGGTGGATGGTGTTCCATATAGCTGTGGTGAAAGGGCAATCCTTGCAGAGGTGGGTAGCCGTCTCATGGGCAGACAAACAAAGGGGGCAGACTGGGTCATGCGGCCACCCCCGAATGGCGAGCCTGTTAGCGGTGAGGAGCTTA